>NC_134957.1:1212121-1515151 GCF_965638725.1 Aptenodytes patagonicus
TGGTGAGAAATGCTCTTTACAGTACACTGTATTCCAGCAACCAAGACTTATGACATCTCCATAAAAGAAAT
This sequence comes from Aptenodytes patagonicus, assembly GCF_965638725.1. NCBI lineage: Eukaryota > Metazoa > Chordata > Aves > Sphenisciformes > Spheniscidae > Aptenodytes > Aptenodytes patagonicus. The sequence goes on from NC_134957.1 coordinate 1,212,193, forward strand.
AGCAGGATGATGTTGTGGTATATACTGGAAATGTTTGCCTGGTGTAAACTGGTGCTGTTTCATTGCCTCAAGCAAAGTTTTTTTCCTTTTACAGCAGAGGAATACTTGTACTTTTATACTACAAAGAGCCTCTAGACCTCATGACATGGTTAAATTTTGCACAGCCAGCACTGAATCTCATCTTAAAAACAAAAAATGTCATAGTAGATGGGTGAGCTGCTAGAAAAATGTGACACTTGGAGAAAATCCAGTTGATTTGGGAACAGATTAAGACTGTCTAAACTTGGGGTAGGTCTTAGTTCTGGCTACACAGAACTACTATGAATATTGCACAATGAGTCTAGGAAGTTTGGCATTTTCATTGAACTCAGATCTATCCTACAGCATAAACTGATGGTGTATGAGCAATTGGCCTGACCTAATGCTGCAAAATGTTCAATTGAGATGGTATGTTCAACTAAGCACGTCACCTTGTCTTGTCCCATTTGTGCAAACATTCATGCACACAGGGCTTTGCTAGCATTAATGTTCATGGTGGCTGCTGCTCTGACAAATCAGGGCACTTGGGAGACAGAAGGGATGATGGTTATTAGATGTCTTCCAGTATAAATGCGGTCAGACTGTTCCATGTTCGCTCCATGCCTGGCTGCTCCCTTCTCTTCTCTCCCAGAAACCTCTTACCCAGAGACAGGCCAGTCCAAGCAAACAGCAACTCACAAACAACTCACCATCTCAAGTATACACAGGCTTTTTACTGAACAGTTACTGACAACAAACACATCAATAAAAAAAGTATGTGTTCATTTGTGGATAACTCACAGGCAGAGGAAAGCTGGCCTTATGTGGCCTGGTAAATTGTTTGTAATGAATAATTCAACCAGCTAAAGTGCATTTGCTAATAAAAGAGAATGGGAAAGGAGATGTGTTGCCAAGCCAAGATGAAAATGAAAGCCAGAAGTAGGGCACTTTGCTGCCTTCCCTCTCTCCCCTGCATTAATACCCAAGAAAGCTTAGACCCTTTGAAAGCCTAAGAGTTTTGCACTCTGGCAGGAAACTCCAGAAATAAAAGAGAGGGCACTGTGTCATACCGTTCCTTCCTTGGGATTCTGGAGCATGCACAAATACATCATTTCTGTTACTGCACATTTCCATTGAGATGGTGTCCAAAGGCTCTGGTGGGGCTGGTTCACGCCACATGAGGGGCTGAGCAGCATCTCCCCCCAAAGCCGCTGAGGCTAAGGGTGACCGGTGAACATGACGGCTGTGCACACCAGCAACTGGTGAGACCTGCTCTCTCTGCAGCTGTCAAGTTTCAGCCCAGCGGCAGGATTATGCAAACACTAACTGATTTCAAACACGCTCCGGAGAAATTTAGGAGCAGCTGGTGATTAAGAGGATGGAATTATCACAACAGGTTTCTTACTGCCCTGCGTGACATTATCAGCCGGACGCAGCATGCTGCCCACCAGCTGAATCAGCCAAGGCTGTTGTTAGCATCAGGAATGCTGTGCATTTTCAACCCTGTGCTGGTCAAGGTGCTGCCTCCACTTGGAAATGAGTATTAGCAAAACTGACTGGGCATCTGCAGGACAGCATGCCTGGCCTGCGAAGAAAGTGGTGTGGAAAGCTGACAGTTTTACAGAAAAGCTTCCAGGCTTCTCTTTTCCCTCTTTTCAACTTTCACTTGAGCTGTAATATTTAGGATAATCAGATAAATCAGGGGACATTTCAGATAAGTCAGAAGGGACGTTTCTGTGTGCGTGTTACATCTCAGTCTCAAAAGATGCAAAGAATAATCTTTGTCTATTCAATGTGCTGCACTGTCACCTTCCTCGTGACAACATGCTTCCACTGTCATGGCTCATGGTGCTGAGGGCGGTGGCAGCCAGGCTGCAGGGACTATGTAACTGAGGAATGCTGCTATTTTCATCACACTTTGGACCATATGCGTTGAGAAGGAGGATTTTGCTACACACACCTCTGCAATGGGGAGTGTCATACGGGGCAGACCTTGGTGTGGGACAGGAGGTCAGGCAGAACTCTCTCCATAGCTGATGGCTAGGTATTTTTCCCTAGCTGAGCCTCAGACGTCTTATCTGTTCTTTGGGCACATGGGGTATTAACCTCATTGGTAAAGTGTTTGAGATCCACTGGGAAATCCCCTTGATAAGACGAGAGGTTGTTATTAAAACATTTTAAATTCCTCCATGACTGTTTTCAAACCCTGCTTTGCAACATAGTGGAAAAAAATGTTTATTAATGCCTCTTTCTTCGCTTGGCTGCTCTGCTGCAGCCCCAGGTGCTTGCTTTAATACTCTCCCCCTCATGCTCCAGTCTCCTTCTGTAACCCACCACCGCAGTTCACTGTTACCTATATACTCCATGGGCCAGCTAACCATATGGATGTCTTAATTTTTCCTAGATGATCCTTGCTCCAGGGGCCACTAGAACAAAATATTGCTTGGGAAAAGACCTATTCTCCTCCAGTTCTCATCCTGATACTTGGCAATGGCTGGAGCAATTCTGTTCGCCTTCCCCAGGGTGGAAATTCCTTTGCTGTGTTTCTTGCTACCCCATTCCTGAATGCTGCAGCCCCTCTCACAGCTGATGGTGCATTTCAGCACATGCAATCTCAGCTCGGTGGTAATATTGACTGCTGAGTGTTTTGGGCAGAGGATGCATATATGTCTGTCCAATGAGTAATGCACTGTGTGCACAGCGGGGTGCATTAATTCTTTATTTTATGAGGGCTGGCAGTGTTTGCTGACTTCCTCTCTTGCAGAGATGAGAGTGGAAGCACCGTGCCTCCTCACCAGAGCCGGCCTCTGACCATCGCTGCTGTTTGTTATTCACACACCAGAGACCAAGACCAACGGTGGTTATTACGTTATTCAAGGGAAGGAGACAGAAATTGCATTAAACAGAGTGCGGTGAAACAGTTCAACAAGGGGCAGCTTTCCTCAAATGCATCTTAAACATCTTAGTGCACTGCTGGGATGCCTAAAATACTTCTGAATTTACCGTATGTATTTCTTTTCTTATGGGAGCCAGCCTTTTTCCTTGCAGGGCACAGGGATTGAAAGCACTTAAGAGCAACAAAAGGAGGCCAGTTCATTTGATGACTGAACGCAGGTTGCTGTTGTGAGAGCCAGAAATAACAAACCACTTTTGAAACAGAATCACAGTCAGAGGCAAGGAAAGGGACATCAGCCTTGCATGCTACACGAGGCTGTCAATTTAACTGCCTCCAGGAGACGGGGAGCAGATCCTGGCTCATGCCTTGCAAGAGTCGGTGTTTCACCAGCCCCATTTGCAGCCATCCCTGACCTTGCCGCACAGGGCATGGTACCCAGCCCGGAGGACTGGGTTGCTCAACTCCCTCCACCCATAGCATCCCATGTCCCCAGCTGCCTTTCCACACTGCTGATGCTCCTTGCAGACAGATGGGGGTCAAGGTGATCTGCTGGAGTAAGATTTCAAACCTTGTTATGGTGCACTTGTTCTCAGTCAGAATTTATGTACCTGGCATGCTCGTTGCTTGGCCTCTGCTTTCTCTGTCACCATTAAAATTAAGGGACCTGTGAGGGTGACAGCAACGAAGAGAGCATTCAGCGTCTATTATACTGGCTAAGGAAGAAAGCTATGGCAGTACAGCATATTCCCTCCAGGCCTGCAAAATATCATGTCCTTATTTGCCTTTGAGACAGCCCAGAAGAGCAGACTCTTCCCAGTGCATGAAAACTTACTGCCCCAAACTCGCAGTTCAGGAGAAGCTGCCGGCCTGAGCCACTTGCCTAACCTAAGCCTGAGGACAAGGCTGCTGTGAAGAGGTTGATTTGCACCAGGAATCAGCAGGGACAGCGCAGCACCCCAACATCCAGCTCTTTCCCCTCAGCTGCGTGTCAGCGGGGGGGAGCAGGACGGCGCCGGCTCACTGCGGTGGCATGGGCTGCGGAGCTGATGTCCCACGGGTAAGCCCGTCACAGCCACACTCCAGGACTGCCTGCAGGACAAGTACACAGTGTTTCCCTGCTCCCGACACCACCTCTGCTCTGCTATTTCCTTCGATTAACCCTACGGCAATTTCCCAGCTGGAAACAGCTCCCTCACACCCAGCCTGGCCAACGGTTAGCACCGTGTTCAGGACCGTTAGCATTTAGTGTTCTTCCTGATTTCTCCTCTGAACTTTCCCAGCTTTGTAGCCGATCAAATCTGAAAAGGATGCTTTTTGCAGAGAGGCCCTCCTTCTCGCTGGCCCCCTCCCCACATCCATGAGCCGCCCCGGGGGCCGGGCACGCAGGCTGCAGAGAGGCAGAGCAGTTTGTTGGAGCTGCATGGCACTTGAGTGCTTACGAGCTGGGTGGAAAAAATGTTGAGCTGTGGGAAGCAATGATCTTCAATAACCACTGAAAAGTGTACAGGCAGACATTTAAGAGCAGCCCTGGCAGAAGAAACAAAGAGAAGCTCTGGGTGAACTAATCCAAAAACAACAAAAGAAGTTTTCCTTTGCCCCTCCTGGGCTAGAGCACTGCCTTTCCATAACATAGCCTGTCTCACTGTCTCTTTCTCACACGCACCCCATCTACTCCTGCCCAAAAAGTGTTCAGAAAGGAAAACAACTCTGCTGGGGGAACATTAATTTGCAGATTTTTCTGTACTGCAATGCAAGAGGAGAAAGAAGGGGGAAAAAAAGCCATGAGATGGCACACAGCATGGGGTAGGTCAGCCTGCAAAGGCTGAGGAGCAGCAGAAACAGTGCTGTGCTGCCTGCGCTGCCTGCGCTGCCTGCGCTGCCTGCAGGCAGCTCTTATGCCAGCAGATCTGCCCTGAAGGGAAGGACAGAGCAGCAGTGACGGCGTGCGCAGAGATATGCAGCGGGACGGGGACAGGGATGGTCTCTTCTTCCTCACCTTGAACACCCCGGGCTGCGGAGGGTAGATCTACAGCGCGAAGGGGAAATGGCTGTTAAGGGAATGGGGGAAGGAAAGCCACATGGGTAACCGTTACTCAGCCGATCTTAGTTTAATTACTCAGTTGAGCTTAATTTAGTAACTCGTAATCATAACATGTCACAAGTGACACAGGGCATCTCTTCATGAACAGCTTGGCTTGCGTTCCCACCCCAGATTGGATGGGGTTTGGTCTCCTAAATATACGTATTTGGCAAGGAAGGAGAGCTCACCTCCTGCCATCCTGTCACAGAGGCATGAAAATAAGGATCCTCTTTGCTTTTAGGGTTTAAAAGGTTTTTCAAAGCGAGTTCCAGGAGGGCTGTGATGACTCCATCCCCATAAGCATGGCTCCACACCTGGACCCTGAGCCTGCATCCTCGGGCCCGGGGCTGTCACCACGTGCTTCCTATCGCACCCGATGGGCATTTCCAGGCAAACTCTGCCTCACTTGGAAAGTTCCTGCCTGCCTGGAGGTTATTATTTGCAACAGCGCTGGCTGTTGCAGAGCGCTGGATGTGAAAGGCAATGCCCCAGGGAGCATCCTTCCTTCGGTCCAGACAGCTGCTTTCTGCGCCGGGCTACACCCAGACATTGCCACATCTCCTACACACTGAGGGAGCAACCTAGGGAGACACCTGGCCACACCTGCATGGAAATGCCCTGTTCCTCCTCCGTTTAGGTGTCTTAGGAATGCAGCAGGCAGAGCTGCTCTTAGGCAACAGCTCATATGGCAACAGCATTCACGGGGCAGTTCTGACTCCCTCGCACATATGTCTGCATCCCTCTGCTCCACTTTAGCAGGTCATCTGCAGCTTGCTGCCTGTAGCAGACAGGGTACAGGGGCAAGATAAACCTCTCAGCTGACCCCTTGCTTGCCCAACAAAGAACAAGAAAAAAAAATTATTTGCTGTTTAAACAGACAAAATTCACTAGATTTGCAGGATTAGGGAAATTCTGTTTTTTTATAAAAATCTTTTGGCATCTGGCCAAATGAACACGGTAGTGTTGGAGCAAATCTGAAGATTTAGAGAAGATAGACTGATGTTTTTATCATCCTTTGCAATTACATTTCTGATTTTTTAAAAATGCTTACCACTTTAATCAATTATTTTTTAAAAAACCAAAGAATAATTACGTATGAAAAAATAAGTTTCCTGGAATAGTTTGAATCACTGTGGAAGATGAGTTTCTAGTTTCAAGAGCTTTGGAAGACACAAATTCCTTTGCTTTTCATGGCACCAGGCATGGCTCATGGCCGGGGAGCTGCAGCTGGAGCAGGATTTGTCCTTCAGGGCAGCCAGCAGCACGGCTGAGCTCCACAGCCTGGGCCGCACGGAGCTGCATGCCTCACCAGCAGATCCACAACCAGTTAATAATTATTTCTGCATTAGTCTATGATGGCTATTGTAATATTTTCATTGTATATTTCTGCCCTTTGCAGGCAGCAAAGCTGACATTGTATAAATTAGAGGGAGGTGAACAGCAGGGAAGAGCACGTTTCCATGCAAGCTTCTCTTCTGTTAGAGAAAGGATGGTGTTGTCCAGAGTCTCTGCATGTTCATCTGTTCCTGCCCCTTCCCCGGCTTCTTTTGCGGTCGTTATTTCTGCACGTTATCTCCTTGTGCCATTTGTCAGCAGGGAAGGACGCTGGGCTTCCCTTCTGGGTGGGACCAGACAGGCGTGTGTGCTCCTGCAAACCCCTTCCCCGAATGCATCGGCTTCTCATGGCAGTCTTCGGGGCACATATCTTATGAAATAGTACAAAAATAGTCAGCACACAACTAAAATAACACATTGCTCTTTCTTCAGAAGTACTCAAGACCTGGACTGGTTTGGGAGGAAAAGATCGTCCTGTGAACCATCTCCCTTCCCAAAAACTGCTCCTTTGAATGACTTCCCAAAATATCCACACGGCTCCAGGAAAAGCTCCAGAAATCCGAATTAGAGAGGCTTGCTCTGCAGTCAAGACTTCAAACATTGCCATTTAGCAGCCTTCTGAAATACAGTATTTCAGTGTCTCTTTGCACAATAGCAGTAATACGAAGAAATCTCACAAGCACAGCTGGTCTAAATAACTATGTGTATGAAATATAAACAGACTTCTTGGGCCTAGTACATACATCCTGCTGCTCTGGATGATTTCTAAACACAGAACACAGTGAGCATCAATTGACAACTCATAAACTATTGAAAAGGGATGCTGGGCTATTTCTGTATCTTGAAAGTGTGTACTGTCTGGAGACAGTGGGAAGGAACAGTTTTAGTTTTGAGCTTAGCCTTAGTGAAAGGATTTAGACAGCTAAGTACATTTAAAAATACCTTGGCCTGTAGTTTCATTTCTTTTTCTGGAACACCTATTAAGTAGCAACTTAACCATGTATTAATGCAAACATACAAACAGCCCAAGCCCAGAAATGCTCAGTGAATTCTTTCTTAAGAGGGAGAAAAAGGAGACAATCTATAGTTCTGAATTTGGGAGAGAGTTATCTCTCTGCTGTCTTTTCACCCCTCCATGAACCCACTTCCCTGTGCAATGGCTGCAGATGGCTGCAGAGCCAGCAGACCGCTGTGGTGCAGCGAGCTGCACGCCTCAGGCTGTGCGTGCTCCGGGCCTTGGGCTTCTGTGTGACCCATATGCATAACCCAAAAAAATTAGAGCATTGCACCCAGGGGATCAGCCCTGAGCCATTTCTGACAGGAGTTAATATATGGCACGAGATCTGCTGAAGGACAGAGGGTAAGAGGCTTATTTGTCAGCCTCTCCAAAGCAGTTGTCTTCCAGATATATTTCAGCATCTCAAATATTTTGCAAGCTGCTATCTCATGCAACTGTACTAAATTTTTGCAGGCACCGCTGTGGTGGCTTAACTCTGGGTAAAGAGGCCACATTATGCTTCATTACTGTCACACTGTAAGCCTGGCACTGTTGCACACGCTGAAATCCTGGGGAGGGACTCTGTACCTTGTCTTAATGATACTGTTGACACCAAAGCCAAAAATTATATGTGGCCAGTTATAGAGATGAGCTAAGTGAAGGTTTTAGTTCATTTCTTTCTTTCTTGGAACAGAGAAGGAAGTATATATGTTATAACCATATATATTAGTGAACATTTTTTGTGATTTACTTCTCTCTGCTCCAAAAATGGTTCTTTGCCAGTTCAGACGGTCATTATTTGATTCTTAAAAACATGACGGCAGGCAGAGGCATGTTCAATATGCATAAAAATAATAATTTTGATTTGTATAATATGCACAAAAATTCTAAGGATATTGTCCACATAAGTAAGCAATACTAGATATCCATTGATCTACTGAAATCACTAGATCTACTGATACATTGGACACTGTAGTTGGGAAATTAGCTATCTTTTTTAGGAACATAGAATCTATCAAGAAATAAAAGAGCCTGTGGAACTCTCTGATAAGGGAGAAATCTTCGTTGCAGTGGTGAAGTCCTGGTAACAACATCATCTGCTTCCAGATACCAGCATCAGCAAAAACCAGGAAAATATTGGAACAGCATTTAATGATACTTTTCTATGTAAGAATTCAAAAAGACAGCGCAGCGGAAAAATATGCATTTCCTTGAGACGTGCCAAAACAGCACTGTGAATATTCCTGGTGTGACTGTGCACCGTGCCAAATGCATGGTGCGGGTACCTGCCTCCGGCGCAGAGGGTCGCGGGGCACTAGGCAGGGGATCTTCAATGATCGAATTGTCAGGAGAAGATTTCTCCATTCAAAGTGAGAGTTCAGTAACTTTTTTGCAGCTTTTTGTCTCTCACCAGAATATTCCTGCGAGCAAACTTGTTTATTTGGATATTTGTGGAAGGTGAATCATAACAAAGGAATCACAGACGCAGCTGAAACAGGCTGCCACCCGGTCCTCATTCTGGCAGATCATTTTAGGAAAACGCCACTGATTTACTGCCATTAACATCCAAAATCCTATGGAGCAATCAGGCCTTTGCTTCTCAGACACACGTGTTTGATTTTTCTGGCTATGCTGGGTAACAGGGGAGTTATTATTTAAATGGAAACAGTAAGTACAGTGTAAACAAAAGAAAGAAAAAGGGAGAGAGCATCACGACTGCTGTGATACCTTCAGCCTCAGCAGCATGAAAGTTGCGTGACGTTTCTGCAGAACATCAGGCCAAGCAGTGCTGCTTGACCACCAGCTTCCTCTGTAGTGCTGTGGGAGACCTTTGTAGGGTTAAAGAGGAGAAGGCAGTGCTCACTGGCTCTCATCCCCCAGCCCAGGGTGGCCCCTGCTGTGCTGCAGGGATGATGCTGGCTGCTGGCGCTACTGTGATTAGGGACTGTGCAGGTTCTTGGTTCTGTGGCCCATGTCCAAACAGCATCACAGCATCAGCTTACAAACCCCTTGAACACGGTGTCTTCACCTCCCATCTGGCAGCATCAGGAGTGTAACATGGTAAAGACTGCAAGGAGCTCATCTGCTTTGGTGCTGGGTGCTAGGCAGGGCATTGCTTACCTGTATTTCTGGCCCAAAAGCCAACCTACAACATCAGGAAGATCCACCTTAAACAGCACAGAGTGCATCCTTATTTAGCTGATACATGCATGTTATTTTTGGGATCAGACACCTTATTTATAAGAGCCATGGTCACTGCATAGTGCCTTCCGTAGAGCTAAGGAGAGGACATGGCACGAAAAGCTCCTCAGACTGCACAAGGGGAAACTGGGTGGCAGCACTCAGGTTGTGTCACAGGTTTGTGCACATAATGGAATTTGGGGGCCAGATCTCTAGCAGCAGAGTGTGGGAGCTCCCCACCGTGTGGGAGCTGGCCGGTGGGTTGTGCTCCCAGGATCGCTGTGTCAGACGGGGAAGAGACAGGCACTGCTGCGGGTGATTTCTCCTCTCTGCCACTTCGGTTCCATGGGCAGGAGTTTGTCCTCCTAATGAATGGTGTTGCTGAAACTGAAAGGCAATGTTTCAAAGAACTTCTGGCATTTAGCATATGATAACTTAAAATCTTACCAGGATCAAAATGCCTCTGATATAAAAAGCCATTACAAAGTTTTTTTTAATGGCTTGACTTTCTTTGCTCTGCAGTGGATACAGTCCAAGGTAAAGTCCAAACCTGAGACTGTCACACTAGCTGAGCGACACTCTTTTTGCTAATGCTGACACTACTTTTCTAATGCATCTGAAGCTTTGCTGTGGGCGTAGATGCTAACTCCGAAAAATGAGCCACCGTCACTGCTGCTGTTGCAGGGTGGGACAGGATCTTTCCTGAGTGCTCCCCACTGGGCACCAGAGTCCTTGGGATGCACGGCTGGCAGGGGCGATGTCTCTGGGAAGGGAAACAGAAAAAGCATGTTGTGCCAGGATCTGCCTTGCCGGACCCCAGCAGAGCAGCCCCTCTGCATGGCCACTCTTGATCTTCTCATCCATACTCTGGGTGATCAACTTGTGAATTGAAAAGCTGCTCTCCAAAACTCTTCATAACCAAAGATCCCCCTTAAATCATTGTTTGCTTCATTCTTTAGCTGTTGGAAAAGTTATATCCCGTTTCAGAACAGGGAGCAAAGTACTGTACACTGAGGTCCAAATGCTCCTGCACAGGGAACCTGCAAAACACCGCTACAAAGTCCGTAGGCTGGGAGGCATCCTAGCAGGGAGGTGGGAATAAAAGGTGCCATACATTGCACCTTTTGCCCCCTCGATGCTCTGCCGTCCTCGAGCTGAGCCACCCCTGACTTTGCCAGTGTTAAGGGACAAGTCCTGCATAAACACTCAGAAGGAGATTTGGCCCCAAAGGGTGTGTCTGGCACCATCCTGCCCTAAAAAACATAGAAGCCAAAAACTCCAGGCTCCCCTGCTTGGCAGCACCCTTGGCTCCCCCTGGTACCAGCAGCTTCTCAGCTGCTGAGCCTGTCTTGCTCCATGGCAAGGAGGCTCCATTTTCTTGTCACTGCCTCCAGCACTGGATACTCCAAAAACTAAGCCAGAGGGGGCTTATCAGGTACGAGCCAGATGCCAGACTCAAGGGCTGATGAACTATGGCACCCACTGCTATTTGCAGTCGGGTGATCATATGTTCGTAACAAATATGCAGTTAGTTCAGTGCAGTCAGGAACCTGTTTCATCATGTGCGCACCAGGGCACACGTACAGGCTTGAGCTGCCTCCTTCTTAAACTCTTTAACGATTTTCTCTTCTGCTGGACAGCCCCTAAGCTGCTGCCCATGAGTAGTTCACACATCTCCCCTTCACAAAATGAATGCACAAAGGCATTTGGGGAGAACTGGAATTACTCATGATTTTGACAACAGATACAGCCGAAAAACGTTTGTTTCATCTTCTGTTTTCCCCTTTGTTTCACCTTAGGACCTCTGTAACTATTTGAATTTCCAATGGAAGTTTTTAAAATGCATTTTTTCCATTACAAGTGACCTTAAGTATAAGGGGAGTTAAATATAGGGTTAGGAAACACAGCAATGTCCACGTTGAACTAAATGCTTTTGATTGCTCAAGATTAAATATTTTTCTCCTCCCCATCTTGCTAACCCAGACCTGTTCTCTTTGTGGTTTGTTTTGACCTCTGAGCTGACAAACGCTCCTGCTCCTGTGCCTGCTTGAGGGTAGCTGTGTGTTACAGCTACAGTAGTTACAGTGCAGTAGGTACACCTCGTAGTACGTTTCGTGTTTCTCCCCCCAGCATTCTCATTTGCCTTGAGCTCTTCAAATTTGAAGCCTTCATCTCTGCTTTCCAGCACATTTTCTTCTCTGCCAGCTGAGACAAGGCATGTTCAGCACTGCAACGGTGGAGGCAGCCACACTAAGCCCTGCAGGCGAGGGCTGTGGCAGAGCAGGCTCACGGAGCTGCAGAAACCCACTGCAACCCTGAGTGCCAGCATCAAGGTTTCTCTTATGAGAAAGGAAGGATGCTTATAGTTTCCCTTGGTGGATTTTTTTATTTGTGAAAGAGCCAATCTGACCTCAACAGGTCCTCTTGCACATCTTGCTTTGGGTAGAGCCAAGGCCATGGACCTGCATTACCCTTCATTACCTGCATTACCATTACCACTTTCTTGGGAGTACTCTAGTGGCAGATGGGGACACAGTCCTCTTTCATCGTGAGTTTTATATTGTCTACTCATCTGCTCTGTCAGAACAACCTCTGCTGTCAACCCGACTGGGTGGGCAGCAGACGAATCCCCATCCCCATCCTCCCGCATGGAGGGGCAGCATGGGAGCAGCTCCAGCTGTCACCTCCAGCCGAGTGGGTGGCTGCCTTGCCACACCGACAGTGCTGGCTGCATGGGTGGCCATTCCTTGCCATGTTGCAGGTCACCTGTCACTGCTGAAAGCATCCTTACTTTGCAAGACATGAGGATTCAGAGGATTTTGAGCTTGGCAAAGCATTTCGGAGATGCATCGTGGCACAATAAGATTCCTTGGTTTGTGGTTCCTTCGCTTTCTGCACTTCATTTCACACGGATTCCCAATGCTGTTCACTTTAGGATGGGTATTTATCACACACTTAAAGCCTGTCTCCAACTCATCAGAGACAGCCACTTTATCCAGACTAGCAGTTTGATGTGTGGAAGTTTCAACGTCTGCATCGGTGGCTTGTCTAATTCTCTTTCCCGATCTCCCAGCATGGAATATTGCCATCCCTGATCCTCATGCCAACGCCTGCTTCGGGTACAGAAATGTCATAGGTGAGAGTCCTCATTGACAAAACCATAAACACGGGCAGCTTTACGGGAAAGCTGGCATATTATACATGCTGCAGATAACTGCGCTGCTAGGAGAGAGATAGCACAGACAATAAAATTCAAACAATGAGTGTTTGCCCAGCAGCTTGTGAACTTGCAGCAGGCTGCTGGAGGAAGCAGGGAGCAGCTCGTATCAACTACTTCACAATCAAGGCCAGAGAAGCCAGAGAAGCAGCAAAGGAGATCTCGGGGATGATCTCCTGACAGCTGGGACCCCCTTGGGTAGATCTGCATTTGTGGTCCCTTAGAGACAACTGCAGCCCTCTGGTCCCAGCCGTCCTGCTAAAACAGGCCATGAACTGACCATGTGTGACTTTCCCCATCTGCCTTCCACACTGAGCTTTTTACAAGGAAAAGGGAAGAGAAAGCAAATGCAGGTGCAAGCAGGAGTGTGGACCATCCCCAGCTGAATCATGCTGTTCATACAGCAAGTGAGAATATATTACGCTCTTGCATGTGTGCCACTGAATAAATTATGCATTTAAAAATAGTAATGAGGCTGAAAATCAGTTTTGCACACACGTGGGTGTGCAAGAGTGCCGACAGGAGCTGCCCCCCCTGCAACAGGTGATTCCATAAGCCACCCTGGCTGCCCACACCACAAGCAGCTGCCTGCACCCAGGGCTCGACCTGCACAGGCTGTTGTTTTAGCAGCTGTGTCTTCCTAATCCCTCCCACCACATGTTAGCGCTCCCTTGGCATGCTCGGTGCTACCGGCGATGGCTGCAGCTCTGCTTGGGTGGAGCAGCTGGGAACATGAGGAAGGGTGGCCTCCAAGAAGTCTTTATTTTCATGCTGATAAAGATCAAAGTTTTTCTCTTGATGGCTTCACAGCAGTTCCTGGCTGGGGAGGCGGGCTTGCTTGGGAACTGAGTCATCTGTCCCAGGGTGAAGGCAGCTGCCATACCAAAAAGACAGGGCTGCATGTGACGCCGAGGGCAAATTGCAAAGGGCAGTTTGGGACAGAGGGACTGTTAGCCCCTGGCGAATCTGTGTCCAGAAGGTAAAGCTGTCACTAAAGGTAATTCGGATCACAGCATATGTGTCATCCAAGGGCTTGTCTGTAGAAAACATGGGTTTGCATTGCCATAGCCTTTCCCAGCCCATCACCCTCCTGTATCCCTTGGTGATATCACTACTGCCTCCGCAATCATGTCTCTGAGAAATCCCGTGTGTGGACCAGCACCCCACTGTGCTAGATGGCACATGGGCACTGGACATGATCATCTTTATCCCAAAGCATCTAAATACTTCAAATAAAGAGTGAAAGATGGCAGATGATAGACACACAGAGTGGTGTATTCAAGGAGGCGGCACTGTTAAGGAGGGTTGAAAATTTTTAAAATCATGCAAAATATTGCAAGTCTTAACAGAAAATGTTGGGGAATATCCGAGTCACAGGCCTGAGGGATTCAGCAGCTAGGTGGCATTAGCTAGGGTGGGACTTGATAGAGGAAGCTTTAAGAATCCTGTTTTGCTCACTCAGAGATTATTATCATGATGAGAAGAAGATGCCAGGGTCTCAAGCTGAGATTTAAACCTGAGGAGCTGTGCATACGCCATGAAGATGGACGTATGCAGAAAAACCTTCCTCCCAGCTGGGCATGTAAAACCATTACAGGCTTATTTGCATTGCAGGGCAAAGGGTTTGTTTGGTATGTGTTACACACAGTGCATCTTCCAGCTCCCAGGTCTGTGAGGCTGGTCCCCAGTGGGGAAGTTAGATTCTTTTTCCCAGTTACAGGATGGGAAAATAAGGGTTTGGCTGGTGAAACAGAACAGGAGAAGGATCAGTTATGGCTGGAGTGAAAAATAAATGCTTCATTTTGTGTTGACTTGAAGACTTTCAACACTTGCAGCCTCCTTTAAACGTTTAACCTCACATTCAAAATGAAGTGTCAAGTGGCGTTGCTTTAAAATGTTGCACTTGAATCTGTTGTTAGAATTTGTATTCCCCAGGATTTGGGGGCAATTTGCTGAGTTTGACCTGACTCCACACACTTTCTGTTCACCAGAGCTGACCTTTTGGGGGAAGTTTACTATCCACCGTACAGCTTACAACCAGCTTTTATGAGAAGGGCTGGTCTGATGCTGTTTGTGGTTGAGTAGCAGCCCAGAGGCAATAGCAGGGCAGTGCAGAAGGGTGAACCAGGACCCATGGGGCTGCGAAACAGAACCACAACTCTACACCTGTATTGGGTTTGCATGGCAAGGTTTTGGTAGCAGGGGGCAGTGGGGGAGGGCTACAGGCTTGGCTTCTGTGAGAAGCTGCTAGGAGCTTCCCCTATGTCCAATAGAGACAATGCCAGCCGGCTTCAAGACGGACCCGCCGCTGGCCAAGGCTGAGCCCATCAGCGACGGTGGTAGCGCCTCTGGGAGAACATATTTAAGAAGGGGGGGGACAAAAAAATAAGAATGGTGCAACTGCAGCAGAAGAAAGAAGTGAGAATACATGAGGGAAACAGCTCTGCAGACACCAAGGTCAGTGGAGAAGGAGAGGGAGGAGGCACTCCAGGCACCGGAGCAGAGATTCCCCTGCAGCCCATGGTGAAGACCACGGTGAGGCAGGCTGTCCCCCTGCAGCCCGTGGAGGTTAACGGTGGAGCAGATATCCACCTGCCGCCCGTGGAGGACCCCACACCAGAGCAGGTGGATGCACCCGAAGGAGGCTGCGACCCCGTGGAGAGCCCCTGCTGGAGCAGGCTCCTGGCAGGAGCTGTGGGGGACCCATGCTGGAGCAGTCTGTTCCTGAAGGACTGCACCCTGTGGAAGGGACCCACACTGGAGCAGTTCGTGAAGAACCACAGCCTGTGGGAAGGACTCACGTTGGAGAAGTTCGTGGAGAACTGTCTCCTGTGGGAGGGGCCCCACGCTGGAGCAGGGGAAGAGTGTGAGGAGTCCTCCCCCTGAGGAGGAAGGAGCAGCAGAGACAACGGGTGATGAACTGACCACAACCCCCGTTCCCCGTCCCCCTGTGCAGCTGGAGGGGAGGTGGTAGAGAATTGGGGAGTGAAGTTGAGCCCAGGAAGAAGGAAGGGGTGGGGGGAAGGTGTTTTAAGATTTAGGCTTTTTTCTCATTACCATACTCTGATTTGATTGGTAATAAATTAAACTAATTTCCCCAAGTCAAGTCTGTTTTGCCCGTGACAGTAATTGGTGAGTGATCTCCCTGTCCTTATCTTGACCCACGAGCCCTTCGTTATATTTTCTCTCCCCTGTCCAGCTTAAGAGGGGAGTGATAGAGTGGCTTTGGTGGGCACCTGGCGTCCAGACAGGGTCAACTCACCACAACACCTCAGCTCAGAGGAGTCAGCATCCCTTTTTGCAGCAAGTCAGTAAGTATGAGCAGGACCTCTGCGCTCACAGCAGCCACCCTCAGCATAGGGCCTCAGTGGTGAAAAAAGAAATCAGGAAGGTATAGCTGTGAGCCTGGGCAAGGAGAGCGGGGATACATCTGCCAGCGTTGGGTATCACCTCCCTGTTGGCAGAGCACGTCCGGATCAGCGGGACGGTGGGGAGCCAACCTCGCCAGTGAGCTCATCAGGACCTTTCACAGTGTGTGATTTCCAACTCTTTGTAAAACAGCTCTTTCAATATAATCTTTAAATAATTGCATTAATAAAGAAATGAAACCCGCAGTGAACACAGGCCTTTAAAGTAAAGTAATCTGTAAACAAGGCCAGATTTTCCAAGCTGCCTACATAGCTAGCTGGCCTGACAAATCCATCAGACAATATTGTAGTCATCACCACTGCAGAAAGTGTGTTTCAAAAGATAAAGCAAGTATTAGCTACTTAGCAGCTATGTGACAGAGAAAGCTACCTCAGATTTTCTTCTAGTATCAATTTGATGGAGCATAAGCATATAATGATTGGAAAAGCCTCTTTTCACAGATCAGGAGGGGATATTTAGTGGCTGAAAAATGTTTTTATGTGTTAATGCATTTGGCATTGCTTCATTCTCAAATTTCTTATGAGATACATGTGGGAACACAAAACTAAGTCATTTGTAAAAATATTTGGGGCAAAATCAAACGTAAGGCCAAATGTTGCTTGCCCTACTTCTAGAAGTGCCTTTTATTCATGGCTTTCACACCAGCTGAAGTTGGTCTGGATAGGAACACCAAAAATATGACAAGTGAGGACAGATAATGCTAAAACAGCAACAAAAAGTGTAGGAAGAGATTAAAACTCTTCACACTGCTGAGTTTAAACATGAGATGAGATCTCTGTGGGCCAGACGTGTTACTCTGTCCATCAGAGGAGCTTCTTACTCCATCTGGAGTATTTGGTGCTGGTAGCTCTTAACACTGTGTTTTGTCTCCATCTGGAGCACAGGAGATGCTGAAGTCAGGAGAGCTGTAACCACAGACACCACCCGCCCGAGCCAGCTCCAGTGCCTGGAGGCAGGCAGCTGGGCTGCAGGCTGGCGAGCACATGGCCACCTCTCCTGCAAGTGTGGCCCTTGGAAATGTCTTGGACCATCCACCCCTTGTCAAAAAAGCTGAATCTCTAAAGAAATGCAGTTTTGGGCTCTTCCGTTGGAGTGGCTGCTGGGGCAGCGACACAAAAGAGGTGCAGAGACCCAGCCCTTAAACCTCAGAGTGATAAAACGCCTGGGGCAGATGCTTTGGGGAATATCCTTGGCTTGGTGAGGCTGGGGAGCAGGGGCCCACAGTGCCCTTCTTAGAACCAGTTTGCTCTTTCTGTATACGTCAGTATGGCTGGGGCCTGGTTATCTCAAGTATCCTCTACATGTGGGAGCTGAGGACCTCTCACTGGTATGATCTACCATCCTTAAAAGACCTTCAGTGCCTGCTACAGAAGCAGGAGGACGTGGAGTGTCCTTGTTTGAGGACAACACAGCCTGTTTTCTAATTCTGCCTGTGCCCACCCCACTAGAGAAACTTTTTTTTTTCCACAAGAATATTATTTTCTTCTGTTTTTAAGCCACGTTGCAGCTATGAATACCCTTCCATCCCGCACATCCCTATCAGCTCTAACAAAGAGAGCGAGATGGGCTTCTGGGAGGAATTCTTTTCTGGAGCTGATGCTGAGAAACACTTTTTATGAGCTGTTTACTGTCCTTTCCCAGTAAATTACTTTTTTTACAGAGCACGTTGGTCAAAACCTGCAGACTGTTGTCAGGCTGGAATGTGAAATGCCAGGACAGCGTCTGGTTAAAAGTTGCTGTGATGGAAGTTATGTGAGTGCAGAAGACAAGGTTTCTGCTCACCCATCTTAATTGTCGCAAATGCTCTCCAATGTCAGCGAAAGCAAATATCCATGCAAAACACTTTTTGCTATGGATTCATAAAGAATTGCCTGTCCAAATGAATTTTTAACTTTCTGCAGCTTCTTCATTGCTGAGGACTCTCCACTCAGCCAGGACAAGGTACAAGCCTGCTCTGGCCAAAGAGGTTTTTTGGGACACAGGAGCTGTCCGTGAACTCCTTGCACAGACTGTCCCAAGGCTGCACACTCCTTGGAGGCGTTGTTGAAGTACTGTCTGCAGGACTGGGCTTGCTCTCAGACCTGGTGACTGCTTTTAGAGAAAGGTTTTACGTTTTGTAAGGTGGTTGTCATCACAGTAGAGCTGTTGGTTTGTCCTCATCTCCTCCTGCCTAGGAAACATTAAACATTAGCTACAGACTACTGGCTGAAGAGAAGGCATATGGAAAAGACTTTCTGCACTACTGGAAATAAATGTGGTAATGATTCCAGAACACAGACTGGAGGGGAAATGAGCTGGGCTCTTGCCATGTGAAGGCCAATCATTTTACAACACGGAAATGCAGTTTTCTTGTTCTTTTTGAAGAAAATATTCCTTTTTTTTAAAATGAAGCTTGCAGGAGTTTTGATGCTGATTAGTCATCATTCCAAATGAGGTCTTTAGTGGGTTACCAACCCGCAGCCCAGTGCAGATGATTTCAGCAACTGACAGTCACATACTGCAATGACCCAGCTACCTAATAACCTTGCCTAGAGTCAGGCACCAAGAGAAAAATTAATTTTAACACGTCTAGATCAGCAAAAACTAGAACAGCCAGAGCTAAGCACAGGGAGTACAGTGATGGGGTCAGGAAGGAGAAAGCATTGCTGCCAGCTGGATCCAGCACGCCCGCACGCTGCTGCCTGAGGACTGAACCATGCTCCCGTTGCAAGGGGGATGGAGCTGAGCACTTATGGGGCTGGGGATGAGGCTAACCACATTGCACCTATATCCTGCAGCTGCTCCATGCACTGTAGCTGCACCCTGCATGCTGCTTGGGATCCTGCACAGATGGGAAAGGAGAGAAATCCCAGCGTGACTGGCACTAAGAGGTGCTTTTCTGCAACAAACAGGAACTGCAATAGCAGGAGATAAGGCTGGAAGGGCCTTGGAGAGGGTAGCTAGTCTGTCCCATGACCCACAGCAGGATGACCTGAACCTGAACCACCTAGATTGATCTTTGTTTGCTCTGCCTCTGCAGTTCCTCGTGTTCTTCTCGTCCATCACAAGCAGTTCCTCTGTTCTCTTCCCCATCCTGCACATCAGTTACCACAAAATCACATTTTCAGCTAGTTCTCTCTTTTCTGCTGTGACCATAGCAATAAAGCTTAGGGAATGCAAAGCACTGATACATAAGTGTTGGGTGCTGTGCCAGCACCAGTCAATGCACCCCACCTGTGCTGGGGAGGCTGGCACCCACCAGAGCATCCCTGTTTTGATGCAGCAGGATCATCCCTGCCCCAGCAGCACTCAGCTACCTGGAGATGCAATTCAGCCCAGGAGGGCAAAGCAGCTTCCTCGGACCTGCAGATCTGCCTTGCTGCAATGCAAGCCTGTAAGTTCAGGGCGCCTGGCCTGATCTCTGCTCTGCAGGACACAGGAGGATGGAATAAAACCTTGCAGTTACTAGACCTGTAAGAGAAACTGCTCCACTCAGTTTGTCCTGGACACCGCATTGAATTTCATGCATGCTGGGCCCAACTGGAGCTACGCGAGGTGTTTAGTTTGGCAGGCATGGTGCAGCCTGGCCTCAAATCTGGGAACAGTCACCCCCAACCATAGCCTGGCTACAAAACTGCAAAGCAACTTCTGTACTGGGCAGGGTGCAAAGGAGCCGAGCATGTGTCACAGATATACTTCAACACATGATCCTGATGCCTTTTATACACAGTGTAGCGCCTGCGCAAACATGCATATGGCTGGATAGAGAGATATGCATTTAGGGATAACCTATTTGTTCCCCTTGGTAAATATCCTTATCCAAAATCAGCTTATGGGAATTCTGTGAGTCTTATCTTGTTCTGCAATTTTCCTGCTTTACACAGTCACTAATAGTTCCCTATTTATTAGCACTGGCAGATATCCACGTTGTCTCCCAAGCCCTGGGCTCGCAGGAATGTAGACAGCTCTGCTCTGCTTCCACTCTCCATGGATTTTGGAGGCTGTGGGATGGCTGAGTTTTGTAGGAGCTGGGGGAACTTTGTGCCAGCATGAGTAAAATGGAGGAGGAGGCAAAAGTTAGGGGGGCAAAAAAATGAGAGAAGTGAGAAGAAAGTTTAGAGAAAATGAGAACAAAATATTCACAAACATATTACAGACTAGAAAGACAAAAAAGTCCAAATTAGTTACTAGCAAATGGGGAAATATTAGGAACGCTAGAAATAGTGTCCTTAAGCGGCAAGAACACTTCCTCAGTTACCGAGCACAGCCTCCCACTCTCATCCTGTAGCAGATGAAAATTATTCATTAGCTGCCATACAGTCTCTGCGTACCTCATTGTAACTTGAGTTGAGCCAAAGGAAGGCAGAGTGGAGAGAAAGAGGAAAGCAAGGCCATTGCTTGCAAGCCTGACTGGCATGAAGGCCAGTGCTGTGCAGACAAAAGTCCTCCTTGGAGGCCCTGTACACTTTCCAGTTCATCCCATCCCAAGCTCTCCATACCATGCAGAATTGCCTGCGTCAGCAGCTTTTTTGTTTCCCGCCTCCAGTCTTGTCCCAATGCAGAACCAACTGCATGAAATATCGACCTGGTCCTAGCTTGCCAAACCACCAGGCTTTTCCCCCTTCAAACCCTTCCTAAAAGCTCATTCCAGGGTGACGTTGTCCAGCTCTGAGTGGACTGCCAGGATTTAATAATAAGAAGCTGCACGCAGAACTTCAAGCCACAGTAATAACCAGGTTACTGCACGCCAAATTGTCAACCTCGACAAATGACCAAAATGACCTACTGTCAGCTGCATGGGCAGTGACTGTATTTTCCGCAGTTTGCAGCTAACTCTGCTTGATTTTTCTGCCCGAAACAACCTATGTCTGTCCTTCTGCATCTTGTGCTTTCTGGAAACATAATTTTCTTTGGAGACAGTTGTTTGTACCTTAGCTAGGAGAAAGGGAGCGTGGATTCAGTAGCTTTTGAGAGTCTGCTCTTGATGGGTTGATAAATTAAGTAAAGAGAAGAGACAAAAACACCTTCTCATTGCCATGCTGCTTTTTTGTTTTTGGTCTACAACAGTGAAGAAGGGAAGTTCACCCTGTTGATATGAACTACAAATAAAGTCTCAAGTCACCCACTCTCCTGCATGCTTCAAAGGTCAATGAGTCCTCTGGAAGCTCAGCCCATAAAAAAACTGTAGTTAAGTGTTGTACAAAGACATAATGTGAATAACTGGCTTGCCGCTGCTGGGTTGGCAGTGCAGAGCTCTCCTTATGCTGCATGGGCAATCACTGAAAAACTCCCCCTGACAGGAAGGAGCACAATTTCAAACAAATAAAACATATACTGCAGAATAAAGGCAGCATGAAACCCTGGGCAACCCCTTCGCCAAAGCATGAGCTTGCCTTACAGCAGAATAAACAGGAGGCACTGGTGGTTTCACAACACAGTCCAGAGTTCCATGTCCCCCATGTGATCTGTTATCTGGCAGTCAGAACAGCGAGAGGGGAGGCAGCTGGCAGGCAGCTTGCCTACAGCCTGGCAAGCTGATAACTTTGGTGGGTAATCTATGTTCACATGAGGAATCTCACAGACTTCTTCAGACTTTGAATATGGATTCCCTGCATGGGCCAACCTTGCTGGATAGACTGATATTTATTTCCCAAAAGTTGTTCTTAAGTAAAGAAGTGCCCAGAATTATTTGAGTAAATGTTTCTAGCAGGAGGTAAATTCAATTTGCTGTAGTTCAAAATATTATGCAGATTTCCATCTGCTTTCTTGCAATGGAAAAAAAAAAGTCCCAGCTTATTAATCTATTCATAGCGCCACTCAGTTGTTCTCCTTGGTTGATGACAAGTGTTTTTGACGTAAATATCCTGGTTCTTAGATTCTGTTAATGTTGTGGGTAAGTATTTGCAAAAAACAAAACAAAAGTCTAGTTGAGAACAGATGCCCTAATTCTAATGGAAGAACTTCACACCAACTCCTTTAAAGCCCGTTTCTTTAAAGGCCACTTCTGAACCCGTATGCTTACCACTCCCCCAGTATGTTTTGCAGTTTCTCTGTCTCTTTGGCATACTGCACATCAGAGACACAAGTTTTCAATTACCCCATCAGGCTTCCTCCCCTTCTTCCTGATTGTCACCACCCCTCACTTATGGTCTATGATGATCTTGATCTTAAAGCAGCTAGCTTATACATGGGATATCAGGCGTACCTTGCAAAGATGCACGCCATACGATGTTTCACAGCATCTCTTAGGACCATATTGTTTCTTTCGTACCCTTTCCAAAAGGCACTGCCTCCTCTTTAACAAACAATGGGCTTTTTTCTTGTTAGTGATGTTGGCAGGAGCTCTCAATCAGAAATGAGTTAGACTGGCCACTGAGAAGACAAGCATTACTTAACCTCATAGTCCCTCTCTAACTTTATTTCATCTGAGCATTGCCTCAGTAAGACACTCTCACAGGTAAGTGACCAGAATTATATGCTAAAAACACATACTATTCAATAACCCAGCCAAAAGCAAAGATGTAACTTTTATACAATGGAACAGCAGTACAGAGATGTATCACTAAGCTGCCAGATAAGAAGCTTACAATTAAACAGACATAATTAAAATTCATTTTACTTCTGTAGGCACCAAGTCACACTAACATTAATCTGGCAGTGGCAAAGCCTGTTAAGGGCTGGTCCAGCTTCCACTGGAGTCAGTGGCAAAGTCGTACTGGAGGCAGGGTCAGCTCTTCATCTGTCTGGTGATGATTATTACAATAAATTGTATTTATGGAAATTCATATCCTTACAGTTAAAAATGTTCAACACAAAAATCCAGCAGGCAGTCCTTCCATTGTGGCTTTATAGCCAAGGCATTTTCTGATACCTGTTAAATTCACCATCAGTGCATATTTTCTACAAAAATATGCTAGTAGTTTGTGAAGTCAGCATCTTATAAGTGCGTATTTTCTACAAAAATATTTCACTACAACTTTATTTAAAAGTCTCATTAAATAAAACTGCCCATGGTGTAAATCAGGTTGGAAATACCTGTTGCCTCTCTGGCTCTAACCTCTCTGTTCATGCATGCCATTATGCGGAAAGTCCCTCTGCGTAAACAGTGCTCTTTTTGTCATTTTCTTAATAGCAATCTTTTTGAAAGGGCCTTAAAAATGTCCCAAACTTCATTTCAAACACTGGCCAACACTGATATTCCATATCTACCCTGTGCTTCAGTCTCTGTTTAAAATCTCCATGGGACTTTCTATAAGGGCACTGGTTTTCCCCTGTGACCTTTGCCAAAATTTCACCTTTCCTCCCCCAGCTACATCCCCTGTGGATGCAGTGAAATAAGAATACAACTGTGTGCTGTCAGGTGCTCTTGAAAAGGTTTGTTCACTGTTTCACAAAGCAGTAATTGCTGAGCCTTATGTTTATTTTTTGTGAGAAAGGGAAGCTAGTATCTGTGTTAATGAGTGTTTTTAACCATAAATAATCACCTAAGAACATGCAGTTGTGTGTTTTTGCAAAGAAGGCATTTGCTAGTTATGTGTAAATGAATCTCCACATTTTGACATCTCACTCAGAATATAGCAATTACATTGAGTACGCAATAAAAATCTTAAACTGAGCTTGATGACTGTATGAGGATACTAAGCGGTGGTTGTAGCTGAATTAATGGATTTGTCTACTACAGCTTAACTTCCTTTGTGCATGAAGACATGGGGAAATCCTAATAAAGAGGCAACTGGTAAATGCTCA
Source organism: Aptenodytes patagonicus (assembly GCF_965638725.1). Classification (NCBI taxonomy): domain Eukaryota; kingdom Metazoa; phylum Chordata; class Aves; order Sphenisciformes; family Spheniscidae; genus Aptenodytes; species Aptenodytes patagonicus. The sequence continues at coordinate 1,236,071 of NC_134957.1, forward strand.
ATATGTTTAATACTTTGCTCCCTCATTTGGAGAACAAAGAGTTGCCTGTTTCATACTACTGGTTTGGACAAAAGCAGGGCACGGAAACGTGTAATCTGCATTTTCTGAATAGTCAAGATCTGCAAAGATGATTTCATGTCTCTAGCTCTTTATGTTGGCATGCTAACAAAATCTGACAAAAAATCATCTAAAGTATTTTTTTTTTTTGCTAAAATTTGCAACCAGAATCAGAAATATTCACAGTTCTGTTGTGTTTGTAATGCAATGTGAAACATTGGCCTAATCTGAACACAGGACTACCACCACGGAGCGTAAAATTGAACTAATCCTTTAAATCAGTATAAAATTACTACTTCTATCTCCTGAGAGCTAGTCTAATAAACTGATGAATATGTAAGAGTTTCTGACATCCAATGAGAAATCCAACTGTATAAAAAGAATAAAAGGACGAAGGGAAGAGAGTCTAATTCTTCTCAGGAAGCTGCTCCTGCTAATGTGATGAGGAAACTCCCACTGTGAACCGTGTCGCTTCCATCATGTGGGACCACTCTGTGAGACCTTGTCATTTTGTAGCTTTGGAAAATTAACTGCAAAATGATTTTTCCTGACGGTTTTGACAATGAAATGTGTTTTGTTTTATTCTGTGATGACCGGACTGACAGTCTTGCTGTAAATAATTCATACAAAGACTCATAATGTATGACTATGCAATTCAGATCCAGAAATGTGCACCTGTAACATTGGCAACACAGAGAAATAAATACTCATTACAATGGATTTTACTGGGCAGTTCTAGTCAAATATGCCCTACATTTATTTAATTTTTAAAGAGAAGAGAGACAATGACATGCACACATGTTGGTGTGTACCTTATCTATTAATAGTTTGTTAGGTAAGTGTTGCCTTTCTGCAAGTTTAATTTTTCTGTTAGTGGTGGAAAATAGTTAAACACAAAAAACGGGACATGTGCTATTACTTTATACAAGAGCTAGCACCATGCACTAATGTTCTTGTTTTATGTCTGAATTTATTACTTCTTGCTGTTCTCACCTCCAGGCATGGGAATGGCTCATCTTTCTGACCTGAAAAGGGTCTTGTGTGCCTGAAAATATACCTGCTTTTCTCCTAAAACCAGAAGAAGGTATTAATACCTGAGCCCATGTTTTCTCCTGGGCCCAGTGTCGGGCCACTGGGGAGGGAAACGGCTTCTCCCTTTTCTGGCCCAGCTCTGCAGTGCAGCTCTGGCCCCCTGGCTCCTTCTCTCTGTTCACCTCCTTCTTCTCAGAGCAGGTTTTTGCTTTTTCTTTCTCAGTTCAAGGCCTCTTTTGAATTAACTTCTGTTCTCCACCACTTCTACGCAAAAGCGTCCCTAAGGCCCCTGGTTTCCTGAGCCCTTCTAGCAATTTTCAGTGTGAAGGTCTGTGTGGCAAATGTAGAAATTAGGACAGTCATGAGGCCACCTATCCCAAATCGGACAGCCGGAGGCCAGGTGGGGAAAGGCTGTGGCAAGGCTCTCTGCCCAGGAGCACAGAGTACCGGGTGCAAGGGCCCAGGCACCCGCACCCCACATGCTCCTTGTGGGAGCCAGGCTCTGGGCCAGCCCCTGGCTCCTCTGTGTGGGGAGCCCCTTGCCCAGTGTGCCCACCAGCACCAGCTTCCCCTGAGCATCCTCAGCACCACCCAGCGGGGTTGCTCTTGGGGAGACAAGGGGAGATTGCAAGTGGAACCCAGAGCTCCTCTGTCTGTGTGGCAGGGCTGAGGGAGCCAGAGCTGCCTATGCACGGGAGAAAGGATGCAGTCTTGCATGGGAGGAGGGATGCAAGCACAGGAGGAGGCAGGGATGCTCGTAGGGAAGAAGGGATGCCTGCTTGGAGGAGAGTTGCATACAGGGGAAGAATGAGGGATGCTGTGCAGGACAGGAGGAATGCATGCACGGGAGGTGGGACGCAGGCAGGGCAGGAGGTGGGATACATGCAGGACACGAGGGATGCAGGCAGGGCAAGGCAGGGGAAGGCAGGGCAGAGCCGCCCGGCAACGGCGGGGACGGGGGCGCGCCCTGGCTGGGGCGGCAGCTCCTCCCCGCCCTGAGTGACTCCGCGTCCGCCTAATCGCCGCGCCGGGACGCCGTGATGTGCAGGCGCACCGCCCAATCCGGCCGGGGCGGCGGGGCCGGGGCGCGCCGAGCGCGGGCAGCGGGGCTGGGGCACGGCTGGGCTCTGCGCGGCGCGGCAGGACGGCTGGGCTCTGCGCGGCGCACGGGCGGTGAGTGCTCCCGGGAGCTCTTCCAGCGCGGCTCCAACTTGAGGAAAGTTGCCGGCGCTCGCCTCGCCGCCCGGAGCTGCGCCGGCCCGGGCGGAGCATCGCGGCGGCAGGGCGGGAGGCGCCGACCGGCCCCGGCGGCTCCGCGGGGCCCGGCCCGGCCCTCGCTGCCGCCCGGCTCCGCTCCCGGCCGGGCGTGTCCCCGCGCAGCCGCCCCGGGGGGGTCCCGGGACAACGGGACGGGCGCGGAGCGGGGGAGCGGGCGCGGAGCCGGGGCGGGCGCGGAGCCCGGCGCGCGCCGGTGCCCGCCAGGACGCGGCGTACGTGTCCGCGGGGCGCGCTCCTGCCGCCCCTTCCAGCCTCCCCGCGGCAATGAAAAGGCACTTGTCTGATTCGTTCCCCTGGAACACTTCACCCCCGGGCTGAGCCGCAGCGGGCCCGGCGCGGAGGTGCGCTGCCCCGCGGCCGCTGTTAGCGGGTTTGGTGCGGCCGTGCCGTGCCGTGAGCTCCGCCGCTGGGATGGAGAGAGGCGCGCAGCGAAAGCCCCGACTTCTGCAAAACTTCAGGCTTTGTGCGAGTTGGTAGAGGCAGAGCCCGGCTGCAGGGGAGGGGAGGTGCTGCGTCCCGCTGCGGGTTCCCGCAGAGCGGTGCTGAAAAGGGGATTCGGTTTGCATTTAACTTTTCTCTTTTGTGCAGGATAGTGTTCCCAAAAGCAGAAAAAGTCAGAAAATTGGAGCCGACTTCTCATCTAATTGAAGCGGGGTGAAATAAAATGAATTAGAGGGACAGCTGCGTGGGTTTATTTTTATACATCTCTAATTTGGACTGGGAGAGGAAGCGTCACCCTGCTCCCCCGAACAATGGCTTCTTGTTGGGAGCCTGCAAAGGGAAGGGGAAGAGCAGGGAATTTTTCAGGAGGTGAAGCTTTAGACTTTCCTTTGCATAGGAAAGGCTGGGGCACCCTGGCGCTGGCTGTAAGCATTCCAATGGATAGCATCAAGTCCCGCTGCTCACGGAGGTAACAAACTCTGCAGGCATGACTGTTCTCCAATTTTAAGTTCTTATCTAAGTGGAAATAGCGAGTGAGACGTGGATGGGACTCTAACTTCCAGTTAATGCTTCCTTAGGACAGGCTGCATCTGTCTGCTCTGTAATAGCATCCATACCTTCAAGCAGGGCATCACTTGAACTCATTTATTTCTTTTCAGGAGAGCTGTTGGTATAGCTCTGAGCAAATGCCATTGAATCAGCCTCCGAGGTTGTTATTGCTCTTACACAATCCCAGTGGAATGCATGTGCACATGAGAGCTGGGCTTCCTGTTTTTGGTCAGTCTGTAGAAGAGACTATAAAAGATAATAGATATCTCAGATAAATTGCTTTTGCATGAGAACTTGGAGACATTGTTCAACCAGTAACACTTGTGACTTCTCCAGTGAGCCTGGTAACCTGAGAAGAAAAAACTCCTTAATGCTGGGAGACTTGCTCAGAGTAACTTTAAAGACAACAGCTGGAACCTGGATATAAAGAGGGAATAGTTACAGAGATCAACATATGTTAGGGCTGTGCATAATGATGTATAGAAATTCAGTCTGTTTTGAAAAGAAATCTTGTGCAAAGAGGAGCTGCTGGTAGTTTGTCAGTGGAGAGCAGTGTTTAAGGGGGATTAGTGGACACGAGGCGAGTCCCCTGGGTGCAATATTCTGCAGCTGATTTCTGCTTGGGGGTGTTTGATGGCCTTCTGTGGGGTGTGTGCATGCAGAGAGTTTAAATTCCAGATCTGTTGGTTTGCATCTGAATAATTCTTTAAAAAAAAAAAAAAATATGTTATAAAATAATTTGCTAAGATAAATCCTTTTGAAACGCTGCTGTTATCACAGCCCGTTAATCTTGCCAAAAGTTTAACAATTTGAGGATGTTGCTTGGTTGTAACCAAGCTCCTTTGAAGGAATTCTCTGCTTGTGAAAGATGAATTACTCATTCTTTGTCTGGGTTAAGAGATCATAATGTGATTATTAAACTCAGTTATTCAGTGCTAGATATAAAGAATTATGCTTAACCAGGATCTTTGTTCTCTTATCAAAGCTAATCTGACAAATTTCCCTCCTATAAAGTAGGCAAACATCTCCCCAGATTAAAGAATGCCCAAAACTCCAGAAACCTATTTACTAGTTTTGGCTAGATTAGCTTCACAGTGGGGAGGGATCTGGGGACTGACGACTTCATTAAGTATTCGGCTGACGGATGCTCGGATTTGGTATAAATGCAGAGGAACTCCTTCCCCTGGGGCTCTCTTACTGACTACTCTGCTCCGGGTTTCAATTGTTGTGAGATTAAGATGGTGAGTGAAGGAATTGCAGCCTTGTTAAATGGGTTTGCTGCTGGATCCACTCATGCGGGATCTTCTAGTAACTCTTTCCTGTGTTTACTTGGCTCTCTAGTGCAGCAACTTAACTGGCTTTGGAGAAGTGGAAATACAACAGTTCTGACTTGAAGGAAGCAAATGAGAATGCTACTCAATGATTGATTGAAAGGATGTTAGGGACAGTAATTCAACTTTGCTTAAGCAGCTGCCAGTGATCTAAGTGATCCAAGTGCCTTGTGAATAGCTTTATAGGTAAACTTCATGTTGGAAGTACTGTCTCTGTCTCATGTGTAGTAAAACTGCAAATGCTCCACTTCTTGGAGCATCAGTGCAGGAGTTGTGTTTTTGCTAATGTGTATAGTGTAATGCATCGGGAGAAGAGAAATGCTTTTCTTTTTACATGTTTGGCAGTGAGTTTAGGGAGGGTGTGCCTATCGTCTATTCTACATAGATATTTTAATCCACTTCCTTATCAAGGTAGATGGTAGTGATCAGTAGTAAGTACACTTGGTCGCTTACGAGAGCTTCATTTAGCACTTGAGGTTGTCTTGGTGGTGATATTTCAGGTGGTAGTAGTTTATTTGGTGACGTTGCCCAAGTACACCCTATCTGTGTTCTTGGTAACCTATTTTACATAGCATTAAATGATAGGTGGCAAAACACAAAGAGGCTGTGTTTTCAGCAAAACGGAAGACTGAATGAGTTCTGCTTTATAGCAAATTTTTCAAGTTTAGGGTTTTTTTTCTTTTTAAGTTTTAATGTTTTGCATCTCTTTCCTTCTTAAAATGCTGAGTGCTGTGGACCAGAATCCTCTGGGGACATTTGTCCCTCTTTAGATACAGGCCTGTTAGCTTGATCTTCTTGCGTGTGAACTGCCTGTGGCAGGGGAAGTGATGGTAAAGCAGCGTCTGGCCTGTTTGCGTTATTCCAGCACGGGTTTCGTATAGATCCAGCCCCAGCTCACTAATGATGTTCGACAATGGTGTTCGAGGGTGGCTTTTGACCTGCCGTGTTGGGAGGCAGGTTAACCCTGTGCAGGGACGTGGTGATGCTTCTGATCAAGAAAAGAGTCGGAAAGCAGATGTGGAGAAGGAAGGACAAAGATGTCAACTGCTACAGTGTTGCTTTGCAGTTTGCAGAGAGCTTGACGTTTATATGGCTACAACTTGGTTTTTATCTGTGTGGCACAGAGTAGCCATAAACAGCAAAAGAAACATGGTTTAAGTTGGTGTTTTGTTCGGGCTTTGAATATTACCTTTGCCTCCATGTATGTTAGAGCAGTAATTCAGCATAGAAGAGCAGATTCTCTTCTCTCAGTGCCAGCTGTTTAAACATGTGACTGACAAGCTATCAACCTGCATGGTGCAATAACAGATATTAATTTTTAACTTATTAGTTACTACTGAGAAGTTCCTTGTCGTATTGGGAATAGCCACAATATGATGTGTTAATATTTATTAACAATTACTGACCTTTGCATACTCAGCACTTTTTGAACTAAGTACTATCATGTATTAAGTATTCTGTGTATCTTTTTGGACATTGAGCTCATGGAGTAATTAAAGTTGCTAATTACATCAAAAAAGCCAAACATGAATCCAGAAACATCTACCACCAGATCTGTGTGAAAGGTAGAGTTAAATACTGAATTTAAAAAGCTTACCAAATAACCTTAATGCATATGCAGAGCAAAACATTCCTGAATATCTTTTCATTTCAAGTACGTTGCAAAACTGAGACCAACTCTTTTAATGAGGGTGATGCAAGGTTGTATTAAATCAGTATTTGTTGGGTTACTCTAATGAATGTCACAATATCACCTTGCTCTTTGTTATCTCTGGTCCCCAAACCCTTCGATAGGCATCTGTTGACATCTTTGCACACACATTTCTGTTGGCACTCTGGGAATTGGATTATTGCACAAGCAGCAGTGGCTGTGTTTGTGGTGAGTAGGTCTTGGCTGAGCTCTGCCTGCAGTGTTACTGGTGGTGGGGGTGCATGGAAGGACTGTTTTCCCTCTGACCATCCCAGAGAGTCGCTCAGGCTCTAACACAGAATCAGCTTTCCCTGCTTGCACCATTAAAACCCTTTTCCAGCCCGGAGGTACCTGCTACTCTTGCTGCTGGTAGATGAGTAGGTGAGAAGGGTGAGAGGTGTGATCTCATGATTGAAGGCAGTTGGGTGATGGTCTAGCACCTGGGCTCTGGGTGGTGTGGTGGGGAGAAATGATGCTAACCAGCCATCCTGGAGGTCCTCTGGGCGGTGGCAGCTCAGCTGACAGTGACTGGGCAGCTGTAATTGTTTTCAGCCGTGTGATTGCTGGCCATGAAATGTGCTGCTGTTGTGTCTTCTGCTCCATACACTCGGGTTTGGGTGTTCATATGGTCTCTCTTGGATTTATTGGATGGCAGGGAATTAAAAGTAGGTATCCCCAGCGTGGTCTGTGCTGGGAGTGGGTATGGGGTGGGTGGTGCTTAGACATAGCAGCATTTAGTACAGCTTCAGTCTTAGCAGCTGCCTACTTCATGCTTTTCAATGCTGAAGTTGTAGGTGATGGGTCAGGCTTGTCTTGTCCGTCCTCGCTAGTGTTTCCTGCCCTGGATGTTCTTCCTGCCTCTAGGTCAGGTTTTTCTGAAGTGGAGACCTCGATAACGCCTCTGCATCATGTTCTGTGCTGTGAGATTCACTTGGAGTGCTGCAGCGTGGCCTGTGAGAAGTCTCCTGGTTTGTGCAGATCCCTTTCCTGAGTGAAGGGCTAGGTTAGGTGTGGATTTCCTCTGCTTTACCAGCCAGCGGCATGAGCCTGGCTGGGTGGCATTGCCACACTGTGCCATCAGCTTGGGGACAGGGAATCCCAGCTGTCAGAAATCCTCCTGCCCCATCTCGCTGTGTTGCAGCCCCCAACCCACCCAGTCTCCCTTGGCACGTTGCACCAGCATACCTCCTGGGGTGGGTGTGCTGCGGCACTGAGTACGTGCTGCCTGTGGAGGGTGATGGATGCCCACCCTTTTAATTGATGATCGAAGAGGTGATTTGATTACAGCCAAAAGATGGGACTCATGAGCGCTGGTGGCTGCAGAGCTCAACCCTGGGCAGCAGGTGCTGTGTTTGAGAGTTCAGGTGTTTGGTGTGACCCTGTGTGATAAGGTGTTGGTGGACCCCATGTGATCTGCCAGCAACGTAAAGAACAACCTGTCTTCTCATATCGGCTGAGCACGAAAACAGGATGAATCGATGGAGCTGGAAGACAGAAGTCTCCACTTAAAAAGGCTGGAGAGTGGGGTGGCAGGAGAGGACATGCCCATCTGCCCTCTGCTAATACCACACTGTTTGATCCGGAGGTGGTGGCATTGGAGATAATCGAGCTCTTCCCTGCAGTGGGCACATCTGACGTCAGTGCTAACAGGCAGCTGCCCTGACAGCAGGACTGCCTGCTTAGCCCGGTCTACCCTCTCCTGGCAGGTCTGTTCTCATCAGAGGGGTGTGGACCCCCCTGGACAGGGTGCTGGGCTGTGGTGGCCAGTGCTGTGCATGGCCAGTGCGCTCGGTCACTGTGGCATCTGCTGGTCTCCTGGGAATCTGTAATCTGTTGGTTTTTTTGGTGATAGATTAAAAATGCCAAGAACGACAAGCAAGTCCTGTCTGGCCCGCTTGGAAGAATTATATAATGTGTGCTCCTCTGACAGCTAGTGTTTCACGTCTGGGTTTTGTGGGTTAACACTTGGGCTACTCAAAGCTAGTTTTGTCACTGGGTTTGTGAGTGGCGTGATGATGAAGAGGTAACCTCCATGTCCCTAGGAGAGCTGCTATCAGCAGAGACGGCTCTATTGAGAGCCATTCTTTCCCTTTTGCTTGTTGATGTTTTCCTTTTGCCAGTTGATTCCTGTTAGTTTATCTCCACCTTTCAGCAGCCGTGAGCCATGAGGGTGACCACTGCCTGTGGAAATGCAGTATCCCTGGCAGGTGGGCTGCTTGCCTTAGGTCCCCTTCCTTGTGTCCCCCTGTGCCAGGCTGGTCCGTGCTCTCCAACGCCCTGTGCTGCGGGGTGATGTGCATGTTCCTGGGGGTGAATTGGCTCCTCCTGCAATGTCCGGACTGTCCCCACAGGGCACAGTGGCCTGTACGCTACTGACATTTGGGAATCAGTACGAAAGAAATAAAATAATTATTGGTTTGACATGCATCTGAGGATGTGGGGAGCAGGACAACTGTCTGAAATGGGAAGCTCTGGTTAGGACTGCTGCCGATTGCTCATGTCAATCCATATGGGCCACATGCTTCTAACCAGTCTCCTTGCCTCATTTCCTTCTCTGAAATGCTTACAGCTGTTTTTCCTGCCTCTTCAGTAGGTTTTTTGTTCCTGTAAAAAGAGTGACAGCTCACAGATGCTGCTGGGAGTCCCCACTGCGTAGCTGGGAAGAGAGACTATTGCTGTGATCTTCAAGAGAAGATAAGGTGTAGTGTCTCTGCAGGAGACCTAATTTCTGATGTTTTGAAGTAAGCTTTTTTTTTGTTTTTTCTTTTTAAAGCTGAAAAGAGTTTGCTGTCTCATTCACTGTTCCCCCATACTGCTCTTAGTGAGGGAAGTGAGAGAGCAGGTAGTTGGTGCTGTCACTTATGGGTGGAACAAGGAAGGAAGAAGTGATGTTGGCCATGAACATATTATCTAGTGTTAAGGGGTGTTCAGCATCCAATCTTGCTGCTATGCTTATAATATCTGGGTTGAACTTTACAGTGTTGCTTAGGTATTGGCTTTTTTCCTAAGAAGTCCGTGACCAAAATGATAGCAGTGCTTGAGGTTCATCATTGCTGATCCTCCACTTAGCCCAGTATACCGTCTCTTCTGTTCTGCCCTTTTTTGCATTCTGCCAAGAGAAGTAGTTGCAGACTTCAGTAGTGGGGTTAATAATCCAGCCCTGGACAAGTGAAGAAGGAGCTGTAGAGATGCTGATGCCTATGTGAGCGTTTCACAGTTTATGGATGGATGGATGTTAAAGGGGCATCTGAAGGCAGTGAGAGAAGCTATACGTACCCTCTTTTAGACCAATGACCTGTGTACTGCAAGGAAGGTGGGGTTAATATGGCGAAGTAAATGGCTGTGTTGAGTTGGCTTGAATGCCAAGTTGAGACAGTGCCTGTAACAAATAAAACCTAGTGGTATGTTTATGTGTGATCTTGGGCTCATTTCAGTGCTGAGAGCATACAAAACATCTCTGCTCTTCGTGGGTTGGTTGCCTGTTGGCCATAAACCATAAATAAGCATAACTTCTCTTATTTTCCAATCCTGAGGTCACTTTGGTGGCTCTGCTTTGCCTTTTATGCAGTCCCAACATCACAAAAGAACAAGGTGTCCCAACAGCTGTTGTACTGGTGTCTGAGATAGGAAACCTTCTGTTATAGGATCCCAGTGGTATGTCCATGGCTGGTGACCATTTTCCTGCCTTGTCCTCCCAAGGGTCTCACTGCTGTGCAAGGAGCCGCAGGTTGGCTCTCCTGTACAAAATATACTGGGGCTGTACTCTTCTCAGCCCATGTTATAAGTGATGCTTTATAAACTGCTGTAGGAAATGGAAAATAAAGTAATTCTGATCTGTGTTCTTTTAGAGCCCTGTTCTTTAGACCAAAATACACAGGATAAGTCTGGCCCTTCCCTCTATTCACTTTTCATAGCCTCCTTTGTTTTTAATTTATATATCTTTTTATTCTAAATTCCTCCCATCCCCAAAATAGAACAGACATCAGCCTGCAAGCAAAGGTTGCCAGACATTGGTCTTGTGGATTACAGTGGCTTTTTGGCCTGGTTGGAGACTGAGCCCCACCCTACGTAGGCTTGGATTAAAAATAGCCTTTCTTTTCAGCAGGCTGAAAACTGTACACAACACGTTCACATCTTGGTTTCTGGGGCACTGGCAGCCATGGGAAGCCCTTCAACTGTAAAATAACTCAGAAAATCTGTTTGCTGCTAATTCATCCAAAAGTGCTAAGGTGACTGGTGTCAGGGAGGTGTACAGCCAAATGTCTGAGTGTCAGCCATGTAGTTATCGTAGATATTGAGTGAAGTTTTAGTCATACTTCTTGCAGGACCTGAAAGAGTTGAAAACTGTAGACCACGGGCTCTGTAGTCCAGCGGCCTGGAAAGAGCCCCATGTCCATCCTTGTTAGTGGAGAGAGTTGGCTGGATGGGATGAAGAGATGAATGCATGCCCTGTCACGGAGCCTCAGGGGCAGGAAGGAGTCAAGACCTTTTTTGATTCCTTAAATGCCTATCTTGGCTTAGGCAGTTGTTAAGAAAATACTGGCAGAAGCTCTTATACTTCATTTCCCGCAATGGTAACGTATTAGAGCGATAGCAAGGTGTCCTACGGGTGGCAAGAGGACCCTGAGGCTCAGCTCTCTGGGGGACTGTTTGGGGATGGAAGGAGTTCCTGGATGGGGAGGTGCTTTCATGGAGGAAGGTCCAGCAGACTTGCAGGTCACTAGCTCTAGGAAGGAAGGACAGAGCTCTGGTCAGCTGAAAATGAAGGCAAGTGCTTCCTACAACTGAATGTTGTATGAGCTTGGCAGGGAGTTGGGTGAGAAAGGGCATGTGTGCTGCTCCGATGGCTGGAGGCCATGCATTTAAGAGGAGAGAGCAATCCTGGCCTAAAAACACAGCCTTTTATCATCTTGCCTTCATGTTGACCAGTGTTCTGATGCCAGGCAAAAAGAACAGCAACAGTTTGGGGCTGCACTAGGCATTAGGCTGCCAGTTTAAGTATGTCCCAGCTCAAGTGCTGCGGGGAAAAGTACAAGGGCCAGGAGACTGCTGGCCCCACAGCCCCCGGCTCAGTCCTGTCTGTCCAGACCTGAGCTGCACACTCCTCCCTCTTCTTGTAAAACAGAAAAAAACATTAAGGGCAAGAGGTTGACCAGTATCTGGTGTGGTGATCTCATTCCCCTACTGCCTATTGGAAAAGCCAAGCCTCAAAACCAAGACTTCTCAGGCAAGTCTGAGTGGTCGGCCATGGGATAGCAGAAGGGAAGAGTCGAGTGTCTCCTTGCTCTGGACATCTGTTCTCTGCCTCGTGAACCTCATCTGTTGACTTCTTGCATTGTTTAATTTGTTTTCCACTGTCCTTGGCCATGCTTGTGTGAGGCAGCAAGTTTTTTGGTTTTTTTTTTTACAGGGTGGTAGCAAACGCCAGCTACTTGCAGGCTCCTGCCTGCCCCGCGGGGGAAGGCAGCGTGTGGCTCATCCGGGAAGTGGAAGCAGGCGGTGCTGCCTAGCAATTGAAGCCTCCAGCTTAGCCATAAGCCTCTACGGTTTTTTAGGGCTGGGGTGGGAATAAATGAGCAGGGGAGTGCGATGGGAGGAGGGCAGGGAGGCTCTGCCTGTTGCCTATTCCACAACTGTTTATGACTAGCATGCTCTGTGGGCCTGGAATAGTTTACGTGACCTTGTTGATCAAATGTCTCTCTGAAATGCCTTTTTCTCTTCAATTTTTGTAGACTCCACCTTGGCCTGTTCTGTTTCTGGTTCTTCTATTCTAGACTAGACTGTAAAAAAAACTTAATGTGAAATATTGTCTCTCATAAAACCTTTGTAAACAGTCATGAAACTGACTGCAGAAGGACACTAGAAGGATTTTTTTCTCCCAAAGCCTAGGGACAGAGCCTTCAGCCTTTGTCTAAGTTGCATGTTTTTACTTCAGCTGCGAGTCAAGGGGCTATTTGTTCATATCTCAAATTCTTAAAGTGGAAAAACTGACTCCTGCAGTTATGTCTTTACTACAGACATTCTTTTGCTAGAGGACACTGAATTTTGCTTGAAAAAAATGGTAGCTAGGCTGCTTTTTAAAATTGTATAAATACAGGAACTTAAACAAGGCAATGTGAGCTGTTGCCCACTGCAGGGTCAGGTCAAGACAAGGAAAAACCTACAAAACACCAATTTGGGAAGAAGCATAATGAAGAAAATCTGATACTCTGGGAGATGAGACTGGCTGAATAATATCAGAAGTGCTGCTGCCCTGTATCAGTGTTTCCAATATCAGGTGCTGAACGAGGCTGTGGTTTGGGGAGATGCTGTGTTTTGCAGGAGGTGTCAGTGACTGCTGGTGCAGTAGCCAGAGAGGGCTCGCCTCTGGCGTGCAGTAGGTAATCCTGCCCCTGACCTGGGTCCCGTTAGTGTGGCTCCTGCCAGAGTTTTGTTTGCTAGAACTGCTTCTGTTGCCTTGGCTCCAGATGATGGGGAGGCTGTCTTGCTAGGGAAAAAAAAAAAAGAATTAATTGCAGAGCTCTAGGGTCATCCTCTTGGATTCCTACTGAAATTGTTGTGTCTCATGGAGGTGGTGGGAAATGAAGCTTAAGAAAAATCCTCTTTGTTCTCCCTTGCTTTTTTCTGAAGATTGACATATGAAAAGTATTTTGATACTAGAAGGAAAATAGGAAGGCATGTGATTCTGCACTCAATTTATATATATGGGACTGATTTTTTGCCAATATGTTAGGGATCAAATTAGGGGTCTCCAGAGCTGAATGCACAAGATATTTAAAACACAGGTTGAAGACCTTGGATAACAGAAGCTTGTACCCTCTCTGGATTAGATGGAAGGTGATGTGCAGTGGGTTGTTACTGAAACAAGGTTGCACGGTCACCTGTGTGCCATTTACACATTCTTCCCTGCCTGTTGTATTGGAATCTGAAAACTATAGCTAAAGTCCTGCTTTTCTATATGCTCTTTCCCTCAAAGTATCTGCAGCTTGGCATGGCAGGAGCTGACTGGGCAAGCGAGGTGTGATACTGCTGCTGTGTGCTGGAAGTACCATGTAACACTCTGCATTGTTAGTGCCAGAAATAGTGGCTATGAACTGATGCAGTTTGTGTCAACATAGAGTGGTGAGATGAGTGTTTTTGCTTCACGAGAGCATCCCACCTCTGATGTACCCATTAGCTTCCAACGGGAATTGGAGACTGGAGCACTTTGGGTTACATTCATAGCAATGTGTGTGTCTCTTAAATTTGATCAGGTTTTGGGTTTTTTTAATGTTTGTATTGGTCTTTGCCCTAGCAATGTTGCTAGTGTACGTGGTACTGTCCCAGCCCTGGCCGCAAAAGCCCACGGTGCCAGGACTTCTGTTCAATGGGCTGTGCACAAAATAACAGGGGAGGGGGATTGCTGTTCTGCTTCTCTCACTGTCTCTCCAATGCTACAAGGTAGAAGAGTGTCTTGCTCTACTTTAACAAACAGTAGGACTGGACTTGCTGCCTTTGACTCTGCCCTGCTGGGAAGGACGGGGATGGTGGATGAGGTCCCATGCGTTTTCACAGTCGCTGTCCCCGTTTCTCTGGGACAGCTCAGCGCAGCCCCTCCCAGCAGGCAAAACTGCTGGGTGAGCACCAAAGTTCTCGGTGTGTCCGGAACAGTGCTAACCAAGTGGAAACTTGAATTCAAGCTACCCATCCCTGTAATTGGCATTCATATTTTGTGAGGCAGTGCTTCAGCTGGGTCACTTGCTAAACAGCGTCTGAAAGATCATAAATCCTGGGTCCTTGTTTACGCTGCCATCGCAATCTTGTGCTCCTTCCTGCTAATCAGCCGGGAAGGGTCTGTGGAGCGTTGTTTGGGTTTGGAGCAGGGCTGTGGTTTTGAGATTCCAGGATGCTGAGTCTCATCCCAGGGACAGGCTTGGATGCTCTCCTGCCTTGGAGCCTCTGCAGCAGGATGCTAATGAGCAGGCTGATACTCCAGCCTGTCGCTGTTTTCCTTGGGTTAAAACAGTGTTTGCCTTCTGCTATAACTGTTGAGCAGCTGCGGTGGTATATACATATATATATTCCACTCTAAATCTTGTAGTTAAACATTTCCTTGACCCAGCATAGAGCCAAGGTGCTTGTCTTCAGCTGGTTACAGAAATAAAGGAAGTGAGTTCCAAAGCAATATTACAATTATCTTTTTCTTCCTGAATTCTGCACAAAATGTTTTGCCTCCAAGAATGAATTGTGAGGACTTTTATTTTGGGGAATACATAGGGTGTTTGTAGGTGTATGTAAAGTTATCCTGTTATGGTTGGTATTGTGCAGACAAGCAGGGAGAAGGTTGTCCCCTGCTTTTAAGAACTGTTTCTGAGATAGCAGTACTTTGAAGGAGGTCAATAGAGAACAAATGGAAATACATTTACAAATGCGTTCATGTTTCTCAGTGCTCCTGGAAATAATAAGCAAGTTTCTGAATCCTCACTTAGGTAGAATTCACCTTTCCATAAGGAGAGAGGGGAAACTGGGCCTTCTGAAAACTGAAAATATTTTGAATAAGTGGCCTTAATGTCTGACCTAAACTTTAGCCTGTTCATTTCTGCACTGTTTGGCCGAAGTTGGGACTAAGCTTTCCTTGGGGACACGGATGGAAGATTCCAGTGCAATCCTGCCCCTGCCCTTCTGTTGCCCACCCCTTTGTAATGTTCTTGTTGATCTAATTTCCAGCTGGGCTCTTGCCACTGTTTTATATAAACCAAATGCTCAAGCAAAGGCAGCATAGTCAGACTTCTTGTTGAAAACTTGAAAAACTTACATTTCTTCTGCCCAGCTAAGAAACTCCTGGAAGTTACCATAGCTCTCCTGGATGGATGGTTATGGCAGCGCCCAGTCTACTTTAGTTAGGTCCATCGCTAATGGCAAGACCTTTTATGCCTCCCTCCCCACCTTCCCCTTCTCTAAGAGGTATATATCCTTTTTCTGGGTTTATATAGGGTTGTTTTAGTCAGTCCCTTTGCTCCCTGTCTTCTGAAGGTCTATATAAAGAGGTCTTGGAAAGCCATGAAATGGAGTAAGATTCTGCCAGGTACTAATGGCCTTGAAACCCCTTGTTATGTAAAAGCCTTTACAACCAGTACCAGTCCATAATTCACTTAAGCAATTAAGGCTTTGTGCATTGGGTTGATATCAACTTGGCACATAGCAAAGTATTGCATTTTCTTTTAATGCATTGCCCTTTCATGTGTAACACTCATAGCTAATATTCTTGATCAGCGTGTGGACCTCTTTGGTGTAATCCATGTTGTACTTTGTGGTGTTATTGCTCCCAGCTATAGATCTTCCCCTCCTACCTGAGCTGCAAAGTTGCTTCATGCCTTCTATCAAATAGCATGCCTTGCTTAGTCTTGGCTTTATGTAGGATCTGTAGATTTTTTTTTTATTTTTTTTTTTAAATTTGGAAGGATGAGGGGTTTTTTTTTTTTTTGGTACTAATTGATAAAGCATTAAACTCAGCAGCAGCAACCAACTTGAGAGTATAAGAAATCTGCAGTCAAAGCAAAGACTGGCTTCACAGCATAGAGATCAGTCTGCTACTAGTAGCTGGTTTTTATGGGCCAGAAAATGTGAGACAGCTTACTAATTAAAAGTGTAATGAGCTGTATGGTGAAGATTGCACTCTAGGGACCTGAAGGCTATGGGTGACAACTTGCAGTGTATGTGTGAGTGGTAATCCAGCTCTACCTCACCTTTCTACGCATCTGAAAAGAGTGCAATAGTCATGGGAGCCCCTGAAGTTAACCTCTCCAGCAGGCCCATTCTACAGAAGATTTTTCTGTTGGGGTCTGAGACAAAAGGAGCAGTTAGTGGGGAAGCCAACAAATGCAGGCACGACCTAAATACCAGGAAAAGCTTCAAGGTCCCTTGAGATGAGATTCTGGACTAGTTCAACACAGCTGAATTTGTAGGCCCACTTGCACAACATGATGAGCCGCGTGCCAGAATCTTCTACCTCCAGCATCTGGCAGGATGTCCAGATGAGATAGCAGTGACTCCTCAAAGATCATCTTAGGCTGGGCTGGGCGTATGGGCTGCTGCCCAGGTTGGTCTGTGACTGTACCTGCTTTGCCTTGACTCCCCAGCACAGAAACCTTTCTGATAGTGGGAGGTCACCCGCAGATGAGTTGTGTGGGACTGAAGAGCCACCCAGTGGCAGTCTCCCACAGCCTCCCCACTAGCCAGGAGTGGTTTGCAGCAGACTGATCTGGACAGTGGTCAACAGCTGGCTAAATGTCTATTTGCTGGTCGGAGCAGGCTGTGACTGCAGTGGTATAACCTCTTCCTGCGTATAGGTGAAAGATTTTAAGTAGTCCCTGACCTCTGGTTCTGCATAATTGCCAGTCTTGCTACAGTCCACGGATTTATTTTTCAAGCCACATCCTTTTTGCTGTTGTAATCTTATTTTGAAGATTACACCAATTTTATTAATAATCTAATAGGCTGCTTCTGTAGGCAAGCCACTGGTGGTGCTTGGCATTAGAGAGAGCTCTTGTTTGCTGTTGACTTTTTAAATCAAAATGAGGTACAGTGCTTGGCTTTGGTAAGAGTATTTATGTTTTAGTATTTGGAAAGTGAGTCTTCTCAGGGGAAAAGTCTGGCTCAAGTAGCTGAAAACTTTGCAGAGCTGTTGCTGCTGCTCAGGCTGCAGAGTATTTATCGTTGACAGAAAGTGAAAAGGCTTATGACAGACTTGTGTGAAAATATGAACCTCTTGTGAACAAATCTGTGCTCCTGTCATTTGTATTGTGGTACAATCTGCAGTTAAGATTGTTTTTTGGTGTCTCTTAAAACTTTTTTTTTCTGCATGTAAAAAGACCTTAGTACAAAGAACTATTAAATTGCAGCTTTTGCAAATTAATCTGAAGTTTATTCCATGAGGATGCAGTCCACGTGAATGCTTTATACTTCTCAATTGTAAATGTGTCTAAACTGGATGTTGCCAGAAAATGGATCAGAACAGCTTCCCTGCTCAGAAATCTTGCGCAGTCACTTATGTTCCACAATAGTGCAATTTTATTATAAAGCACTATTTCCTTGAGTAGTGACTTAAGGTGGATAGTCGTCTAGAGTATCTTCTCCAGGTGAGCAGAGGATTGCCTAAGCCATGTCAAGGACTAGCTTGGCTGATGGACACACCTGGCAGCTGAGGTGAAAGATGGAATAGTATGTCTGTGCCTGCAAGACTCTCCTACCAGACCTAGTGCCACCCTTTCTCCAGTGGCCTGGTCAGTGGGGTGGCTGAGCTGGTCTAACTGGGGTGCCGTGCAAGGGTGGTCCCTCTCTGCTCTGCCTCTCCTTCCCTGTGCTGATGTCCATTTGACCCCACAGTGAGCTGGGATGGGGGGACTGAAATGCTGAGGAGGAGGAGAGGGACAGGGTGGTCTTTGGATGGCAGTCTGCAGGGATGTCTGCCCTACCTGGGCGCAGTTTTACTGTGTGTCCAGGTCAGCTCCTCTTTGCATGCTTCGGTCTTCATCAGCCTTCACCTCATGCCATTGTAATCGCCTGAAGAAAAGTGTTTTCTTTGGGGCGTGATAGGTGCACTTTGTGATGGGTTAGGTGGAGCTGCAAAACCGGCTTAAAAATATTCTCCACTCCAAGTTCCTTCCAGTGGCTTCTTTTTTGTCTCAAAGAAGATGTAGCAGAGAGGATGGGAAAGTGCCTCAGAACTGGTGGTGCCCTGCTCAGGACTGAGACCTGCCTGCGGGACTGACCGGAGCAAACCCCAGTGGTACTGCAAACCCCTGCAGCATTTTTGGCACTGGCTTCTGCCCTGGGAAGTGCATCAGATCTGGCAACTGCTTTTCCAGTGAAAGTGCAGAAGGGGTTCCCAGGTCATCTGTACTTTCTCTCTCCCTGTACAAAAAAACCCCGTCCAACCCTAGACTCCCCGTTGCCTGTGATCTCAAGGGAATAACTTGTTCACTTTTTTTCCATGTATCCCCTCTCTGCACCCATCTTTTGTGTCTTTCGAATTTAATAAAGTGGGTGACTCAGTACTAAATATAAAGCCTGTTTCCGGCATCATCTGCCTGTGGCTCATTTCCTGGAGCTGACATCAGTGGAGCCTCCGATTTCCTTATGAAATAGCAAGGCATGAGATATCCTTTGCACGGTGTTCTGGGCATACTTGCTGACTTCTTTGGTGACTGCATGGCTCCCTGCTCTAAGCTGTGAATAACTAGTCAGTTAATTACTAAGCTGAGCGCTGTTGGAGCACAGGGTAAATTGGGCAAGTCCTCAGGTCTGTTTTGCACTGCAAAATCGTACTCTAGTTTGCAAGTGTTTTTTAAATAAAGACTAACTTTCAGTCCCTACTGCATATGCAAGTTTTTTGTTAAATAATCATGAGCCTGACTAATGTCTTGCTTTCTTCCTGATGACAGGCTCGCTGAAAGAGCAGCTCAGGAAGCTTTTAGGGGGGAAATCTAGCAAAGATGGATTTTTTTTTTTTCTTTAAAAAGACTGATAAATTGAGGAGTTAAGGTCAAATGTTTGCTCCTTAATTGTCAAATCCTTCCATAGCTGTTTACATTGATGGAATGTACTCTGCAGTTGGTCGCAACTGAAGGTAAAGGCAAGAAGTGCATAAAACCTCAATTTGTATTAAAAAGCACAGGGGAGAGTGCTTCTATCCATCTGTGCGTAATTTCATTAAAATCCTTATCTTTAAAAGAGAATGTGCACAGAACTGGAGGAGGGGAGCGTCTGGCACATGGTAAATGGTCACTGATCATCGTCCAAAATGGGATGATGGCTGGCCACTCAGCTTTGCTCTCTAAAGCCCTGGCTCGTAAAGTGTGGTGTCTTCTTTCTGGTGGAGTAGACTGAGTAGACTATTTAGGTTACCTGGTTTTTCTTCTAGCTAGTTACTCTTTTGGCCCTGTCCCCTCTTTTTTTTTTTTTTTTTTTTTTTAAAGGAGGTGGGATGCTCCTGAAAATGCTTGATATGCAGCACCAGAACAGACAGGGCCAGGCAGAGGCAGAAGGTTGAGTCAGCTTTGTCACTCCTGGAGGCTCACTGAGGTCCGCTGATGCTCTGGGATCTCCTGGGGCTGGTGTGGCCCAGCCCTCTGGCCATGGGGGTTCCTCTAGGTTGGGGATGCCGGAGGGGGCCAGCATGCCCTAGACCCCCTTGGCTGGATGACAGTGGAGCTGGCTATATCCCAGCAAACAGCTTTTTTAGGCAGGAGCCAGAGGTGCCTGCAGGCAAAACCCTTCCCAAAAATCACTAGGGCTGGTGTAGTGTGTCCAGGGGCTTGTGCATCGCCATCGGTTTCATTGGTTGTCTTGTACAGCTTCCAGTATTAGCATGGCATCTCTTGGCATTGCTAACTAGGGGTGGAAAAGACTACTTCTGAAGTGGGCAGGAAAGCCTGGTGTTCAGGAGCAGGTGGTTGTCCTCTCCTGGGTGGTGGGACTCACTGGGGAAAGCAGTGGGACTGCACAGCCCACTGTAGCCACAGGCCAGTGCATTGGATGTGCTCCCTTCCTCCCTCAGAGCTTTGCCAGAGGGTCTATTCTTGAGGGCTGGTGGTGAGAGGAGAGGGACAAGGTGACTCCTGGATTTACCCTCTCTGCTCCTTTGTCACCTGGTAGGCAGCAGCTGCCGCTCCCAGAGCTGTCGTTGAGTAACTTCTGGAGGACAAATATGTATTAGTGGCCTCCCAGCGAAACTTGGCAGCTGGAGCTGGGGAGGAGATGCATCCTTGTGCAACGATGTGCTGGAGGGATCCTGCCAGTGCCGCAAGTCCTCCTTGTGTGTAAACCTTCGTCCTGATGCTCCATGCAGGGGAGTGGATGTGTCACATGAGCAGAGTAACTTCTGAGCACCTCGGGCATCTTGTGCTTCCCTAAAAGGCTTTCTTAAACAGGGAGGAAGAGGAAAATACACTGGTATACTGGCTTGACCGTAAAACTTCCTATTTTGGAAGAGCGTGGGGAGCGGTGTGTGACCAGCCGTGCTCGAGGAAGTGGGCTGGGAGTGCCCGGGGAGCTGTGTGTCCGCTGCCTTCCATCACCACACCCCAGTGCGGCGAGTCTCAGGGTATGACGCGGAGATGAGTGGTGCTGGCACTGCTGAAGTGCTATTTTAGGTTTGAGTGTAATTGCAGGTTGGACTGACAGGACTGGATTTGGAGTATTTGGAGAGCAGAGTGCTCTTAAAGCGGCGCAAAAACTGGCTATCG
Source organism: Aptenodytes patagonicus (assembly GCF_965638725.1). Taxonomy (NCBI): domain Eukaryota; kingdom Metazoa; phylum Chordata; class Aves; order Sphenisciformes; family Spheniscidae; genus Aptenodytes; species Aptenodytes patagonicus. The sequence goes on from NC_134957.1 coordinate 1,256,674, forward strand.
CTGATCCTTTGCAAATGTGGAAGATAGGTATTTCACGTGCACTGTGTGTGCATCAGTTAAACAACTTCTCACGGTGGAGCCACTGAGGATCTGTGCTGACTGACGACAGTGGGTAGCAATGCCTTTTGCCTTCCCGGCAGAGGGAACGGTAATAGGTGTTAGCCCTGTAGGATGCATTCCGCTTACCTGGAAAAAGAAAAGTGAGTAAATGGAGGTTTGAGGACCCATGGGCTGGTGGCTTTTAGGTGTCTGCCTCTGCAGCATGAATCTGCCACCTGCACACCTGCAGGTGCTGCTTTTCTATCCCAGCAACATGGATGCCGGAGACAAGGAGAGGAGGTTTTTCTTTTCCCTCCCAAAAGCAGACAGTGCTCCTGCCCTTGATAGAAGTCGTCACAACCTAGTTTGGGAGCTGGGCTTTGGCACGCTTTCCCCAGGACCTGTTAAGCCCTAAGCCTCAGGACTTACTAAACCTTAAGGATGAATTTATACTGTGCAATGTGCTCACACACAGAGCAAAAAAGTGGACGGATTAAACTTCCTGAAATAAGTTTCTTAAATTCTGTTGCATGTTTGCCCCAAGACTTTGTGGGCTGGACGCAGTCATTGGTTTGGATCAGAGCAGCCAGATGGGCTCCTTGCACCTAGGGGCTGATGTGATGCTGATGTGTTGCTGATTCAAGTCAGAGCAGAGTCAAAGTTGCTCTCTAAACCCTGTCTGGTGTGCAGGCAACCTGATCTCGGTGGAGTGCAAAAGTGTTTTTCAAGCCAACTTTCCTTTTAAGTTGCAGCTGCAATTCTGGGCATAAAAACCTCTATTTTGGTTTCCATTATATTTACCATCCTGAGGAAGCTGGCAGGTTGTGGGTTTGGGGTTTTTGTTTTGTTTTTTTTATACCTCTTTTGAAACTTTACAGCTGGAAGCTAAATTTTCAGGTGATACCCAAGAAATGGGACCAGGCGATGACTCACTTTCCTGGCTGACGTAATTTTTAAAAAGAAACAAAAAGAACAATGACCCTATTGGTCAAGTATTTTTAACTTTTAGAACGGTCATGGGTTCTTCAAATTCTTCACTAATTCAAGTATTGTGTTTATTAGTAAGTGACATCCTTTCCTTTTAGCTATGGGAGGGCTCAAACATTATGGACTTAACAGGAATAGAAATTTCTGAAATGTGATTATATTTTGGAAATCCCACTTAACCTTTTTGGTGATTGATTCTGCTCCTGTGCAACAACATGGTACATGATGTTTCTGTTGCTTGTGTCTTCCTGGTTGGCAGCAGACAGGGATTAATCGTTGAGGTAATGCAATATATTACAATATAGAACAGCTCTGAACTCTGTATTTACCACCCATTCAGACCACTTTTTTTTTTTTGTGGAACTGTGGGGTGAAATAGCAGGCAGCATCTTCCTTTGGTGTGGACTCAGGCTGAATAGGTCTGGATCCTCATTGCTCTGTTCATAAGCTTCTGGTGGTTTTAAAGACATCCATAACGTAAGTACATAAAATGAAATACAAGCTCCACGTTGCTGTTTGTCTGGACAAGCCGAGAGCTAGCAAAGTAAAATGCATTTAATTTAAAACATTAAAGGTAAAAGAATTATTTTTCTTTTAAATTTAAAAAAAAAATAGTTTGCTTACCTAAAAGCTTTATATCTTACTGCCTCCTGTTCCCAAGTGCCAAGCAATAAAAGAACAAAAGCTAGTTGTTGGGGGAAGATCCCCCCATCCCTACTCCGTATGTATGTGATGCTTCGAGCCGCCTGTCCCTTAGCCTTTCTAATGCATCTTTTTGTGACACGACCGCATCCCTTCTGTGGCTCTCGCGAAGCGACCTCCCATTTGCTGGGCGGGGATGGTGGGAGGAATGCTGGCTGTCCAGATCCGTGCTGTGGGCGTGGGAGACGCTTCAGCGCTCGGGCCGGGCAAGGGAGTGATTTGCCTTTCGCGAGAGAGGAGGAAAGGTAAGCGTGTCTCCTGCTGCGGGCTGACGTTAGGATGCCGCTCGCATTGCTGGCTGCTGCTCAGGGTTCTGGCTGGCTGCGTGGATGCAAACACATGCCAGAGATTGCCCTGCAAGGATGTGTTTTGCTTTTATTTATTCTGCGAAATGTCTAGTGATTGCTAATGTTGTAGTAAATAAAGGAAAACAGCTCTAGGCAGAATGAAAAGATTAATTTCAGGTTTTAATGCATTTTAAACTTGGAATTTATCTGTGCACCTGACTGAGCCGTGCATGCAAACAGAGCAGCAGTTAAGTGCTGTGACTGACTTTGCATCACCAAGTATTTAGTTTTCCAAGTGAGGACTGCGGGCGTGCCTTCCCAGAAATCTCAGTCTGGGGCACGTCTTTCCCCATCTCAGTCTGCAGCAGGCTTTTAAAAAGCAGAACTGGGTAAACTTGTATGTTAGAAGCATTAAATATTTATATGTTTGCCTTGCAGAAAGTGTGAGGAGCTCTGAGTACTTTTGGCAAGTGGCTGTAGGCTGCTGGCTGTAGTGGCTACCTAACTTTTTGGGGTCTTTCGCCTGCAGAGGCTGGGCTCTGAGTGCTGCTTTGCTGTTCCAGTGGGAATGGCATGTGGCATCACAGCCTGGCAGGAGTTTGTTTCCAAACTGAGGAGTTTATCTTGCTTGCTGTGTTTTCTGGTGAAGGCTGGCGATGCTTGATGCTGGAAGCTGGCGTAGACCCTCTTCAAATGCTTTAGCAGTCGCTACTGGCTAAAACACTTATATACCAAGTACTTTTAAGTATTGGACTGAAATGCTGAATTTTTTGTGCTGAAAAACTTAGACTTAACACGTCTGAAAAACTATAAAACACATCTAGTGTAGCTTCTTCATGTCCTGATTTTGTTTATACTGAATGTATTGCTCTGAGGTTTTGCTTAGTTATATTTTACTCTTACCCTGCATTTATTGTGCAAAACATCTGGCTGTAAAGAGTGATTTCCACAGCTGGAGGACTCTCTCACCCTCCTGAAATTCGGAGTAGCGATGAGGTGGTGTGCTGTTTACAGTGCACACATCTCTCTAACCATTACATCTGTCCTAGGGGTATTGGGCACGGGCTGAGCTGCTAAACCGAGGGAGGAGGAGGAGGAGGAGGCAAAGGTGCTTGAAGGGACCCAACAAGAAGTTAGTGCTTGGCTCCAGGAGTGCTGGATGCATCTTGGAGATCCTGCCTGGCCTTGAAACCTGCTAATTAGGGTGCATTTTGCAGAGATTATGAATGCTTATCCAAAATGCAAGAGTCATGAAGTAGAGCTTGCCTGATCCTGGACTGGCGACTGCTACCTTTTGCTCACTATCGTTCCTCCCCGTAGTAAGTTAAATTATGGAGAAGTGTGGGGAACACCCTGCTGTCAGAGTAAACATGATTTCACTCTCATGGCAGCCTCCTGGGAGGCAAAGACAACAGCTCTCCTGCTCTTCTAGCCGTTCCCCATTAATCTTTGAGATTAATGTTTCTGCTTTTGTTAAGGGTAGATAGGATCTGTACCATCTTCTCTTAGAGAAAACGAGTGTTGAATTTACAGGGTTTTTTCTACTTCCAAAAGCCACTAGGACAGCTATGCAGTGACACTGATTTATTGCAGTCTAGCGTTGCTTTCTTGCTCTGAATCAAATTATTTTGACTTCTTTCCCTTGTTCCCAAGTGCTTTCTAAACAAGATTAGAGGTAGCAGGGGAAAGATGGAAAAAGGTTTTTCTTTTATCAGTAGCTCTTTCTAGTAAGAGATCAGTTGCTGAAATTTATGGTTTTTAAGAGATTTTTGAAACATAATTCCAATGCTTAGAGTGTGGCTTGTAGTCTCTAGTGTTTTTTTTCTTATTTAAGAAAACATTCATTGACACACTTCTCTCAATGTTTATCATCTGGGCAGCAGTCGCTGGGCTGCCAGGATTTCAGCCCTGGCTGTGCCATTTCAGGACAGCTCTGTTTATCTTCAAACTGATAAAACAGCCTGCAAACTCGCTCGACTGCAGCTGTACCTTCTAAAAGGTTGCACAAAACCCACCCTCCCAAAATTAATTGCTGAAACTCCCTATTGTCCAGCTCGCCAGGGATCGGCACCGTCATGCTGGGTGTTCGGCTTGCAGGAGCTTGTTTGCTGGCATTGAATAAGCAGTGACTGTACTGTGATTTAATTTAGGGTTTGCGTTGATTCCCCGGCCTGGGTGGGAGGAAACTATAACAGACTGAGTAACACTTCTTGCTTTATCATGGCATATAGAATATCAGTCGAAAGGTGCTACCTGAGAGCGGAGGCTGGAGGTGCTGGGGGGATGGAGATGGGTCTGGGCTGCGTGGCCTCGGCTCCCTTCAGCCTTTGAAGGGCTTTATCCAGCTGCGGGGGGCCAGGATACAGGCTGAGGTCTGCAGCTCACCCTCATAAGGAACTGGGCTCCTTTTGGGCTGAAAATTGGGAAATCAAGAGACACATGCTTAAAGCATGTTAAGGGTAACCTGCAGGTCTCAGCAAGCAGGTCCCAATCGCTTCTGGGGAAGGAAATTAGCACTGATTCAGCCTTGTGATCCTCATCCCTCCTCGCTTATGCAGGCAGGGAACCCGTTGACTTTCCCACCATTGCTCTGAGAGTCCCGTCATAAAATGAGGGATGCCTTATGCAGAGTTTTGCGATGGGCGGTAAGAGGTGGGTCCTTTCTTGAAGTCATTTATGGTTAAGATACAGAATAAGCAGAAGGAAGTGTTTAATGCTGCTCTTTATTTGGGGGACTAGGCAAGAATAAGAATTACTATCAGCATAAGAATTTCCTGAGAGGCTAGCATGATTTTTCTGTGCCTGAGCCAGGAATTTAAATTAAGCCTTCTGAGTCTCAGTCCATTAGCTGACATCTGACCCCCACCCCCCTCTCTTATACCTTCTTGCACTTAGGTTTAAATTATCTCTGAATGTTATTTGCTTTTGCAAGTTCCAGGCAGGATGAGTGTTCAGCTCTTCCTTTCCTGAGAGGTCTTGAAAGGATCACCTGTTTCATGTTGTACTAATTAGTTAATGGGGAATACTGCTGTTCTGTTTCCACTGATGTGAACAAACTATTGAAATTCAAAAGTGAGTTAAACCAGTCTAGTGGGTTATGATCTCAAATGTGCTCTAATCCTGGAGTAGTTGCTCTGCTAAAACCAGAGGTGTGCCAAAATGCAACGTTTAGGAGAAGTATTTGGCAAAGAGGCTTTTAAGGACTGATTCATTGGTGCCTCAAGCAGTATTTTATCTGGTTTCTACTGTGCCCTGCAGATTACAAGTACTCTGTAGATACATGTAATAGAGTTGGAGCAGCAAGGCGGTCGGTACGCTGTAGCTGCGAGACTGCAGCATGATGGGTGTAAGTGCAGCTGCAAGGTCCAGCAGGCAGCTGCTCTCCTTGAAAGTCAGCACTGTCCCTGCTTTGACTGTCCATCCAATCCACTTGGCCCTGGTCTTCCATATCAGGAGCCTTCAGAGGAGAGTGTAGGTCTGCAGAAAGCTTTGTGTGCTTCTCACTTCCACTTGAGTCCCAAACCAGTTTTACGCTTCTGTCAGTTCAGCCTCCTCGTAGTAAACGCTGGGTCATGAGAGTAAGCAAGCATCCAGCTACTCTACTCCAGGATTGCATGTCACCCCTTAATGCGCATCAGAGGCAGCTCTGGCTCATAGTCCTTCAGGACTGGATGGGGATGTGCTGGGGGGGACTGCACTGAGGACTGGGGAAGCTTTTTTTTTTCCCCTCTCATGTGCAGCTGGAGTGGAGGCATTTGTGTTACTCTGACTTCTGCTCCCCTCCAGCCTTTGGGCAATTGGATATCATGTGGATGAGCATCCTCAGCTGCTTGCTATCATTCTCTTCTCTGTATCTGTGAGGCAGAGGGATTTGTGTACTCACAACCCTACAAATTTCTGTGTCACATCCCCACCTTTCAGTATTCTGGATACTGCCCTGAAGGACATGGCTTTCCTGGGCTTTTAGCAAGGGGCTGATTCCTATTTGATGCTGTGAGCAGGTTTGATGCTGATTTGGGGTTTTCTGTGGGTACCAGCTATAGGTTGGTTCTGGGTCAGGGTGCTGAACGTGCTGACTGTTATCTGGGCCTCGATGCACCCCAAAAAGCCTCCTTGGCTGTGCAGGGGAGTCAGAGGCATATGAATTGGCTGATGTGTCAGCAGTTGTTTTTAATAAGGATTTAAGATGATCGAAGCTAGTGAATCTGGCTCTGTCTTGAAGGGAGAGAAAACACTTTGACGAGCATGCAAAAAGTGTAGGATCAGGTTGTCCAGGCTGTCCATGGATGTTGGGGCAGTGGTTAAAGTCTAAGCAGAAGGCATAGGAAAACTGGTTTACTGCGGTTGTTCCCATAGCGTTGGAGTGACCCTGCCTCTGTGCAGCCCAGATCCCTGCTGGGCATCTGCCCAAACGCTGCTCAGAAAAATCTCTGGCATTGTTCTACCCAGGTCTAGCTAGGAGAAATTGGGTTTTTAACCTGGACCTGCTGGAGGAAAGTGCATGTCCAGAGGTGGATACCCAATAGAGACATGCCTCCAAATCCGGAGAGAGCCACTGGCAAGCCAAGTGCAGTGACTAACTCCAGCGTTATGTCTCTGCTTCTGGTGGATTTGACAGGTTTTTCCCCTGCAGCAGCGGTGAGTTGTGTAACAATGGGAGCAAACTCTCACAGTCTGCTCCCAGGTGAAAATAAGCGTAGCAGGGAGCCTGTCTCTCCCAGCATGACAGTTTCAGGGATTTGAAAGAATATAAAGCAAAACCCGCTAATGGGACTTTTGCTGATGTGGAGATGCTTCAAATACAGCAGCTGGAGATAATCTCTATATGGGATTGGGAAGAAGTGAGCCATAAGGTGTCTGTGCAGTGGGAATAGCTATCTGTGGTCCTGTGTCCTTTCCCTGCAATGCAGCAAGTGGCTGTATAACAGCTGGTGGTCTACATAACCAGCGTGGATGAGTCAAAGTGTGTACTCTGTGTGTACTGGATATACTGTGTGTAAAGGCAGTAGCTTGAGGAAGCTGGAGAATTGGGAGGTGGGAGGTAGTCAATTCAAACAGCAAGACAAGCTTAAAGAAATTCAGTATTAAAATTGAATTTGTGTGTAGTTGGCCCTTGGCCTGTTGAGGTGACTTATTTGGTGCTGTGCATGGATGAGGAGAGCTGGATTAATAATGAAATAAAGCTGGGTTTGGGTGATTGCTTTGCAGGCATTACAGTCCAGTGCTGTTCAATAGTTAAAGCATTGCAGACCTTGAGAGCAGAGCTGTAGTTTCATTGGTGTTGAGCCCGTTGTGCATGGGGCTGGGAAAGCTTGGTTGAAGGGAAGAGCCACAGATGAGAGATCCAGTTACTTGGCCAAGTCTGGCACTGCAAAGAAATACCTGCTCAAAGCTTCGCGTGCCCCTTTCCTCCTGAGGCAGGGGAAACAACTAACTGAGTTGATAGGAACACCTCCGTGTTTTGCATGCATGAGTACCGTATTCATGCAAAGAGCAGCAGCAAAGTCATTTCTGGGGGACAGTGGTTTGTGTAGCAGTGTCACGCTGTTGGCAAGGTGTTAGACACCACAGTGGTGCAGTCTCTGCGGATGGGGTAGCATCTCCTAATCACTGCTCTAATCAGGATGACACCTATCGCCATGTGGAAAGACGAAAGTGTGGCGAAGCTCTAGTTTCAGCCTGTGCCTCTGATCTGTGACTGTCTGGAAGGTAATTGCCAAATAAAAGTTTGTGTTTCCAGCAGCCTGGTGTTTGCTAATAACCACACGTAATGAGTGGGTGCTGTCTTGGAGGAATTTGATTAACAAAACATTGTTTGAAACACACAAACTGATTATGAGCAGGAGAGGATGGAGTGCATGATAGGTTTTCATTTACAGGCCATCAATCACTAAACTTCCCTGTCTCCCCCCAAAGTGGCGGTAAGTATTTATCTTGGAGGACTCATCAGACCAAGCCTGTGCACTGCAAGCTTTCACTTCCTCCTGTTGCTGTCAAGTTTGAAGATGTTTTCTGTAAAACCCCAAAGGCTTTGCTTGGACTGGACCAGAAAAAGGAGCTGCTGGGTGTGCCCGACGATGGGGTGGGGGGGGTATGTGTGCCCTCTCCTGCGTGCAAGCATTTCCAAATGCAGCATGAGCCTAGGGCTGGCCGGTGCCTGTGGAGGAGGGTTTGTGCAGTGTCGGGAGATCCCTGTAGCATCCTCTGCAGCATCCCTGGGATGGGAATGGATGGAAGGGAATCCTGGGAATCAATCACCTGGGAAGGGATGCAAAGAAAACTCAGGCTTTCAGCCCTCACCAGTGACTCGCTTCCTTCACGGCTTTGCCCTGAGCAGAGTGGCTGCCCTTGGGCTGGCCCAGCAGCTCCAGAGATTGCACAGCCATACCGGGATGGGCACGATGCTGCTGGCCCCTTGGAGGGAGTCTGCGTGGCAGCGGCAGAGAGGCCCTTGCAGCAGAGGGCTAGAAAGGACTTTGTGGTGACCAAGATTCATACATCTTGCAAAAGGAGCCAGGGGGGTGTGTGTGAATGAGGCAAGGGAAGCAGCGGAGTGTGGACGGCCACTCCATTCTCTGATGTGGCTCTTGGCAGGGCCCAGCCCTACCTGCAAAAAGGGGAGGAAGAGGAGAATGGGGTGAGCCACAGGAAGCCTGGGGGCCGGATACTACATCAGCTGAATCACCAGGATTCCCTCCAAATTAGCTCTAAATTAGCAAGTCAGTTGCATCAGTGTTGTGTGCTGCAAGCCCAGGGCCTCTGGCACTTGCTGTGGGTTGCCGGGGGGGCGGGGGGAACCGAGTGACTGGTTGTCCGGCTCGTTATTCCTAAAGCAAGACTGATATGTGCTGGGTTAGTGGTCAGAGACATGCGGGTTTTGAAGTATTTTTAATTAGCTAATGCTGACTGACTTGCCTTCTCATGTCTGGAGCCTTTGTCATGAAAAAACAGCAAAACCACAGGTTCCTCTGAAAAGGGGAATACGTGCGGGGTGAGTCACTGCTCCAGACTAGGCCTAGTTTGCTCTTTTTTTTTTTTAATCGGATGGAAAAAGGGCATATTAATACCTTTTTGTTGACACTTTAATATGTCTCTCTGTTTGCCTGTTTGAGTAAACAAATTGATGCTGTTAATCAGTCAGTTGTAGAGATATTAAAACAGGGTGGGTCTGGGAGGGACGGAGCAGCTCGGTTTTCAAAGTAATGTGGGTCTGCTAAGAAAGCAAATTCTTCCATTTGGATCAGCAGCAAATTCCAGCTCTGTTTCTGTTGGAAGTGTTCAAGTGGCTGTCGGGAAATATTTGGTTGCCGTGTGCTTTCAAAATTGAAGTAATCCTCCAGCTTTCAAGGAGATGTGCAAATGCTCCTCCCCCCCGCCCCACATTTTCGGCAGATCCTCTGTGCAGGATGCAGCTCCCAGGGCTTCCCCTCTTGGGGACTTTTTCCTCCGGCCTTGAGTGTTTTTAAGTTGCTGTCTGAGCAGTTAATCCACCCAAATGTCCTGGTTAGCTTCTGGCCCTTGTGCTGGAAGTGCTGAGCGCCGCAGTGGAGGCATCCCTCCGGTGACAGTCCCTGCTGCAATGGCATGTCTCCAGGTGGCTTACAGCTGTTAAAACACACGGGCTGGGGCAGCTTTATTTGACCTGCCCATATTGCAGTTCTGTCTGGAGAGCAAATAAACTAACTCTGATTCAGTGACTGCAATGTGTTTAGAAGCTATAAAACTTGTTTGCACAGAAACTTTATAAGCTCCTCTCTGGGAAGGTAGTTGATATTCGAAAACCTGAGATGCACTTAAAGCAGCTCTGATCTGCAGCACAAAATGAAGTCTTCAGAGGACAGAAACAGGCTGCACCATCTGCCAGCCACTCGATTCTGTGAAGCTGCTTTTGTGCATCTATGTGTTACGGGGCTGCCTTTGCTTTTCTTCTGTGGGGTGAGGAATGAAGGCAAGAGCAAAAAGGATCTGGAGTAGGAATTGCTTCCTTATACACTGCTTATGTGTGCATTGACCGATGGACCATCTGTCACCAGGGTGTAAAATGAGTATGGGATCACTAGCTCACTTCTGTCTTGTCTTTTCTCCTCGTTCTCTCTTCCTCGCTCTAAAATGGGTCTTTAAATGTGAGTTTGTCTCTGGGTGTCATTGCATGCCCTGGCAGAGGCTTTGCTCGTGGTAGAAGTGAGTGTGACGTGGTGAGGCGTGAGCAGCGTGGTGCTGTGTCCCCACAGGGCTTCGAGTGAGGCAGCTGATGTGTGATCCCTATGCCACTGTGATAAAAGGGCTTTTCATGTCTGTGAAGAGAAAGCCTCTTGTTTAAAAATGCAACTGAATGAAAAACAGGATTCTGAATACCCTAGACTCAGCTGTTAAAAACAAACAAACAAAAAAATCCCCACACAACAAAAAACTGAGAATCTTCCCTGCCCCCCAGCCCAGTGTGCCAATGTTGGTGTAATACCTCTCCATTGCAAAAAAACTCTGTAAAATTGCTTTGGAGCTTAGCAGTCCCTGTCAACTTGTAACTTTGTGGCCCACTAACCTTTTCATATACTATTTTGTTATATTATAACATACTTTCCCCTTCCTAGACAGCTATAACAAGGGCAGGTGTCTGCTTTTTCTCTCTTGGTTCAAATTCTCCCTCTCCTCTCAAGCAGAGAAACAGAGAAGGAAGAAGTGATAGAAAACTGAGAGGTAAACCTGTTTTATAGACTTGCCAACTGAGCTGAACAGCATAGGGGCTGGAAGGGAAAATTTTTTTTTAGTGAAGACCCACACAAACAACTGCAAGGCATATCCAGAGTGTGATTATTTTTTTTTTTTTTCCCCTGATAAAGTCAAACGGAGCAGTGTTGTTGTGTTTTTTTTTTTAAAAGCTCTTGGCTTATGGTGGTGTTTGCTGCTTGTTTTGGTGTTAAAGATGTTAGAGATAGTCAGCAGCAAATTAAATTCCAATGAAGTGGTTAGATAATGATGCTTTTGGAAATTCCTCTTTAAGGGAAATCTTAATGGTTTGAAAATGAATTGGTGCAAATGAGGACTAGGAAGAAGGCAGAACTTGTGAAGGGGCATTGGCTGAATTCTTAGTCTCGGCTTCTCCTGCCTGGCAGCTCATGCCCCCTGCCTGCCTGTGTAGCCAAAACTGTCTCCGTTCCCGATAGTGTTCCCAAGTGTTTCTGCCAGTTGTGAAATCCACCTCCCATAGCATGCACCAAGCTTGCTCAGAGCTGACTTTCTTGCTGAGCAACTCCTTTATCCCTTGGAAATAACAGCCAGGTTTTGGTGGCATTGAGGCTCGGGCTGCTGGGGCACCCGTAGGAGTGCTGCAGGGAAGGGGCTGCTTCAGGAATGGGGGTAGGTCCCAGACTGGCAGACTGGGCATCCAGCAAGATGGGCAGCACTGCACGCAGCATTCCTGCATCTTGCAAGGACCTGCATGGTAGCATTTCCTTGGTCAACTAGCCTAACTTGTAATCTGTGAAACAGTATAAAAAATTTACTATGGTGCTTTTTTTTTTTCCCTCTGTCAGTCTGATGCAGCTTTGCTGCAATTTCTCCCCCTGCCCTATTCTTGCAGTACGAGCCCAATGAAGAAGTTTGCTATCTTGCTGTTGGTGGCTTCTACTGACTGTTAAACATCTTGCTGTGTCTGCTGGCAGCTCTGCAGATGCTGGGAGGTGGGGTCTGATGTGCTTTCCTTCATGTCTCTGCAGTGATGCAACTTCTTGTTGACTTTCTCTGCTGCTAGCACCTGTCTGAGCTGCTTTCCCAGACTGCCACACCTGCCCATCGCTCTCATCTCTAACAACTTCGTTCTTTCCAGACTAAGTGTTACAGAAAATGAATATTTACAGCTACAGGCAAACTTGTGTTTTTAAGCTAACAAGAGCTTGTGAAGGCAGCTGGGAGCCTCAGACAAAAGAGGCTTGCTAATCGGAGCACAGACATTTGTGAAACCGAGCCTCTTGTTGGTTGAGCAGCGAGCCAGCCCGTTCAGGATCCTGCCTTCTGACAGGCTGTAAACCTGAATTCACCCCTCATCCTTTTTCTTACAGAGGAGGAGGCAGCTGTGTCTGTTCCCATAGGCAGAGGAGGAACCTTTTATTTCTCAACTTATAGCGATTGTAGCTATCAAAGTGGGAGCTGGAAAATCTTGGGATGCAAATCTCATTTGAAGTTGCACTGAGCCTGCCCAGATCGCCACTTTTAAAGACCCTGAGCTAGAGCTAGTGTGTGTGCTAGAATGTGCTTATCAGTGCCTACCTTTTTGTACGTGCAGAGGGATTGCCCTGTTTGCATTGTTCCATCAATCACTGATCTCTCTTGGTCGTATTGGCTGAAGTGCCAACAGGGCATCTGATGCTGCCGTCATGAATGTCGTGGGAAGGGGATGTGGGCAGGTCACTGGCCTCTTCCCATCCTTATGGTGATACCTCCTGTCCAGGCTGGCCGTGTGGCACCTAATCAGTGCTTGGAAAGGAGGATTATAGCAGATGGGTGTAGGAACTGTATGCTTCATCCTCTCTGTTTCTTAAACACCAAGCAGATCTGATCAAAGCGGAGTTTCTGTGTACTCGGGGTTTGAGCGTGGCTGATGCCTGCTGTTCCGCACTTGCTTGCGGCGTTCCTGCTGTGCCTTGCTCAGGAGGGTGGAGGAGGGTCAGTGGCAGTGCAAACAGCCTGTTGCTTACATGGTTTATTGAGAGACTGACGCTGGGGAAATAGGCAAGTGTTTATTCAAACAGTTTTCTTGTAGAAAAACAGACTTATTTCCTTTTTGTAAACAATATCACGTATACTACTTTGTGCTAAAAGACCTTTTTCAGGTACTGTTCAGAATCTTTATTATTTGGGTTTGGTAGCTGTGTGCTCTCGGGACACAGGCAGGCAGAGTGGTCAGTATCTCTTGCATTAATATTTTAAATCTGGATTCTGATTTTGTTCAAAGTTGTGGAAAATCCCTGGATATGTGAGCTATTCTGACCTACAGAACACACTGGTAGCAGGTACCTTAATGTGTGCAGAACAGCATAGCCCATAAAATAAATACACAGAGCTAAATATTAACAAGGCTAATGGGATTTTTGACTTGTTAAGGAGTGCATTTCCCATCTTCTGAGTTTCACACATCTGTTTTCTTAATGGAAAGATAAACGTGGCTTCAAGAACTGTAGTGACCTTGATACTGATTGTTGCTATACTGCTGTTCAAAACTGCATGCATTTGAATGCAGCCTGGTTTCACACAGTGTCCTTTTTCTCTGTTTAGGTGCTCCCTAAATTAATGAGATGGCCAACACCACACAAATCTCCAAAGATGAGCTGGAGGAACTCAAGGAGGCCTTTGCCAAAGTTGGTAAGTCTCAGTGAGGAGGGTACCTTGCTCCTGTCTGCTGTAGATTTGAAATGAATTTATCCCACCCCTGTGAGCAGCGGTGCCAGCAGGGCGTGGGCAGTCTGCTGCTTTCATGATCTTCTCTGTGCCAAGGAGTCCCTTGGCAGCCTTGTTGCTTCTGGCTTGTCACTTCTATCCAAGGAGCACAAAGGAAGGGATGTGGGCAGTCTGGCTGTTGGAGAGCACTGGCAGACAGACTTGCCCTGTTGCTCCAGGGTGGGCTTTGTTGGTTCCTGATGGCAGAAGAAATATCCAAACAGGCATTGCATTACCTTGGCCCAGGCAGCACTTCAGGGCTTGCACAGTGCTTGGTTATGATGATACCGGTTTTGGCAAATTGGCTGAGCTGTGGAGATGGTAAATGTACGTGCTACGTTTCTGGTTTGTGCAGGTGCATTTGAGTCACTGCGTTTGGTGAGCTTGTAGGCAAAACCTAATTAATGTCTGTTTACCTGGCCGTTATGGAGCAACTTGCGGTGATAATAAAATGCTTCGTGGCTGCAGTGCATGTGCATTGCCCTCTTGTGGCTCTATTTCTTCTCTGGTTCTCACCTCCCTAACAGCCTGCGGTGCTCGAGGGGTTGCACAGCCCACCTACCTTATAGCTTTCCCCCTGCCCTGGCATTGTAGAGGCCTCTGGCAGGCTGCTTTGGGAAGCTGAAACGGGCAGAAAACTGACATCATGGAGAAAATTGTTTTCTGCTGGTTTAGTTTCCTGATATGGCGTACTGGAGGATCAGAGAAATGCCAGGGAGGGGTGGGATGGGAGTTGGAACATGGCAGTGTGGGCTGAGGTCAGCGTATGCAGCTGGGGAACCACACCCAGGACTGGCACTGGCCAGGAATGACTTGCACAAGTGATCAGAGACAGTATTTCGTTTTCCTAACTGGATATCGGCATCACTTGAGCACTGGTTGTAATACAAATTGGTAGGTGCCTTGCATCTGTATCAGGTAAACTGCCCTCTAGAGCAGGGTGGCTTTTAAAACTCTCACTTGCCCTAAATTTGCAAAGAGAAATATGAATTTCAAAGATGACTGGTTCTCATGGAGCGGTATTCCCTGTTGAAGCTAGTTGCATTTTAGGCAGTTCCCTCTCCTGTCTTGCTCTTCCCGAGACTTTTCCAGCAGGTGGAAGTGCGCTGCAGCAGAGGGAGATGAGTGACCATCATGCTTTTTGCTGCCTAATGTGCCTCTGAGTGCACACCTTAATAAGGCTGGGATGTAGGCAGCCCGTTCTGTCCTTGGATAAACTTAAAATGATTAACCTGGCTGGAATGTGGTGGCTTTTTGTCATTAGTGTGTGGGGAAATTATCGAGATTACGTTGGCTGGCTGCCTTTGCACTGGAAACACGGAGAAACTCAAGTCAAATCCTGGTTTGTTTTCAGAAACCAGCTCACCCTGCTCAGGAGGTGGGTCCCTGTTTGGTTTTAAATTATAAAAGCAGTGTCAAAACTTAAGTATTATTGAGAAATGTGATAATTAGCCTGGACATACCCACAAGTGAGATGGGATCTGCTAAGACCTTTTCAGCTGCCTTCTGTTTTGTGTGCTTTAGGCATGGTACAGCCTGCAAGCATTGCTGTGGGACACACCTGTCAGGAGTGTCTTTAATGCTCTCATTCCTTTTATTCTTGCCTAAAGGATATAGAACTGGTGGCTAATTAGGTGACTGACTCTCACTGGGAACTTCTAATGCCATCTCTAGTGAATGTGACGAAAAGTTGGACTAAGGCTGCTATTTAAAATGAAGCCTGCCTTTTATCTCCCAGCTACCTGGAAGACTTGGAACGCAACTGAGAAGCATGGTTATAGCAAAGCTCAGCTGGTTGGCTTCTAGGATGTTGTAAAGGAGATGTGGGGAGGAGGAAGTGTCTCACGGGGTGGTTTCTGCTCACCAAGATGTGCCCCACTCCAAAGCGTGGCTGCATGGGCTTCTTGGAGACCTGCTTTAACTCTAGCATGGGGCAAGTTGCTGCTCTGGATGTGTAGGTTGATGGGACTTTAAAGGCGTGTGTTTGACCAGCTTTTCTGTATGCAGCTGGACCAGATCGAGACATCTGGTGATGCTGGAAGGCAGTGAGGTGTGTTGCTATGTACCCTGTCACCACTTGCCTTCCATGCCACTTGATCCCCTCTCTCCCATGCAGCTGGTGTGCTGTTCTCTGACAGCCAGCAAAAGCCAAGAGTCCCACAGACTAACTACTGCTTACTAGAAGCAGTCCACGGGTGAGAAATCATGGTTTAAAGTTAGCACTAAAGTCAGCTACAGCTCAGACAAGCAGCTCCAGCATCCTACAACCAGGTATTTGTACTGGAAGTGATCCAAGTGGTAAGCAGCAGTGGGGGAAAAAAAAAATTTAAAATCTGAAAAAAGTAATTAAGTGGGGCTTAAGAACTGATTAGGCTTTGAATGACCCGCAGGTTAGTGGAAGAAGAGCAGGTTGCTCCAAATCTCAGCTGATCTCTGAATTTGTTCTGTAGAACAGGTGTGTGTATGTATGTACTTGGCCAAACAGTGGCACTTCACAGGGGAGGCATGGCAGAACAAAATCTGCAAACTTGCTCTGTTTATTTGTCTTCTTTCTCCCTGCTTCTGATAGCAGAGATAAGCATCTTTTCTGGAAACATGAAGTACTTAAAAATCGTAACCCAGCTGAACACTTTGTTGACTGCTGCAAGGTGGTAAAAACAATGCTCCGAAATGTTAGCTTAAGGCAAATAGGGATCTGTGATCCTGCTAGAGTATGTCCTGCTGAGCATATATCCTTAAAAGGAAACATGTGGGTTACTTTCCCCTCTTGCATCCTGTTATTTAAGCTATTTTAAGTACTTGTCTGGAGGAAGCTAAGCCAGAGCTTGAAACAGCTTTTGGGTTTTGTTTATTGTGGCTTTGCTGCGCCACCTGCATATGGGCAGAAGATGGTGCCGTACATCACTGCAGTGACCTTTCCCAGGTTTAGAGCGCTGGTGTGCATGCATCTTTCAGTAGAAATAGGAAACTTCAGATGTGCTGTAGTTTCCTTTCCATCAGGCGGATTATAATGAATCCAGGCTGTAGCTTGTCTGTTAAAACAATTTCGCTTTCTTCCATTAGTAATTCTGGGCTGTACGCCGAAGGATTTAATTTGGGATAGCTTCTATTTTGACAGCCTCTTCAGCTGTTGAATACCGTTTCAGGTTTTGTTAGAGAAGGATTTTAGACCACCTTCTGTCTAAAGTCTAGCCTTGTTGCAGGACATCCAGCAAGGCACCATATGGTGGGCCTGCAGTAATGCTGGAAATAATTATGGAACTTGCTGGTGCTGCAAAGGTGACTACTTTTTTTTTTTTTTTAATGCTGCTACTTTGTACGTTTGACTGTGATGCCAGAGGGGGAACAGAGAAAGCGGGGAAGGGAAGCAGCTGGCCTGTGGGATAGGGGTCTTAGGCCTATTTGTCATGTTAACATGTCAAGAAGCCTTTAGCCCTGTAAAGAGAAGAATGGATCCGTATTCTACCACATAGTCAATCACTAGTTAAGGTTACTCGACTCTGCTACCAAGCTAAAACCACGGGCTAGCACGTCCACCAGGCTTTAACACTTAAATCTGCCCTTCTGTGGCCAAGAAGCTAAAACTTGAAATAAGAGCGTCTTTACTGCAAAACCATTAACTTGGTGTGAGGTCTTGCAGTTGAACCAACAGACCTGTCTTGTATGTAAATCCAGTTCCCAAAGTGTCTGGGACATAGATGCCCTTTTAATCTATGAAGTAAATCAGTGATTAATTTTTTTTTCCCAGGATACTCTGGAAGACTAACTCTTACAGGTGGGTGTTTGGGATGTCATTAAGAGTTGGAAGAACTTAGGTCCTGAGACCCAAGGGTTTAGAGTGAGTTAAGGTGCATTACTCAACAGTGTGTGTCCTTCACGCTTGATTATGTGTGTCTGTCTGAGCCCGATGCAGGTGCTGAGAGCCACTGGTGTGCAGCCCCTCCTGATGGGCAGCATCTTTCCTGGTGCTATGCTCCTGAGTCGCATGCGCTCACATGTGAGCGCATGTTTCAGATGGTGCTTCGTGCTGCAGAGCTGCTAATTTCTTTTTTTTTTTTTCAGTGAGCAGAGGTAAATCTTCTTTGAACTAGGCACACCCAGGGGACTGGGAAGATACCTCTTTGCAGGGGTGAACAAAACCCTCAAAATGGGCAGATGTTGACCCAGACTGCAGTAAATTCCTGATATCTGCCCTGCAGCCCTGTTTGATGTTTGCAGGCTGAGATTGAGGTCTGCCGAGCAAGTGTGGATGGACAGACAATGGCCTGGGCTAACTCCTCAGTTGCATTTCAATCAGTGTTTTTAAGTTATGGCTTCTGTTCTGCAAGCAAACCAATATAAATGCAAGGCTGGGGATTAATTCCTTGAACTAGATTGTACCCTTAAAAGACATGCAGGGCTTCATATGTAGAACTGAGCTCTGAACAGGTTTAAGCATCCTTTTACCCGGCATCTCTCCAATGTATTAGAGATGGGACTTTGGAGCTCAGTTCCCTACTGTCTCACCCAACGGGCTTCTGCCTCATGAAATACCATATATTGTGTTTTTCCCTTTCACTTCTGAATAGGCTCAGACGTGGCATATGCAAGCCTGGTTCAGAAGCACTTCTGAATGCTTAAGCTAGACATCTCAAGAGAAAAACCTTTACCAAATCTGAATCAAAATCACACCCGTGATCCTATCAAGGATACAATATGTATTTTGGAGTCTTATCTTCTCTGTCTTCTCTTCTTATCTTCTTATCTTATCTTAAGAAGTCTTATCTTCTCTGTCCTTTGCCTACTAACATTTGGATAGATGTAAAACTTATTTTTTTAGGTGGTGGATTGATTGGAAGAAGTGATGAACAGGTGTTTCTGGATTTGCCTGCTTAATTTGGCAGCATGGCAAAGGATTGTGGTCAGTTCCGTCAAGCACAGGCTAAAGCAATGGGTGTTGGCTGTAGGCATGCTGAGGGTGAAAGCAAAGTTTTGTTTCGGGTCTGTAGACCCTGGAGATTAGCAAATCCCTTCTTGCTTGATTTTCTTTACTGGCTGCGAGGCAGGGAAAAGATGCATGTTGTGGAGTTAGATTTAGTAATAAGAAAACTGTAATGGAAGAAGCTGTGATTTATCTAGAGGGGAAATAGTTCGCTGATGACATCTCAGGCTGGACTGTTTAATAAAGCTTGCCTTTGTAAGCTTATATTTTTTTTGAATAAAATTCTAAAATTGAAGACCAGACAGCAGCCTGTTGCTATCATTAATCATTGGCCCAAACCACTTTATTTCATCAGCATTATTGTAAACACTGACATTTCATAAAGTAGTTTAATGTATTTATTAATCCACTGGAATTGATGCTGCTCTTTAGTTTGAGACCTAGGGACTGGGGTGTAGGAGGAAGTACAGGTTTGCACTGTGTTACTTTGGATGTTTGTCACTAAGCATTTGAATTTCACCTTCTTGCTAACTTATAAAAACAATTTTAAAATCCCATATGGATCTGGAAAATGAGGAAGGTTGGAGTGGTGGTGAGGACGTGATGCTTGCTGGAACATTGCTGCAGAATAAAACCTAAAAACCACCACTGACAGCTCATTAAAAGTAAACTGACTTTCAAAATTTGCTAAAAAAAAAAAAAAAAAAAAAAAAAGAGGGACTTTAGAGCTATCCTGATTGTTTTCTTTTATTCTTGAAAGTATCTCCCTTTAAGCATAAATACTCACCCCAGTGGCTGTGGTGTGGGATTCCCTCTTGAACAAAACTAAATACTGGGACTGGTGCAGCTCTTCCATCGCGCAGCCTGGGGAGCCAGCAGCAGCCTGCAGTCTGTGAGGCTGTTTGGGCAGCAGAAGCTGTTGCTTGAGTGGACTTTAACTCTACAGCCTTAGGGAGAGGCTGCTGCCTTATAAATAGCAGAAAAATCTTCCTGTGGGGAATATGGGCAGAACAGTGGCTGGGCGAAGCCGAGTGGGGCCGGGTGCCTTGCAGCATTGCGTGGTTTTGTTCAGCTGGTGGTGGTGAGCTGCACTTGGCAGTGCACCATCATAGTGCCAGGATCTCTGGAGGTGGGGGAGAAGGTAGCGCAGCTGCTTAAATGCAGAGACTGCTCTCATTTAGCCTTAAAGAGCTGGGCTGATGTCTTCAGTACAGGCACTGTTGACTTTGCAGAGCCTGTGGTTGAATGACGATTGTAGGAGACTGCCAAATCTCCACCTCCTCAGCCCATCCAGGTATTCCCCACCAGCAGCAGTAATCCAGGATTGGTATCTCCACACGGCCCCAGCCCTGGGGAGGAGATGGCAGCTCAGGCACTGAATTAACTTCCCTGGCCTGTCTGTGATACTTGCCTACAGCAAAGGGATTTTAACATCACTGCCGAGCCAGTAACAGCACACCATGCCCTGAATCCCTGTCTCTCCAAACATGCTGGCAGGTCATACTTATGTCTTGGGATGTGAATCTGGGCTGTCGGACTGCTTCAAATGCTCTGGCTGCTCGTGGACCCGACTGCCGAAGCCTGAGTACTAGCCATGCTGTGAACCACACTGTCTGCTCAACCTGGTTAGCCTGAGGAAGGAGGCACACAGCCTGTGCCTGTCCATGGTGGCAGCAAAACCTCACTTGCCTGGAGAAAGGCTGGGGCTGATGGATTTGCCCTGTGCAGTCAATAGATGTGATGACATCCCCAAAGGGGTTGGGATCTGTTGATGTGAAAAGCTCCAGATTCACACTAGATTCTTGTTTTCTTTCTTCCCAAATCTAGTAGGCAATAACATCTCCCTAAGCATGCAGTGCTGCTGTGGCTTGGTGCTTGACTGTCAAAGCAAATGTCCTTGCAGAGCATTCTTGGGCAGCATTAAAATATCTGGCTGCAATTTTCTGTCAGCGATAAATGGAGAACATCATTATCAACATGATTAAAAAAATGTAAATGCAGAGCTGACTTAGTGTTTTCAGTTCAAAAAGTAAGAAGTGCTGTGTTTCATTACTGTCTATTTTTAACACAAAAAGCCAGCTGCAGTTAGATGTAAAAAGAAACACTCTGGAGATCATTTATGAAAATGCAGATGCTCTGTTGTGAAACTTCTACACCAGACTTGGTCATGTGTGCTGAGAGCCATCCTGGTCAGCTCTGTTTTGAAGCTGCTGCTGCCCAAAGCCAGAGAGATCTCATGGCTTGTGCTGGGACCCTCTCTGAGGATGTGCTGTGTGTATTGTTGTGGTTTAACCTCAGTCGGCAACTGAGCACCACACAGCTGCTTGCTCACTCCCCCCCTCCCCGGTGGGATGGGGGAGAGAATTGGAAGAGTAGAAGTGAGAAAACTCGTGGGTTGGGATAAAAACAGTTTAGTAATTGAAATAAAATAATAATAATGTAATAATAATATACAAAACAAGTGATGTACAATGCAATTGCTCACCACCCGCCAACCGATGCCCAGCCAGTCCCCGAGCAGCGGCCCTCCCGGCCAGCTTTCCCCCAGTTTCTGTGCTGAGCATGACGGCACATGGTGTGGAATGTCCCTCTGGCCAGTTTGGGGCAGCTGTCCTGGCTGTGCCCCCTCCCGGCTTCTTGTGCCCCTCCAGCCTTCTCAGTCGGTAGAGCATGGGAAGCTGAAAAGTCCTTGACTAGTGTAAGCATTACCTAGCAACAACTAAAACATCGGTGTGTTATCAACATTGTTCTCCTCCTAAATCCAAAACACAGCACTGTACCAGGTACTGGGAAGGAAATAACTCTATCCCTGCCGAAACCAGGACAGTATTTACCGTGTGCCTTTGATTCCTGGTGTATTCTTGGTTGTGTCTATTGAATAGTGTACTGCTTGGGCTTGGTATTTTTGCTGTGGTTATCCTGCTGTGTGTCCGTGTCCTGCATGGATCTTGCTTTCAGCAAAGATGAATGGTCTACGCAATGTGGCCCCAAAAGAGGTGTGCTGTGACAGGCCACGCTAGGAGATTCCTCCTTACTTCCATGTCTCGTAGACGTCCCCAGCGTGCAGGTTGCTCTCCATAAAGCACTTTTGAGCATGGGGGCTGTGTTTCTGCCCCGCTGTCTGGGGCTGGTCCTGCCGGGGTACTGGCACATTTCTAAAACCTTCTCCTGCCCCTTCTCTTCCTCAGACCTCAACAGCAACGGGTTCATCTGCGACTACGAGTTGCACGAGCTCTTCAAGGAAGCCAACCTGCCTCTCCCTGGGTACAAAGTGAGAGAGATCATCCAGAAGCTCATGATCGACAGCGACAAGAATAAAGATGGGAAGATTAGTTTTGAAGAGTTTGTCTATGTAAGTGGTATTTCTGAATTTCCAGCAGCCTGGGGGGACCCTTTTTAGACAAAGCTAAGGAAGGGGGTAGAAGAGGTTGAACCTGGCTTCTTGGCCACTTACCCTAATCCTAGTTTTCTTTTTACGGACTTACGACTTTTGAGGACTTGCCATGTAAAAACCGGTTCTTTGTACAGATCTCTGCATATGACCAGTCTTTTGTGCTGTCACTGCCAGCCTTTAGAATTGGACAGAGGGGAAATATGTTGGGTTTTAAACAAAAAACCAAAAAGAATCCACATGCTTTTCCTGTCTGAAAACTTTGTTGGAGGCTGAAAGACCATTTCCACATGAGGTGACAACTGGAAAAAAGACCTCCAGTTCTCCAAGCTTACAGTATTGACTGGAAGCTACTCAGTTTTTCCAGGCACATAGATGAATGCTTGTTTTCCCAGTGAAGCAGTATAATTTCCTTTCTCAGTTTAATGGGATTACAAGTATTTGCTAAAGATTTGAGAGGGCATTTCAAGACACACTTGGAGATGTTGATGATGATCTAGGAAACTTCAGATCTGTTTGTTGCCTTAAAAGGGAAGAACAGGAGTAAGGAGATAGGAGAAGCTAGAGGATGGGTCTAACCTTCAGCCTTTTTCTGTAGAAATAGGTCAGAATTTTCTTTCTTTTTTTTATTTTTACAAAAGCACAACACTTCTGAGATACTGGTTCAATATCTATCCCTTCATCCTTTTTATACTCTGAATGCTGAAAGAGTAGTAAAAGTATGTGCAGTACATTGAGGGAGCTGTTTTTATGTCAACTATTTTTCTTGATATTTCATCTTCACCTTCTGTTCCTTAATTGTTTTCAGACCCTCTGAACTTTTGAGTTCGGAGTCAACTAGTAAGTTGGAGTTTGTTTGCAGTTTGTGAACACTTGCATGCTGGGTGCATGTTTCAGCTGTTGGTTTGAGCTGGTCCATAACTCTAACTTTGCACTAGGAAGGAAGAAATAAATCTATTCTGTCACATTTGAATGGTACCAATGATTGAGTAAACATGAAAGGTCTTACGGGCAACTAAGCTAAACAGTAGAAGCAATGGTTAGTTGTAGGATTTTTACAAACGGAACTGTTGCTGTTTTTTAACTCTGAGCACTTTTGCTGGGGTTTATGGTACAAAGGATGACATGAACTGACTTGAGGTTGGGGCCAAGTGACTTAGTGGTATCTCAGCATTAAAGCACATATTTTCAAAGAAGGTATGCAATACCAGTAATTAGTCCAGCAAATTTTAAAATAAATCAATTGTATCAAAATCCTTATGCTTAAAACCAACCAACCAGAAAACCCAAAACTTTTGGGCTCTTGAGTCTTCACTCAGCTCTACCGGATCACTGGGGTGAGCAAAACCTCTGCATGCCATCAGGAGATAGTTTAACTGCACTGCATCAACATCTTGACTTGTCACCTTCCCTGTGTTTAAGGGACAGGTAAGGTGTGATAGCCAGCAGGCTGGCCCTGCGGTGACACCTCTGCAGCCAGGTGGGCAAGTCCCCTCCTCTCTTTTTAACAGAAGCACTTTTGTTGTTCTGCTTTACAGTACTGTTTCATTGCCTTTTTCTGAGTAGTGTTTAGAGAACCTGCATACGTTTCATTTGTTTTCAGTGTGGTTGCAACTAATTTGGTTAAGTTTTGAGGGAGTTACAGTAGGCTTTCAAGCCATTGAATGTATTTTTTTTAATAGTTGCTCAGTTCTGTAGGACCTCAGGACCACTAATAGTAACATACAACCTGTGCAAATGGCACGTGTAATCTTTCTGCACTAAAGCATCTCTTCTGCCCTCAAACGTGAGGGTGTTTGGTCAGTTAGCCCAAGCCTGCTGTTGGGGGAGGAGGAATCCTTACCTGGAGCGCTCGTTGTTACACATTATTGCAGATTTGACTGTTATACACTTACAGAGAATTGTTTCTTGGGTTGTGGACAAAGTCTTTTGTGTGAACTAAAGTCACAGTCACACGAGCATCTGGCTTACACAGAAAGGTTAAAATTGCACAACAGCTTTATCAACTTTGGTCCTGCGGAAACTGCTGCATGTGTACCTGCTTTCAGACTGCAAAGGTTTCACGGTTTTTTTTCTCATGGTCTCTTGAAATCTACTCAAAAAGGTAAATGTATGTGAGGTACTTCATGCCTAATGCTTCTGTTTCAGTAGGCACTTGCAATATGCGTTTGAGAGAGTGGGACGACTCTCTGCCCACTATTCATGTTAAATTTAATACCACTACACCTTTGCTGGGCCCTTCGCATTTGCTGATTTTACTACAAAGTTTGCTTTGAAGCCGAGAAGAAATAACTGCTTCTGTGGTCCTTTCATTTTATGAAGACAAGTTTTTCTTAGCTAACAGAGCACTTTAAATTGTAGATTTTCCAAGAGGTGAAAAGCAGCGATATCGCTAAAACATTCAGAAAAGCAATTAACAGGAAGGAAGGAATCTGTGCGATCGGGGGGACCTCAGAGCTTTCCAGCGAGGGAACGCAGCACTCCTACTCAGGTATCACTCTGCCTTTCAGTGCCTCTCTTGGGTGAGTGGAGGCCGTATGCCAAAACCAGTAGATTTCTACTGCCCTGCCATGTGCTGTGCTTTTGTTCTCCGATAGCTGAATGATCTCACGTCAAGGTGAGAGCAGGACATAATTAGAGGGTAATGCAATATTAGCAGTGTGTAAATTAAATGTGTGCTTATTTGTTTTGTTAACTGTGCTTGCTGATGAAGTCCTTGTGTCACACTTGCATATAATAAAGTTGTTGAGTAACGAGTAAATAACAGGTAATTGGAAGTGAAAGTCATATTTCTTTAAACTTTGTATGACTAATAAAATAGCGTGGTAATGATAGTGGGGCTTTTATTTCCCTGGGCTATTGTACACTGATTCTTTTGGGAAAATCTTTGCTATGTTATGAAAAAGCCTGTATTAAATTTACAATTGGTTATCTTAGAGGAAGAAAAATATGCCTTTGTAAACTGGATAAACAAAGCCCTGGAAAATGATCCTGACTGTAGGCACGTTATTCCAATGAACCCAAATACAGATGACCTGTTCAAAGCTGTGGGAGATGGGATTGTGCTATGGTAAGTCATGATGGCTCCTGAATTTAAAAAACAAACAAACAAACAAAAAAACCCCCACACACCAAAATAACTTCCCAAAACTGCACTTAGGGGAATTTTCATCCTATTCTAGGCTTTTTTGTGACTAGTGTGTGTGCATAATGTTTTGCATGTATAAAAAGGGGCTCAGTCACCCAGGCTTTCATTGTCATTGCATTATGCTTCAGCTTTGATGCCCACTTCATGAACTGGTATTTTTGTTTAGTGTTTTTGTTTGGGCTTGAGACTGAGTTTGCTGAAGGGGAGAAGGTGTCTTGTGGGAGCAGAAGTTGTCCTGGTGCAAACTCAGCCTGATGCTAGGTGGCTTGGGGGAGGGCAGATGTGTTAAATAGCCCATTTTCTTGGATGTTCAGACAGATGGTAACCTCTGTGGAAATGTTAGTGACCTTATGAATTAACCCCAAAATGGATTTTCTGGGAATCCTCTTGTTGCTTTTGATAATAGCTGCACTAAGTTAGTAAAGTAACTTGTTTTGCTGCATGCTGAAAATAGAAGGCATCCTGGGCTGCTAAACACCAGCTGCCTTCTATGTATGGGGTTTCTTTTGTCTTTCATTGTTTTTTAAATGTAAGTGAATTAATATAACGGAGAACTGGATCAGCCTGGAATTTCAGTAACTCTGTATCAATACACAAAAGACGTTTAGTGGGCTGCCCATTAACTTTCATTTATTTTCTTTTTTTTTTCTTTAGCTTGTGATTTTATTTTTTTATTTCCCTAGTTTCAAGTAATTCAGGTCTTCAGGCAAAGACTGAACTGAGTAGGAAGTAGTTCATAATATAAAGTAAAAACATGCCATGTTTTCTGTTGACTAAAAATTCATTGCGCTCACATGCTCCCCACTGAGCTCTCAAAATGTTTGTGCTTTTTGGGGGCAGTTTTTTCTTGCCAGCAGCAGTACACCTTTACAATAGGAGGAAGTGCGTTGTCTTACTAGAATCTGCGGTGGATGTCAACAGAGCAATGAGTCTTCGCTAGTTCAGTGACTGCGCTGTGAATAATTCATGTGCTCTTTTTGCCCCAGCGGCTGAGATCAGTAGTGGCCAGTAGCATGTTTAAGGTTTCAGGCTTAACTATTAGTTACAAATACATTCTTGATAACATAAATATTAACTCCTGATTTACACAACCTTGATTTAAAAAACAACAACAAACAAACAAACAACACAAACCCAAACAAGCAAAAGGAAATGTACTGTGGTGAGTATTGTAACGGTGCATTGAGTTTTGCTGAGATTAAATACTAAATGTTGTTCAAATATTATTGTTTTTCCTCCTACCAGCAAAATGATTAATCTTTCTGTTCCGGACACGATTGATGAAAGAGCAATTAACAAGAAGAAACTCACACCATTCATAATTCAGGTATAATACATTTCTGTATTTTTGCTGAAATTCGTATTCAGATAGAATCAATGAAAACAGTGTAGTGGCTCAAGGCATTATTGTGGAACTCTGGAAAGGAGCGAGTTTTATAACTTGCATTTAATTATTAAAGGCAGTTTTGTACTGTGCGTAATTGACAGTGCTGTGGGTACAGTTCAAAAGACAAAAATGCTAACTTAATGACAAAATGGGTAAAATGGCTGAAATGCCATGCGCACCCGATACTGCTGCAGTGATTACATACAGCGCTTTCTTTTTAAAACAATATGGTTATGGGCGTTGGTTATCTATGACTCATTTCATAGTATGACAGGTTGTTTCTGTGAGGATGCCTGTGCGTGCGTGTGCGTATAACTTAACACTTCTCTAGCCTTATTCTTGTTGACGCCACTAGTTGCAACTAACTCAGAGGCTGAAACTAAATACCAGAGGCTGAAATTAAACCCTGGTGCCTAGTTCAGTTCTTATTGATTCAGCCTGCTGCCACCACAGCTCTGTTAAAACTTCAGCTGGAAGGCGGCCGGGAGTGTTTCCTCCGAGCTGCTCATGTTGGAGCAAGGACGAGGGGGAAATCTCCTCTTTGCTGGTTCTGGATGAAAGGCAAAGCAGCATCTCCCCTGGCTGTGTCTCACTCGGCTGTGCTGTTCGCAGGAGAACCTGAACCTGGCATTGAATTCTGCATCCGCCATCGGGTGTCATGTTGTCAATATTGGTGCAGAGGACTTGAGGGAAGGGAAACCCCACCTGGTCCTTGGGCTTCTCTGGCAGATCATTAAGATCGGCTTGTTCGCCGACATTGAGCTCAGCAGAAATGAAGGTAAATGAAACTATAAATGATTACTTCTAAAGCATGAGCACCGCGTTGCTTGCGCTGTCACCTCGAGCCCCGTCACTGCCTCTTCCCTCCCCTCCTGTCTGCTGAAAAGGTACTAGCCTTCAGGTTCATCAGGGCATGTGCCAAGCCTGTTTATAGCTGTGAAGCAGGTTCAGGTGGGTGGATTGTGCCATCCTGGTAATGTGTGTCAGCCTTGGAGAACTGGCTGAACACAAGTCTGTAAATCAAGATGCATCTTGGCTCAGGCCTCGCGGTGCGAATGAGCGTGTTGCTTTGTGATGCCTCGGGCTGGGCAGGCTCTCCTGGTGTGCATTGCCCATAGGTATGTAACGGTGTTGGAAGATGGCAAAAGCTGCTTGCATCCTTTTAGGATTATAGACAACTGCACAGCTTCCTTAAAAAAAAAAAAAAAAGGGGGGGGGGGAGGGAGGGCTTCAGCTCTTTGGGAATGTGTTTGCAATGACTTGCTTCTCCTAAAAATCCTCCTTGCTGCTGTCAGTGGTGTAGCTGAGCTCTTGCTTCCTTCTTGGTGGTGGGAGAGCAGTGCTGCAGCTCTCCCCCTGTGCTTGTTTGGTCCTGCATGACAGCCTCCAAAATTTAAACTTTTCAAATAATTCAAAGAGCTCTGTTATTCCTGCATGGGCTACCAGAGCACCCAGATGGGTGGAGGGGCTTCAGTGTGTTTTATTTAAACTTCCCAGTTGTGAAGTGGTAACATGGTTTGGCTTAGATTGAAAATTCATGGCAAGGGAAGCACCAGCCAACTGAAAGGGTGCTTATCTTGGCTTCTCTGGCTTTTTTTAACAGTGCATATGAAACTGCTTGGAAGCACTTTTTCATTGAGATAGAAGTACATTTACATTCAGCTTACTGTCATCAGCTTAAAAGGCTGCATGTAAAATCCAGAGAATTTTGTTATACAAGAAAATGGAAAATATTTTTTACACACAGTTTTCTAGATCATTCATGCTTTTCTCTGTGTAACAACCAACTCAGGAAAACTCCACTAATACCCAGATTATTTTGACTTAATCAGTAGTTGGTACTTCTCCCCCTGAAATGTTGCTGCAGCTCTAATTCTGGCATGCAGATTTGCCTCTTGAAAAGTCCTTCCTTCCCCTCACAAGCACGTTTCTTCTAGCACTGGCTGCCTTACTTCGTGATGGTGAAAATCTGGAGGACCTTATGAAACTATCCCCAGAAGAGCTGCTCCTAAGATGGGCCAACTTCCACTTGGAAAACGCAGGCTGGCACAAAATCAATAACTTCAGCTCAGATATCAAGGTACCGAGAGCTCTCCTGGCCTGCACATGCCTGGGAAAAGGCTGGGAGCTGGCCAGGGCTGTATTTGCATGTGTAAATGAGGCCCTTCATCCGCAGACAGGACCTTTCTTAACCTTAATACACTGAGTGGGCTTAACAGGGGTTTTATGGATGGTATATTTAAGGTACTGCAGTGTTGCTCTCTCTTGCCATGAGGTTGAGCCCAGTGTTGAACTGTACGAGTGTTTCCTCCAGTGCTAGTGGAATCCTGCTGCAAAGCTGTTGCATGTTTTAATGAAGTAGGAAACTGGTATTACTTGTGTTTTCAAATGTTCTTAATCCATCTTTTTTGATGGAAGTAATTTTTCAAGGGCATGCAGCTCGCTCAGACAGGGTGAAATGCTTAGCTGCATCCCTGGAGAGCATGACTTCCACTCGCTCTTGGCAGGTGATGGCATTTCATCCAAAATGTCATGGGCTAGAGAGAGGAAGGGAAACAAGACCCCTTATTCTCTAAACTGGGCTGAGTAGAAATGGGAGCGGGGATTCTTACAGCTATTTTTCAGATGTGAGGGGGTGGCTCTTTTCTCTCAGCACTAGTGAGAAATGGAGGGTCATGACTCTTGGTCAGTGTGGGGTTTTTGGGCACTGATCTCAGCAGGTTTCTGGAGCTTATTCACATGGCCAGCGGTTTTGAGGAGGAGAAAGAGGACTGAAGTGGATTGCAGGTTAAAGGACTGTTGAGGTGGAAAAAAAAAAAATTGATAATTGAGGTGCATGGGGAGCCCAGAGCTCCCCTGTGTGTGTTCATGCATGCATACACACACGGTCACTCTTATTTCCAATTTCAAAATTACTTACAGCTTTGCTGATAGCTGTTGGCTTGTCTGGTGCAACCCATAGGCTGCTAGGATATGCTGAGGACCTTATTAGTGCTGAGGACTAAAAGGACTTGTAGTTGATAAATAATTACTACAGCTATTTGCTCCTCCTAGTTTGTGACCTTCCCTGGCCTCTCTCTTTTTAGCTATTCTAGCTAATGGGCAGTCGCAGGAGAAAACATTCAGACTTCTTATAATCAGCTTTTTGCCTGGACTTTGTCTTCGCTCAGCCACTTTCATCATTGCTGTAGCAGTAGGAATGGCTGCCTTGTTAGGTATTAGGGCCACCTTGGGGCATCTGGCTGTGGGGGCCATGAGAGCAAGCAGCACGGGGTCACTGCCTCCTCCAGCCATTGGAGAGGAGGCTGTAACACCAGACCTTGCAGCGAAGGCAGCTTTCAAACAGTTAAACCCCATAATTTTAATCTTAAATATTTCTAACCTTTTCCCTTTCTGTTTCCTTTTCTGCTGCCTGGATTTCTGTCATCATGCTCTCTTTTAAGCTTACAGATTTTGGTAACTCAGTAAAGGTACATAAGCCAATTATGCACAGTGATTTGTTAAAGATGAGCCTGAAATAAATTGTTATAGTGTATTCACTGCTGTGCGGGAGACCTGAATTTTCTTTTTCATCCATTTCAGGATTCCAGAGCTTATTTCCACCTCCTCAATCAAATTGCACCTAAAGGGCAGAAAGAAGGAGAGCCTCAGATTGATATTAACATGTCGGGTTTCAATGTAAGTATTCAGGCTGTTGTGTCCTCATGCTGTACAATTGTGAACTACCTGTACCCTATAATTGCCCCATAACATCTAGGTAACCTGGTATCTTAATTTCTAGAGCATGTAAAGTGTCAGTGGGCACGTGCGCACCTCGGGTATGTGCAGGCCTGATCACTACCTGCCAATTAACACATATGATTGAGAAATCATTTGTGGTTTTGCTCTGTTTGGGAGCATGCTGACTTCTGCTTTTGAACCACCAAGTTAAAAAAGCATAAAACCTGGAAAGCATAAACCTTGGAAAGCGTATAAACTTGGAAAACACCATGCTAGGAAAAATACCAAGAGAAACCAGGACAATTACATCCACAGCAGCAGGGATTAGCATGCATGTTTCATCCCTTTGATTAGTGACTGATACCTAACGAAAGTGGGCGGAGTTGTGACATTGCCCTCAGGTAGCAGTCAGGAGCTTCCCATCTGCTTTGTAGCCCAATCTCTTCCATGACAGCTCTTGTCTGTTGCATCCCCGGCAGGAAAAGGATGACTTGCGGAGAGCAGAGTACATGCTTCAGCAGGCAGATCGGCTTGGCTGCCGGCAGTTTGTCACGCCAGCTGATGTGGTCAGCGGCAATCCCAAACTGAACCTGGCCTTCGTTGCCAACCTGTTCA
Source organism: Aptenodytes patagonicus (assembly GCF_965638725.1). Taxonomy (NCBI): domain Eukaryota; kingdom Metazoa; phylum Chordata; class Aves; order Sphenisciformes; family Spheniscidae; genus Aptenodytes; species Aptenodytes patagonicus. Next base: position 1,287,304 of record NC_134957.1, read on the forward strand.
ACAAGTACCCAGCACTTACCAAGCCTGAAAACCAAGACATCGACTGGACCCTACTGGAAGGTGATGTATCAGTCACAAAATTAGCAGGAGGGAAATATCTAAAGTAAACACTTGTGTCACAAGAGGCTGTGCCCAGCGGAGGTATCTCCATTGAAGTAACACCTGTGATTTGAGGCTTCAGTGCTGCAGTGGTTGTTTACTCATTTGGGGCAGATGAGAAGGGTACTTAACAGCCTGTTCAGCTGCTCTGACCCTGATGTGGAGCCTGAACCTGTAGGAGCACTACCAGCAGCCCATCAGTCCCCATGCCAGGGCTGGGAAGTTGGTTTTGCCATTTCCTGCAATGGGCAGGAGCACCTCAGTAATGCAGTGAGACGTTCATGAGAGCACTAATTGTTGGCAGAACTGGGATTAGGACTTTGGCTGCCTGGCTCCCAGACGTTAGCAGTTAGCTAACATCCACGTGAAAGACCTTCCTGCTACTTTTTCTTGCAGAAAGTGCAAAAGGTATGCTCTTCTGAGGCCTGGAGAAATCAAACTGATATCCAAAACTAGGTATCAGGGCAACCCTCTTCCTTTGACAAAATTATAGTAGAAAAAATACCATTTTTCTGCTTGAAAACCTAATTGATCAGCTATGCTGCTCAAAGCTCCCTGCCTTGCAAGGTGGAAAACCCTGCGCAGCTTTGAGCTTGCAGAAGTTGCATGAACCTGTTTCCTCTTATCTAGGAGAGACACGTGAGGAACGGACCTTCCGCAACTGGATGAACTCCCTTGGTGTGAATCCCCATGTAAATCACCTCTATGGGTATGCGTTAGGCTCTTGGGAGAGACTCAACTAGATCAGACTGGAGATGTGCCCACACTAGTGTCCTGTTGCCCACAGTGCCAAGCAAAGAGTGATGGTGAAAGAAAGGGTGATGGTGGGGAGTGGGAGATGTTCACTGTACCTTCCCTGCGGTCCGTAGCTTAGGGATTTCTGAGCCAGCACTTGGCACACCAGCAATTGGCTTTAAGGGCTGGAGACTGTTTGTTTTCCCCTATCTTGTGTAAATTGGTACCCTGAATCCCAATACATTTAGATCTGCTTGAGCAACTGCATTAGAGCAACTGGAACTAAATTCCCTGTCACCTAATTTTAGGGCTTAACCAAGACATCATAGTTAGGAGGCAAGATACTCTGAGTCCCTGTAGTCAGTAGAGAGAGGTTTGGATTTTATGTAGCAAAATTCTTCCCTGGATCTGTTGCTGATTACCACGCTAAAACCTGCTTTAGCTCAGCAGCTAGCTGATGTTAAGCATGAAACATTTCTCCTGCCCTGAAAACTACAAAATGTTTTGAATTTTTTTCTTTTTAGGGTTGTTGAAATTGCAACAACTTGTAAAGAGTAGTAATTATTCATGATGTGACAAAGTCAGAGTGCATTTAAATCTTGAAACATTAGGCTTAATCAATGTTTTCCACTTTAGCGATCTCCAAGATGCACTGGTAATACTACAATTATATGAAAAGATCAAAGTTCCTGTTGACTGGAATAAGGTTAACAAGCCTCCGTACCCTAAGCTTGGAGCAAATATGAAAAAGGTAAGCATTTCAAAAGACTTTAAAAGAAGCCATGGACACTAAAAATTCCTATTTGAGGCTTCCAGTCAAGTGAGTGTATTTGTGAGTGATTTTCTGTTTGAACTCTTTTCCTTTGTAGCTAGAAAACTGTAACTATGCTGTAGACTTGGGAAAGCATCCAGCTAAATTCTCCCTGGTTGGCATCGGAGGACAGGATCTGAATGACGGAAACCCAACGCTGACACTAGCCTTAGTCTGGCAGTTGATGAGAAGGTAGGACCTGTCTCAACCATGTAAAACTTGTGAATGGAGTACAGAGTTTGGGAAGTTTTTTGCCACAAGAGCACTGCAGCACTGGAACAGGACACCCAGAAAGACTGTAAAACCTCTGTCCTTTGGGGGTTTCTGAGACAGAGCTGGACAAAACTGTGGCAGAGCTGATCCTGCTGCACATGGGAACTAGAGCAGAGACCTCCGGAGAACCCACTGGTGGATCTGTGAACATCCTGCTGACCAGGATCACCTCTCTCTCGCCTGCTCAAGTCTGGTCCACATGCAGAAACCCTAAGCAGGAATGTTTACACAACTTTTATGTTATAATTTTTAATTGGAAATTGAGAGAGAAACATTCCAGGGCTGCTTTATAACCCCCTTCTGCATTGGAATGGGGGGAAAGAGAAAATAACAGATAAAGTTGATCGTCCTTTTCCTTATCTATTTCTGAAGAATTCTAAGATGATGCAAATATATATCTGCAAAATAGCTGCATGGTAGCTCCTTATTTTAAATTAGAGATCAGAACGCTAACTCCGAAGTTGATCCATACCTTTTAGGTAATGTGTTAACCCTATGGAGCAAATGGTCAATGGTGAAACAGTTTCTGAGCCCAGGCAATTTTGTGATCTTATATTAAAGGACTTGAAAGGCTAGAAAGACTAAATACTTTAACAGAAATCACACTTCAGATAAGATAAATGATTCTTCCTTTTTGCTAAAGGAGTTTTTTAAAAAAAAAAAAAAAAAAAAAAGCAGAGCTGAGACTATGTGAAGACTTTCCAAGCTGCCATGGGCTCACATTGTATCCTGGTTGCACGCTCACCAGAGCTTTGCCCAGGCTCTGTGCCTAATCTTGTTCTCTCTTCTGATTCTCAGGTACACGCTGAATGTCCTCGAGGACCTGGGCGATGGTCAGAAAGCTAACGATGACATTATAGTCAGCTGGGTAAACCAGACCCTGAAAGAAGCTGGCAAGTCCACCTCCATCCAGAACTTCAAGGTGCAGGTTCCCCTCTTGCATCCAAAAGGAGAGGGGTGCCTAAAAAGTATTTCCTTAACTGGAGGAACAGCAGGGGCATCTTAGCAAGGGGTTTAAACAGGACAGGATTCAGTCTGTGCTGGGAACAAAGTGGCTTCAAGCTACCAGAGAGGAGACTTTTTAGGACTGCCCACAGTGGGGAATAGCGGTGGGGCAAGAGAGCTGATGGGATGATGGGATGGCAGAGGAGGGGAGGGTCGTCAGGCTCTGGGGCAGAGGTGGGGGCTGAGATGCTGGCAAGCATAGGGGTTGGAGCTGGCGAGCATTTGTAGGTGAGCATTGTCCCTTGGGGTCTGGTCAGCAGGGCAGACCTGCTGCCTGCACATTGGTTACTGCTTCGTATTTTCAGAGCACTTGCAGTAAATTGGAGTAATGATCTTGTACTATTATCAAAGGAGAAGCAGCAGTTTGGTTTTCGCTGTGGTCTGGCTGGGAATAATTACTAACACTGCTGCTTTGAAACGGCTTGTTTAAAGCTTGTTTTGTGGCACGTTGCAGAGCAGCTGAATTGAGGTGAGAAGTATAATTTAAGGATTAGACATTCATCTTTACTTGTCTGTCCCTGTATTCTCTAGGACAAAACTATCAGCACAAGTTTGGCGGTTGTGGATTTAATTGATGCAATACAGCCTGGCTGTATCAACTATGACCTTGTAAAGACTGGTCATCTATCGGAAGATGACAAACAAAATAATGCTAAGTAAGTTTGCTATCTCAGAAGCTGTTTTGCATTGAAGGAGTGAGCCTTCTATGCACTGGCCTTAAACTGTGGTAAAAACACTTGCAGCTTATTACTGTGGTTTTCAATCTCTTTTAACACTGTACTTTTTAGACAGGCAGCACTTCTTGAAATCTAATTGCTGTCCTTGCCCGTAACGCTGGGGGGAGTAGTTGGCTGGGCTCTCTTGCTTGTTGAGAGAAATGCAGAACAGCCCAAGCAGTTCTTAGCAATGATATTCTGTTTGTTCAGGTGTATGAAGTGGTCAAAGTTTTAAAATTGAACCCTTGCATGTCTCATGTCTCGCTGAATCATCATAGGTTGTCAAGTTTAAAGTATGCTTGTTAAAACATGCCTTTGAAATGTGTGTTATGCGACTGTTCTGCAGTGGCAGAATGACAGCAAAGTTTCTTGCAGATAATAGTCTCATTTGATTATTCCTAAAGAGCAAACAGAAGGGGAAATGTAAATGTTAACTGATTAATCCTTGGTTATACATGCTATCTATTAGCCCTAACAAATATTAATTACAATTTTTTTTAACTGTTGGTAAAGTGGACTTGACATTCAAAGGTCAATTTGGTCTTTAAAGACACTTTCCTCTATTGTGGAAAAGGAATACAATAAAAGATCAAAAAAAAATTTATAAAACAAACAGATGTGGTGTCATTGGACTGTTTGCACATCTTGAATCTTAATGAAGAGGATAATAGGTGAAATCTTGTTGGATAGGGCAGGAGCTGACTTGTCATTTATTGGTAGCAGTCTCGGTGCTGACCCGCTCCTCTTTCCATGGTGAATAGGTATGCTGTGTCCATGGCAAGAAGAATTGGTGCCAGAGTTTATGCTCTTCCAGAAGATCTTGTGGAGGTGAAACCGAAGATGGTCATGACCGTGTTTGCCTGCTTGATGGGCAGAGGAATGAAGCGAGTATAAAAGGGTTGATCCATGTAAAGAAAAAAAAAAAAAATGCAACAAAAACCCAACCTGCCACCCTGGGTGCATGAGTAGCAGATCAGCTGTGACCATGGTGAAATGCTGTTGGCCTAGGAACTGTTGAAGTTCAAAGGACTTGTTTTGCTTTGCAAGACAAACTCTTATCAAAATTCTCAGGGAGAGGAGTTTTAACCAACAGACGTGCTCTTTTCCCAAAGGAAAGTTTAACTTATCAAGAGCTCACAGAAATGCATTCATAACAGACCTGCATCTTGCAATACTGCTCTGGAGCTGTTTTCACCCCATTATTTCTCAGATACTTGATGCGTGGGTTTTTTTTTACCCCTGAGGGCTATAAGGTGGTTGGCATGAGTTGTAATGGAAACAAATCTAATTTCTATCTGCAACCCAGTTTAATTTCTATCATACGGTCCAAGCATATTCTAGGTTTGACCACTTCCTTAACTTTGCAAATAAAGCTACAGTACAAGTTGGGACCTGCAGGCCAGCTCACAATGCTAAATGAGAAATGGATAATTAGGAAGATGGATGTTCCTCTGGTATTCTCTGTACATGGTGCTTTTTTTTATACGTCTATTGATTACTTTACAAATAAAGCATGGCAGTTTTTTCTCTTGCCGCTTATAAAAAGGGTTGTGTTTTTTTTTTTTAAAGTTATACTATATATGAGAATACCACCATCCTTGGACCTCTCACAATAACATGATATCATGTTGCCAATGGCATGGTTACACCTGAGAATGGAAGTGAATGCATTTTTGTATGCATCTTGGTTCAGTTCTGTGCACCTAGAAAATAATTTTTACAAAAATCTGCATGAAAACTATAACTTTTTTATTTAAAATGCTGTTGGATATAAAACCATACTACATTGTGGGGAGGTTTTGTGCAGGGAAGAGGCAAATGTTATAAACAGCAGGGTTCAATAAACTGAACAGCAAATGTGCTGGAACATAAAACTATTTTTACAGATAAAAGGAAGCATTGTCGCCAAAGAAGGAAGATGCTGTATCCATAGGATTTAATATTATCTTGCTTTGGCAAGCTGTTTGCTATATTTTGAGATCATATTGCTATTCCAAGCTATTCAAAGTGATGTAATATGGTGGCAAAGCATTAGTTGAAATAAAAACATTTAAATACACATTTCTCTCCTTATTTACACTAACCCAGCATGGCAGCCTGTCCTCAGTTGCTTTTAGCTTTGCTTTGGTTGATCTTTTTGTTTTGCGCCAGGTCCATAGATCTGTAAGATACCCTAGAATCAGGGTGAGCTTGAGGAGCTCTTGTTTTTCAAAATGGGCACTGGCAGTGCGGTTATTCTCAACCTGTGTTTTAGCGAGGTAGCTTCTGTAAAACCTTGCTCTTGAAGTCTTGCTGTGTGCCCAAAGAGGATGTCTGCAGGTGTAGGGGAAGAACCCCGTTAGGGCAAAACCCAGAAGGAGGAAGAAAAGTTGTTCCCTGTGTCAGAGATGTGCCATCTGGGCTCGTTTCCAGAAACCACAGGTCTGGGGGCATAGTGGTAGCTGACGCAAGTCTGGCATGATTCGGGTCTCAGGGTGCTGTGGTGGGAGAGGGGATGCCCAGCAGCCACCAGCTGCTGGGGGGGATTTGCCTACTCGCTGTGTCCAGCAAGGCTGGAACAGGGCCGTGGGTGCTGGAAGGACGTGGTGATCCCAATGCACCAATTCCTTCACTCGTGCAACCCATGGGTGAGAGCTTGGGTATCCAGTGAGCTTTGCCAAAACAGTGGCCTGATAGCGCAGAAGTCCCCAGAACTACCAGTGGCTTTGATGAAAATCAAGAACAATTTGTGTGAGACTAGTGTCATGTAAACAAACTTCTGTGACCGTAACTACGTAAACTTGGTCCCGGTTGTCGCCCTCCTGACCTGTCTGGAATGATTTATTTTTTTCAGTGGCAAAAACAGGTGGGTGTGTTTTGTGCAAGAGGCATGTTGCAGCTTGTGTGCTGATGGAATGGGCATGAGTTTGTGGATTAACCCAGATTACAGGTTGGTGCCCGGCCTTCTCTTTGGGCATCTTCTTAGGCAAACAAGGTGGCACAGCTGTGGGCTTAAGCCACTTCAGAACTCCCACAAGCCAAATGCTTGGAGGAGTGTGGGAACGCAACTACCAAACATGTCATTCCCCATCCCATGCTCCAAACCATCCTGTGGTGTGAAGGTGCCGGTGCGAAGGAGCTCTGTTCCAGTGCTATGTTGTCAGTGCTCCTGAACCATGTACATGGTTGTGCACTCACTTTTCTTTTTAAAGCAAGGAGGGAAAAAAAAAAAAAAACACCAAAAACCTAAGCCCCTCTTACTGTGACCTTGTCCTCCACGAGAGACTGCTGCAGAAGCAGATCCTGCTGGAAAGTGATTTCTGTTGAAGCAGATGTTACATAGATCATTTGGAGCCCATGGTAAGAATCGGATGGCTTCCCTTTGTTCCCCTCTTTGGGTTTTTCAGGTAATTAAGTGTAATTATATTAGCAAGATTATTTGGGACCTGCAAGGTTCTGCCTTGGCGGTGCAGTGGGCTGCCGTGGGTGTCCGTGGGCGCTGGATGAGTCCCCGGTGGCGCAGGTGGCGCACTGCGAACACCCGGGTCGCGCAGCAGGAGCTCCCGCCCCAGGGGAGCCTTTTTTCGCGGCCAGATGCGCGGGGCAGAGGCAGGCGGTGCGTGTGTCTCCAACGTAGGCGCGGCAGCGGCAAGGCTGGGGCTGGGGTGCCATCCAGGGGCAAGCGCTCGGTACTACAGCCCGCTGCGCCCGCGGGGCGAGCGCTGCCTGGCAGGGAGCGGTGCCGCCGGGCCGGGCCCCCGCGGGTACCGGGGTGCGGGGTGACCTGCTCGGGGTCGGGAGGCCAGGAGAGCGCGGGGGCAGTTTGCAGCGTGGAGGACGGGGAATCGCTAACGCCTGAAAACGTGTAGGGCCGTGATGCTTTGGGAATTGCAAGTTTGGGACAGGAGAGCGTGGAGTCGCAGCTTCTTAGAGAAACTTTTGGGTTTAGTGCTTGAAAGATTACCTATTTATCTATTTTCCTTGCTTGGTTTGAAAATGGTGGTTGGAGGGAGATGCTGCCTCCTTCTCAGCCCCCCTTCTCCGGTCAGAAATCTTCCCGCGCCCCTCCTGCAGCTGGTGCTTCTGGGCTGCAATGCCACATGCCATCTTTCCTCATCTTTAATGGCCAGATGCAAATCTGCTGCTAAGTGCTGGTCCTTCAACGCGTGTTGAGAGGTTGGTGCTGCTGGGAGCATAGCAGGGAATGCTCCATTAAAAGCAAAGGAGAACACGTTTGTTTGAAGCAGCAGCTTCTTCTGTACTGTTATGCCTTATGTGGGCTTCAGAGATGAAAGTTTACATGAGGACTAGTTGAGTGATGGGGACTTAATTTTTCTGTGTGTAGGAGATGAAAACAGGGCAGGTGAAAGGGAGGAATTTGGCAGGGAGCTAGAGAGGGGCTGGTGCACCTGAGAGGAGACATGCAGGAGTCCTGCCTGCTGCAGGGGTCAGGGCATGGGATGCGATGGCACTGGCTGGGAGCGCTCACTGCTCAGAGAGCACCGGGAGTGCCAGCAAACCCTCTTTTATTTTTTGGTTTATTTTGGTTTATTGCGTGAAGCCTCACGTACAGCCAGCTGGGAACTTTCCACTGGTACAATTTTTTCATAAGAAAATATGTAAACAAAGCTTCCCACAGGAAATTGCATATGTTTTCACTGAAGATGGAGCGATATACCGTAAGTAGAGTCACATTCATCCTGCTGGAACAGATTTATAGCACTGGCTGGAGGTATGGTATAGTTAAGATCAAAATTCTTATGCTTTGGAAGTGACCACGTGCATCTGTCCTTTTTGCCTCTTTTGCCTCCTGGTACTAGGTCAAAAGGGGAAAAATGGATACTCTGACAATTACTGAATGGGAAAGCATCTCCTTCTTGTGTTGGATGTATTTAAGAAATGGGCTAACTCAACGAAAAGTTTTGGGTCGAAGCAAAGCAGAGATCTCACAGTGAAGGTCCAGTGCACGGCAGGCAGGATAAACCCCAATGCTTTCTCAAAAGAAAGCCCCTGGCAAGCAAGCTTTCAAAATAGTTTCTGTTTTGTCAAACACTCTTGAAAGTTTCCAACAGGAGCCAGAGATGTAAGCTTTAGCACATTTCTTTGTTCCCACAAGTCTTTTTGCTCTTTAATATTCAATTATCTGTTTTTCTGTATTCAATTACTTGGTTTTGTTTGTTCAATTACATGCTTTTGTTTCCAAGGTTTTTTAGCAGTGTCAGCTTTGTTCATGCTGAAATATTCTTTTTTTTAAAACAGTCGAGCTTGCTGCTGCCTTCGTGAGTGCGTGTTGTCCTTAATTTCAAGGATCTCCTTCAAATGTGTTTCCAAGCCCAGACTGCATCTTCAGGGCCTGTGTTTTTTGATGGAAGTTCTTCTTGTATTCCTTGTGAGATTCATTTTTCTGTGGATAAAAAAGGTAGCCACATGTTCTTCCCAAGTGTGCTGTGTACGACTTGTTAAGTATTGTGTGCAACTTGTTAAGTATTTCTATTGCTGCTTCATCGTAGCACAGAAGCAGCAATTTAGTTGTGCTCCTGTTTAACGAGATGGTGGCGTAAAAGTGGAAGGAATATTTTCTGCAAACATCCAGAGGAGACAAGGCTCTCTTTCATATAAACTTTTCACCAATTTATATTTTTTAATGGAAAAACTCTAATTTTGTAGGGTCTTTAAAAAATTGCTGAGGTGGATTTTGCCTGCTAGTTTTTTACTTCTGCCTTTCTCTATTAAGCAGAGAGGAATGCAAAAGCAAGAAACAAACTGGAGTTTTTTTCCACTACCTCCCAAAGTATGTGAAGCTGAGGAAAGTGAGGATGATGCTGAATGCACAAACAGAATGGTGAAACAGCACAAACAAAATGTAAAGCAAAAACGTATTGACCATTGAATACTTTGCACAAATCTAATCACAAATCTGATAACCAGGAAGACGCAGCGTGCGTGGTTTTGTTGTGCAGCCCCAGTTTGTCCCTTCACTGGTGCAACAGCAAAGGTTGGTCTTAACTCTGCACTCCATGGCAGGTTTCCCTTGTTAAAATGTGCTGGCTTGTGTGTTTTCAGCACTAAGTAAAGGTTTATTTCTCTCTTACCTCTTATCAGCTTGAGATAATTTCTCTAAGGACAGGGACAAATGTGGTGTGTCTGCCACACGTTCTGTTGCTTCCTTCTGTGAGCGCTCAGTAAACATTGGGCATGTCTTGTGGCAAGTGTTTATACAGTGATAATTGCTGAAAATTTGGTCGTCTTTCTGCAATGTTATCTAGGTGTTCTTGCTTTTTGAAGTCAGGTGAGAAATAATTGCTGAAAGCATCTCAGAGAAAAAGCCAAAGAGCTGTGAAGAACAACGTTCCTTAGACCTGGCTGTGCTACCACCAGCCTGCATGGACGATGGCAAGGTCAGAGCAAGGGAGGCAGCCATGGTCGGCGGGGGCTCTGCTTACTGTGGCTTTAGGAATTACTAAATTCCTGAAGTCTCCCAAAGGTGGAAAACAAAGAGACACTGTGAAGCACAAATGCTGTCTGTGCAGATCGTGTCTTCTGTGCACCGGCAGCCAAAGCCAAGGGAAGACCATGCTAATTCTGCAGGACAGGTCTCTGCGGGCAGACTTACTCGCTCTACCTGTGGCACAATTTAATCTCTGCAGGAAATCCAGATCTGTCAAGTGCAAATAGCCAGTGTTGACTGGTGCCAGTGTGCCTGGTGCCTGAAGGATGCAATTTGCCATCGCCATTACTGTAAGCACCAGACACCTTGGTTAAGCACCGGCAAATGGTGCTGCTGGTTCTGGAGGTTGTGGGGCTGCTCCTGCGACCTGGCATGGGGAGGTGCTTCCTGCAGAACAGAGGGGTTTCCCCCTGCAAGGGGCTCTGTGCCAGGCAGGGGTTTAGCCCAGCGAGGTGTGCTATCTGGCCAGGAACATGTTGCAAGTCAATAATCTTGCAAAGGAAAAAGCATCCAAAAATACTTAATATTTCTGGATGTGACTACATCAGTAAACAAGGGAAAAGCTACGGATGTCATCTGTCTAGACTTCTGTAAGGCCTTTGACGTGGTCCCCCACAACATCCTTCTCTCTAAACTGGAGAGGTATGGATTTGATGGGTGGACTGTCTGGTGGGTGAGGAATTGGTTAGATGGTCGCATCCAGAGGGTAGTGGTCAACGGCTCAATGTCCAGATGGAGATTGGTGACGAGTGGTGTCCCGTAGGGGTCCGTATTGGGACCGGTACTGTTTAATATCTCATCAATGCCATAGACAGTGGGATCGAGTGCACCCTCAGCAAGTTTGCAGACGACACCAAGCTGAGTGGTGCGGTCGACACGCCAGAGGGACGGGATGCCATCCAGAGGGACCTGGACAAGCTCAAGAAGTGGGCCCATGTGAACCTCATGAGGTTCAACAAGGCCAAGTGCAAGGTCCTGCACCTGGGTCGGGGCAACCCCTGGTATCAAGACAGGCTGGGGGATGAAGGGATTCAGAGCAGCCCTGCCGAGAAGGACTTGGGGGTACTGGTGGATGAAAAGCTGGACATGAGCCGGCAATGTGCGCTCGCAGCCCAGAAGGCCAATCGTATCCTGGGCTGCATCCAAAGCAGCGTGGCCAGCAGGTCGAGGGAGGGGATTCTGCCCCTCTGCTCTGCTCTGGTGAGACCCCACCTGCAGTACTGCGTCCAGCTCTGGAGCCCTCAGCATAAGAAAGACACGGACCTGTTGGAGCGGGTCCAGAAAAGGGCCACGAAAATGATCAGGGGGATGGAACACCTCTCCTATGAAGAAAGGCTGAGAGAGTTGGGGTTGTTCAGCCTGGAGAAGAGAAGGCTTCAGGGAGACCTTATTGCAGCCTGTCAGTACTTAAAGGGGGCTTATAAGAAAGATGGGGACAAAACTTTTTAGTAGGGCCTGTTGTGACAGGACAAGGGGTAATGGTTTTAAATTAAAAGAGGGGAGGTTTAGACTAGATCTAAGGAAGAAATTTTTTCCGCTGAGGGTGGTGAAACACTGGCCCAGGTTGCCCAGAGAGGTGGTGGATGCCCCATCCCTGGAAACATTCCAGGTCAGGTTGGACGGGGCTCTGAGCACCCTGATCTAGTTGAAGATGTCCCTGCCCATGGCAGGGGGGTTGGACTAGATGACTTTTAGAGGCCCTTTCCAGCCCAAACTATTCTATGAGTCTATGATTCTGTACCATCTTGAGGAAGGCCATGCCTTTGAACCTGTGCTGCTGAAGCTTGCACGACTTCTCTGCACTGGTGAGCCACCACGGGACACTTATTTGAAAATTTAACAGAACTGAGTGGGAGGAGCAGGGGGGAGGTGAGGATGGAGATGAGACTGTGATCAGTGTTTAATCACTGAAGAGAAAGGGGTGTAGTTTAACCTTGGCTCTTATACTGTAAATGAAGTTCATCCCTGGCCATGTGGGTGCTTACGGCTCTGATGCAGCACATGGATGGCGCGAGAGCTTTCTAGTGGAGCATCACATAGTCTGCAGCAGGATTTGGGCTGTTTTTAACATACCCGCAGAAATGGAGAATTCCCTTTGGAAGGATGGAGAAGGCTAATCTGTGTGAGGGAAGAAAGAAAGGTGAATACCACTGTGATGGGAGTCATATGATGCCCCATCAGTGTCTCCCAGCAGCTGGAGGGAGGCGGCTCGGGGGTATGGCACTGGTGTGATGCCATGCCAGAGCTCGTCGACAAAATGCAGGGAGACACAACTCGTACAGACCATCCCTGAGACAGATGAGCTCTTTGCAGGGGTAAATGCAGAGCCGCATTAGCTGAGGCTCAGTACTGCGAGGAGTAGCTGAGCAATAAAATGTTTTACTTCGTGACATTTTTGCCCACTCCTCCAACACTGTCTTATATTCTAACAGCAAAGCACCTTGTGTACCAGCTGTGGGAAACTACTGCATGTTCACAGAGATGCTGATGGACTGAGCCTTTTCTAGGGACTCCAGATGTGCTGGAACACATGCAATTTATTCCTAGTTCAGCAGTACTCACAATATAGAATCATAGAATCACAGAATAGCTTGGGTTGGAAGGGATCTCTAAAGGTCATCTAGTCCAACCCCCCTGCCGTGGGCAGGGACATCTTCAACTAGATCAGGGTGCTCAGAGCCCCGTCCAACCTGACCTGGAATGTTTCCAGGGATGGGGCATCCACCACCTCTCTGGGCAACCTGTGCCAGTGTTTCACCACCCTCAGCATAAAAAATTTCTTCCTTATATCTAGTCTATAGCTATCCCCCTTTAGTTTAAAGCCATTAATATCCCCAGTGTGGGCTGAGCGCAGGAAGGCAGCCCTTACCTGAGAGATCACACATGGCTGTGGTCAGTCGAGAAATGGGGAGGACAGAGGCTGTGGTGGGGCCACGCTTCCCGGCCCCACATCACCCAGTACAAGCCCCAGCCTAAACTTGCTAATGTGAGCTTCTCCTCTGCACGTAAATGTTTACACTGAAGTTTGATATTAGCATTTCAGATTTGAGCATTGCCCCTTGCCCATGAATGAAAGCATTTATTCCTATATAACAAAATCCCTCTATTTCCATATAAAACCCACCTGTAATGAAAACCATTGTTCACAAACAAATAGCAAGAAAATAAATAAGTGGCCTCCACTTTATAATCTGAACATTGTCAAATTGTGGCCATGGAGGTGTCCCATCCCCTTACAAAATACCACACGTGACAGACAAATGCCAGCAGGATGACCTTGCTAGGGAGAGTGGGGGGTCCAGGAGCCACACTGGTACCAGCCACCCTGCACTTATCTTTGCTTGCCAGCTCAGGTGGCACCGTGCAGTCCGTCAGGTCCTCTGGACGGGGGACATCGAGCGCCGTCGTGTTGTGAGGGGCCAGGAAGGCACAGTGCAGTCCTTCGATCACTCCCCTGTGTGTTGCAGTCCATCGCCAGAACCAAAGCATCTTGCAGTCGCATTTCCAGGGGTTATGGGATAAAAACACATACTTCAGTTTTGGCAGTTCAGCGAACAAGCGGATGGGGAGGGAGCTGAGGTTGTTCTTGCTCAGGTGAAGGAAGTGCAGCTTGTTTAAGTACGAGAAAGCAGAGTCTGAGATTGAGGAGATCTGGTTGTTGTTCAGGTACAAGTTTCTCAAGTTCAGCAGATGTCTGAAGGTGCAGTCAACAGCAGTGATTCTGTTGGCTTCAAGGTGCATGGTCTTGAGCTGGATCAACCCGTCGAAAAGCTGATTAGGCAAATCAGCGATGAAGTTGTGTCCTAAATTTAACATGCCCAATCTGAGAAGCTTTGTAAAAGCGCCATTTTGAATGATCCATATCCGATTCTTCCTGAGATTCAGATCGTACAGGGTTTCCAGGTCCTTCAGGGAATCTCTGCCAATGGCTTCTATGTGGTTGCCCTCCAGGGACAGCCTCGTGAGGCTGGAGAGGTTCCTAAAAGCTTGTGGGACATACCGCATGTTATTGGAGGCTAAATCGAGCCTTTCTAAAGAAGGCAGGTGTGAAAATAGAAGTGGGTGGATTTCAAAGATATTGCAGTGGGACAAATCCAGGCTGATGAGGTTTAATAGTCCTCTGAAAGTGTTTGCATGCAGGTAGGTGAGGCGTGAGTTCCTGCTGAGGTGCAGCTCTCGCAGCTTGCTGAGACCATTGAAGGTCCCAGGGGACAGGAAAGTCAGATTGTTTCCATCTAGCCAGAGGCTGTGGAGGAAAGTCAGGTTTCTGAAGGTGTTGGTGGTGAGAATCCGCAAATAATTATTGGAGAGGTTTAGAGAGACGGTGGATGCTGCTATTTCTCCAGGGAGGACTCTCAGTCCGGCTCTGTTACAGTGGATAATCTCTTCAGGTGCACATTTGCACATGCTTGGGCATGATTCAGAGATATTCAGACTCAGTCCAGCCTTTGCTGCACAAGTAAATATAAATATAACAAGAAAGAACATGACCAGCCACAAGTCAGCCACTGCATCTAATACCTGATAGATAGTAGAGAAGGAGGCAAGAAAAAGCATGTACCTTTTGGATAGGTGAACCGTGAGCATTGCAGGGTCGGCTGGGCTGTGCTTTTAGTGCACAGTGAAAATAAATTAGCTGGTTCTTCCTACTGCAGACCAATGGGGATCAAGTCTTTAGGCAGATAAAAGCCGATTAAGTGCCGCCCTGCTGTAAAGAGCATTACTGAGAGGCAGGGATCTTTCTCAGCAGAGCATTATGCTCTGACTGGTTTTTCCCACCTCCTGCCCTCTGCAAACAGCAGCAGGTAACAGACTTCCCTCAGGATCTGTCTGGGAGAGGCTACTGCTCCTGGGTTGATCACCGTTCTCAGGATCTGCTTGGCAGTCTGCTCACAAAAACTTTGTTTTGGGGGCGGATTTTTGTACTTTCCTCTAGTTAGGGCTTCAGCAAAGGCAGCTGAGAGCGGCTTTGCCATCCAGATGTGAGATGGGGGGCTCTCACCCTGGTGTGGCTGCATATGCTGGTAGATGCCCTGGGTTCAGGCCGTGATCCGGATGCTGAAGAAAGTGGAGCTGTGACTGAGCCCCGAGCACAGCCCTGTTGATGGATGTGACTCCTCTGCAGTAAAACGGGAGACTGCCAGGAGCTGTGCAAGCCTCATGCTCCCTGCCAGCTGGGAACGTGCAGGGGAGTGCTGTGTCCTGGTGGAGCTTCTTCTCGGGATAAGCCCTGAGCCACCTATGAGTGGCAAAAGATGATCCCCGTGGGTGAAACGCAGAGCACCCCAAGGGCACGCTGCCCTTCCCAGGGCGCTGCCTGTCTCCAGCAGGTCTGAAGATGTCACTGAGCAGCTGGAGCTGGGCTTGGGTCCCTAAAAGCCCATGTCCTTGTGCCCCTCCCTGGTTTTCATCCTATATCCAGAGTGCAAAAGAAAAGTGCAATCGGGGGGTTGATTGATGCACCCGGCAGTCAGGGATCAGCAATTTGCAGGCTGATTATTTTGCTTACGATGACAAGAGGACTAGACCCGGGCCTTGCAGCTGATGTGTCTGCAGGGCAACCAGTGACACAGTTGCTGCTCTTGTTTTTTCTCACTCTTAATTTTTGTTTTCCCCGTCGCTTCTCTCTGCTGGAGTTCTCATGTTTTTGATGTGTTTGAAGTACCTTCTCTCAGCCCCCTCCCTTCAGGTGCATTTCCCTGCTCTTAATTTCTTGGTCTGTCTCAGCTTTTTTCTTTTTCATGTTTTATAGATTTGGGTTTCCTTTCTCTCCCCTGCTCTGCCAGCTCTGTCCAGACAATGGCTGAAAAACCAAATATATGATATGTCCAACTGTAAGTGCAAATTGGACAAATTTGCAGATCCATTGTTTTCTCGGCAGAAGCAGATTAGGTTTCCTGTGCTGTTAAATCTCTGTGTTAGCTTCAGCAAGTTCTGTTTTCTTCTTCATTTTTTCAAGCAACAACCCCCCAAAGAACAGCTTCTCCCTGGAAGCTTGGCTCGGATGGCCGCATTGTGTAATGGAGACCATCTTCCAGCTGTAAACAACATCATTTATTTAGTTAGACAGGCTTTGCTGCAATGTTACTAGGGCCCAAAATCTGGTTTTCACCCTGAGAGCAGCAGCGACGGCACCTTGCCAAGGGGCTTGTCCTTGGAGCCCCAGAGGAAGGTGGAAATGTGCGCTGCTCACCCCATCCAACTACTCACATTTGGGGCCATTCCGAAGGTTTTGGTGGGCAAATCTTTGTTTTCTGTATTCCTGGCTCAGCTGGGACTGCTCCTTTGAAGATATCACTTTGGAGGGGTGGCCTGCTGCTGGGATCTCCACAGCTTCTCTTACCTTCTGCTGCAGCACAGCTATGAATATCCATTGCTCCACGACTTTGCCTGTGCATCCCTGTGAAGGAGACAGGTTTCTGCTGGTCTCTCTGCAGGAGGAGTGAGCTGCTCTGTGTCTGCTAGGAATGGTCTCACCGCTAGCTGAAGTTTTGTACCTCAGGCTGAAGAAGATGGATTGCTTGCTCTGCCGTCCTTTTTATTCTACACAGGCTTTATTTCTGGTTGTAATTCCAGCAGTGTTGCCATGTTCTAGCCCTTATTTAAGCCCAGTGCTCTCTCTAATTCTCCTTGATTTCATATTGGAAATTTTCAGAGACCAAAAGCATGCAGCTCTTATAGCTCATCATTGCCAGATGTTGCTTAACCAGACTAAAACGTAGTGGTGAAACAGGACCACACAGCTGCAGAATGTCTCCTTGCTTCACAGCCTGTAGGCCCAAGGAAGCCCGTAAGTATCAAAATGACCAGGTTTTTACACTTTGTCATGGGTTTGGCAATTCCAGCTGCTCCCTGTAATGACTCCACAATGCACGGTGGGTGGCAGTTGCCTTGCCAGGATTTTGGCTGTGGCTGCTGCCTGGGCCACACTTACTGATGGCAGCTCTGGTTGCAGCTGCCCTTGAGGTGGAAGCAATGCAACGGTGTACCATCACTCAACACCGTGGAGAGCTAAACCTTTGCTGGGGGCTGAGTGTTGATCCAAGATAATGATCTCAGGTATATCCTGTGTGTGCTGCAGTGCCCAGTGCTCCTTTGCAAGAAGCGCTCAGCATTGCCTGTCCAGCTTCAGCTTCCTGAGCATCACTGCTACAGTCAGCAGTAGCCAGCGTCACTACCACATCGGATGCTGCAGAGACAAGGTAAAGACATGGTCCTCGAGAACCACCACGTGACTTTTCTCTTTAGCTACTTTTTTAACAAATACTTTCCCACTATGGTCCATTCAATTATAAGCATTCAGCTCTTGGGCTGTCTTCTCCAGGCTCATCTCTTTGTGCTCTGCATGCAGGGATTTTGGTTGTCTCTGTCTGCTAAGAGAGTTTTCTGGAGTGCATCATGTTTTGGCTAAGGTGGCTCATCCTTTCAGCTTTAATGGAAAGGCTGAGCCACTGCAGGTCTTCTGTTAAAATGTATTCCACCCATTGCATGACCGTGATTGTGTTTTGTCTTTTCTTCAGTCACTGATTTATCTGACATTTGGGATTTACAGCCCAGCACACCCACTTTGGAAATTGTTTGTAGCTGATGTCAAGAGCTTTGCCTAATACTGTAGATTTTAAGGAGCTGTATTCTCTTTACAGGATCAAGGTTTGATACAAGCAGTGCAAACATCTACTTCGGGATGGTCTTGCTGGTCTAATGAGTTAAAGGAGCAAGGTTTGCTTTCTTTAAACTTTCTGGTGGGCAAAGGTGGGGTGAGCAGAATCACTTAATAGCTTTGCTGATTAAAAGAAGGATTAAATAAGTTGGGATACCCAAGTGTCAGGAATTCACAAGTGTCAGTAGTTCATCAAAGCTTTATCTAGCTGGTGAACTCTCTTTCATGTGTATCTCAGCATTTTTGGTACATAAGAGAAATTCCTGATAAAAATACTTAAAAAGTGGGAAATGATGCTTGCAGTGAGTATAGCTCAAAACAGCAAAGGAAGGAAGACTTTAATTTTTAAAGGATTTCTGGAAAAAGACCCCCTGAGTACTCTGTAGCTCTATAAAACTTGCCACGGAATCCTAGCTCTTCCTAAAAAAATCACCTTGAGACCCTAAAAAGAAATGTGAAGTATGCTGCCACATGCTTTAAATGCTGGGTTATATACATATATAAATACTAACAAAGCAGAAGTTAGACAGGTGGGAGCTCTCTCCCACAAGCTGTGGGCATCAATGTCTTGACTTCTGCTGCTCATCACAACAACTGGTCTGGGAGAAGTGAGCAGAAGAAAATTGCCTGTGATGAAAAATTGTTTATGAAAACTGAATGT
The DNA here is from genome assembly GCF_965638725.1 of Aptenodytes patagonicus. Lineage (NCBI taxonomy): Eukaryota > Metazoa > Chordata > Aves > Sphenisciformes > Spheniscidae > Aptenodytes > Aptenodytes patagonicus. The sequence goes on from NC_134957.1 coordinate 1,305,691, forward strand.
GGGTTCCCATTGAGATCTGGCTGAGAAGGTCTCAATTGCTGAAATGCTCTGCTTCGGCTGTAGCGGCGTCAGCAGGATTTAGGCTCTATGCCCATTGTGGCCAAGCGCCGGTGCCTGGTGGACAAGCCCCGGTGCCTGGTGGTTTATCTTTGTCTGGGGCCATGGCTCGAAGCTGTGCAGCACTCGGGAACAGAGCTCTGGCCAAGTGCTGCAGTGCTCCCCCCGAGAGTGGGCAGTGGTGCCAGGGTGCATGTGCACGCGCTGCCTTTAATAGCAACGGGTGCAGCATGTTTTCAAAGTCACTTATGTGCTTGTTTTCTTTACTACTTTTAGTAACTTGTAAAATGCTTACAGCCAATTATTTGAACAAACAATGTCATGGAGGATAATCTCAGTCTTGGCAGTGCTATTGGCCGGACACAAACTTCTCATAAAAGAAATGCTTTGGAAAAGTTTTCTGCATGCTGGAGGTGGAAAGAGCACCCCTCTTCCCTCCAAACTGCCTCTGCCACACTCTAGACACTGAACTGCTTCAAAAACTGACTTCTTCCAGCAGATGAATGGGACCAGAGCTCTCTGATACTGTACTCTGATGGGTCCTGGCTGGATGGCCCTTGTGTTCACTGCTGTGCTGCTCCAAAGTGGAAAAGCAGGGCTTTCTCCAGGCCTGCTCAATGCTTCCATTTGAAATCGTGACTCCAGGAGTGAAAGTGAAACACTGACCAAGGTTTTCCCTTTAAAAATGCTAGTAGTTCTCCCTCCTGGCCAAAACACTGGGTTTGCAGACACGCAGTGTCAGAACTGATCATGCTTCAGAGGTACGTGAGACGACGTTAAGACCCAGCATGCCAAGGCAAGAACCGCGGATGCTGGGTGCGAGCAGGACTCACTGCCTCGGCCACCAGTTTTCAACTGGTCACTGCTCACAACTGCTTTCCTCCCTAAAGGCCCCAAAAAGGATGTGAGAAAGCAGCCTTCTCTGCAGGAGTGCTCTGGGGCTGGGGAAGGATGAGGTAGATACTCCAATCTTACTTGCAAGACTGAGCAATTAACCCCTAAAGAAACCCTTAAACAAACAAATGCGAGAAGGAGGAATGCATATAAAAGTTTACAGAGTGCTGGGGGAACCCAGCTGCAGGGGGGATGGTTTCAGCGTGTGTGTGTGCAAAAAAAAATTTGCATCGTTCGGCACGATGCAAATGCGCCATCCAGCACAATGGAAATCATTGCTTCCCCGGCAGTGTGTGGGTGCTGGGTGCCCAGCTCCTGCTGCCAGCCCCGGAACCAGGGAGTCCGGGCATCCTGCTGTAAATCAGCACCAAAGGGGTCAGAGCCATACTGACCTCCTGCATTGGGTTATGCATCCTGGGGAGCACATTTATGAGAGACTTTTTTTCCCCTCTTCCTTTTTCAAAAGGAGCAAATCAAGCCCATGAATACAGTCTGCATCTGGATCACACATTGCTTTGAGGATTTGGCAGGCTGGCAAGGTTTAACCTCAAGAGCTGGCTCTGACAGTCTGCTGGCGCAGTCGGGTACGCTGCCTGTTCAGAATATTCCATCCCTGACAGCACTTCCCTGCAAAAGCCAAGACCTAGGGCTTGGAGTGCATGAATCCATTTTTTTTTTTATTTGCACAATTGATCAGAAGTTGCTATTTGAATTGTGTGTGTGTGTGTGGTTTTGTGTGGGTGGTTTTTTTGGTTTTAGGTTTTTTTGGGTTTGGTTTGGGTTTCTTTAAACACTTCTAGTGACCTCTTTTGGTGCATGGGCTTGAGAATAGAAAGGTAAACCTGAGTGCTGCGTGTGAACATGCAGCAAAATTTCTTGTTTCTCTTGAATCGTGATTTTTTTTTTTTTTTTTTGGTATAAAAGACATGCATAAAATCCTTCCCCAAATACATGCCCCAGGAAACACTAACTCCTCACCATTTAACATCAAACAGGTCTTCCTGTGGTGAAAACTCCCAGCTTTTGTAACTTTGCAGCCAGATGAACAGTAAAGAGGCCGAAGAATCTGCCCCTGTGCTGAGCTGTGTGCTGGGCTCTGATGCAGCAGATCCATGTGCTGGATTTACCAGCCTGGCTGTGGAAGCTGGACAAACATGTCCTGCAAGCTCAGGGGGCATTAGCTCAGCTGCAGCCCTACATGGCACAAGGTTGGCTTGTGCATGGGTAGCTTAGGTGTCCATATCGGGTGTACCTTCTATTTCACAGCCATTTGTGCACAGGCAATGCTCAGAAATAGTGGGAGGAAGAAATAGTGGGGGAAACAGGAGAGGGAGGGGTTTTGTACCTTGGCTAAGTGGAGCTTTGGAGTAAGGACTTGGGATCAGATGAGGAATCAGATGCATTGAGCACTGGCAGGGGAAAGAATGGGAGCAGGATTTGGCAAAAGGCAGCCGGAGCTATGACCCCCATCGCACCAGGTGCATCAGGCCCATCTCTTGTCTACTAAGAGTTATGAACCCAGCACAAAGGTTCAAACAGTTTGGGAGGTAGAACAGACTAGACACAGTCTGTATCTGTGAGGATCAAAAATGCATCTGGAAAGGAAAACGTTACATTTAAATCTAAACAATTTGTGTTTGTTATCTTTGCAAAATAAACATTCTCATGCATTTGACTTTTTCCCCTGCTTACAAAGCATGCTGGATGTTTGATGAAGGATGGAGCAAGATCTTTCACTGGTTGTTTGCGTGCAAAGCAACTAGCAGCAAGAATTCCTGGCTGAGGGTGGCCTGTCACATACTGATAGTAAATATTGAATGAATATGGGTCAGAGTGAGTGCTGACATCTCGGGTCACTCACCTGAGAGCCAGCAGTCCTCTGGACCCGAGGCAGGGTATGTACAGGGGGGATCGGTGGCAAAAGGTGCATTTCTTCTCCTTTGCAGTGGGACACGTGACCTCTGCACTTGCACATCCCACATGCTCCTACTGACCTGCTTGCTAGATGTTTGGTTTGAATAAAGGGCAGAGTTCTTGCAGCGTGTCTCTAGAAGGTGCATCGTCTGTTTAATGCCTCTTGAACAAAACAACAAGTGCCCTGGTAGTAGTTGTAGTATGTGGGAACTGAGTGCAAATCTTCATCTTAAAGCTTTTCAGTTAAGTCTTGACCTTTTCAGCCCCCAAGCTATTATGGATGTTACTGTTTCCTTTACAAATATTCTTTATTTTTTGTTGAGTAATGCAAATTTCAGTGATTCCAGGGTGTCTCCCCTCCTCCTCTGCCTTTTTCATGACAATCTCAAATGAGGGTGGGCAGGAATGAGTGGGGAAAGGAAGAGGAAGGGATGCCCCAAAATCAAACTAAAGATGTATGTAAACATTTATGGAATGGGTGAGTGTGTGCATTAGGGAGGTTCATATATCTCTCGAGATAACAAGGATGTGCTGACATGTATGTTGTCTAAGTCTGGCTGTGACATGCAGTGCTTGAGCCTTTGGGACAGATGAGGTCTCTCATCCTGTGCAGTGATTTGGTATTACCCTCCCTCAAGATACCTGTGATGTTTGGGTCTGTTTCTGTTTTATCTGCTCTCAGCATGTCATTTCATGGAGCTATTTCAGCTTTCTTTCCCTTCCAGTGTTTGGCCCAAGCACAGGTACTCTGCCTGCTGGCAGCCTGACAGTCCTGACCACTGACTGCTTTGTCATTGTGTCCATGAAGCAGTAAATCAGCTGCACTGTGATAAATAGAAATGCTGCGTGGGATTCCCCTTCTTTAAATAACCCAGTCTCCTTTTGTACAGAAAATGCCAAGAACTGGACTCCTAATATGAGGCAGATAAAGCTAAAAGCTGCCAAGGACTCCTCTCTCTGCCTTGAGAAGTAGTGCTTTCCTCCAGTGGATGTATATGAGTTTGCTGATGAGCTTTTCCAGCACTCTCTGCAGCTCTTTCTGGGTCAAAGACACAACCGGGCAGAAAGGTGAGTTTGTTCTCCACAGCCTGCTCAGCCCTTGGTTCCTCTGAAGATGCTGCTAAAAGACTATTTTCCCTGTTCCATCTCTCTTCTGGGTCACCTTGGTATAAGCAGAGCTGGTTATAGAGCCTGTGATGCCTGTTGCTTCTGCTGTGCTGCACAGTCCCAGAGCAAGAGCAGGCACCGGGGATCCCTCAAGCCACCACGGTTGGACACCCCTCGCTGCAAGGCTGTGCCAGTGTTCAAAGACTGGGATGAGCTTGGGTCCAGCCCTGGCTGGTGATGGACAGCCAGCCAGCAGCAGCTGGCTGGGGCAAAGGGACATGTCACTGGCAGGGACTTCTGTGGTTGCTTTCCGTCTAGCACGTGCAGCCTTGCCTGGGGAGCACAGCACAGATGTCCCCAGTAGATGGGCTGCTGCTGCACAGGAGATTACACTCAGGGTATCAGAGCAAAATCTTTAAGGCTTACGGATGCTTACTTTGCCCCAGTGCTTATCCTCCAGCAGTCCCCTTGGAGCTCCTTCCAGGAAAAGGAGGCTGGGGCCAGGCAGAGCATGTGACGCAAGGAAGAAGCAGATGTAAAAACTCAGTTTTGTGTGAATGGGAAGTCGGCGTGAGCATGCAGCCTTGCCGATCTGCTCACTTTAGTCGTGTGCTACCCCAGTGCAATCTCAGCCAAGCCTGCTCTCTGCCACATGGATTTGTCCTGCTGCTCTCCTCAGTTCGAGCAGTGTGCATGTCTTTGCAAGGACTTGGGCAGTGGCTTTCCTGTCCTACTAATTGGGAGACAGGATCAGCCCCCTTACACAGGCAATGCTGGTGTGAATGCTGTGATGTTCCTCCGCTTCCTGTCTCTGTGTGTTCACAACATGGTCAGCTCTGCCAGGACTAACAAATGTCTTAGCAAGTGCTGGGGCTCCATAGGGTGCATGGGAATCCCTCTGCCCTCAGAGATGCATGAATCCTTGCACGGAGGCTCGCACGTGCTGCATGTACACCTGGGGGGCAGAAGGGGGTTGCATGTGGGTGTATCCTCCTGGCCCAAAAGCTGCAGTAGAAACCCGCAGAGATATTTGTGTGAATTTCCTTTTTCTTTCTTGCTTTCTTTCTTCTTTTTTTGGTTGTCTCATTCCTCTCTCCTGATTTACTGCATGCACTCACATGGCCTTGGAAAGGGGGGTTCTCAAACTGTTTTGCTTCCAAAAGGAAAAGAAGCTGGCAGGCGTTCATATTTCAGTTCTCAAGTTATGTAGGTTAAAGTCTCCCAGTGGGAAAACGGAAGATATGAGAGAGCAGATTGCTGGTGGTGATACTCGCTAGAAGGAAAAGAGAAAAAAGGAGCGTGTAACCCTAGAGCTACATCCAGATGAATGTGAGGTTTGAGAGGTATGTTTTCTATCTACTGTTAGAACATAATTTCCATTGATTTGATTTGATTTGTGATAAAATGCCTCATTGTGTCTTAAGTAATAGTAGGAATGACTAGTTTAGAAGCAGATTCTAAGCCACCAGTTGTTCACGTGCAGAGGGGGGAGCAGCGTGTTTGTCAATGAAACCTTGTTCTCAGTAACGTAACTAAAATTAATTATGGTGTGGTCCCTCTATTAGGAGTAAGTCAGATACGTAATGCTTTATGACTAGTTCTGAGATTTCAGCTTCTGTAGGTTAAAGTGAGGGGTTCAGGACATAAGAGTTAAGGGTGAAATGGGGCTCCAGACCCTCTCCTGAATCTTTGTCGTCTCCAGACAAAAAGCTTTCCTCTGGTTTAAGACTTGTTTGATTACAGAACGTGGGCTTGTGATCTAGTATTTGGGACTTTAAATACCGGCACTCTGCAGAAATGTGCATTAATATTCTCCTATTGAATTTTCATTGTTGAGATAATATAATTAAAATTAAATTTTTGTCAGTATATTCAAAGTAGCATATTGCATATTTTGCATTGAGCAAATGATAAGCTACAGTACACTAAACTGTTAATACAGAAAAATATGTTTGAAATGATCAGTTGCCTTCTGTTAAATGAGAGATCATTACCCAACAGTAAATGACATTTTGCAAAGACCCTTCAGTGTCTTTGTATCCAGCCCTGTGAATTAAAGTTGTCTTGTCTTGGTCAAAATTTCTGTTGTTTTTAGAGCCCCTTGAGAATTCTTAAATGCCTTAGGCATAAGGACTTAATTAAAAAGGAATTGCCTCTTTCTATTATGTAAAATAAAATATTTGGGTATGATATCTTCTTTATTGACTATAAAGTCTTAAAGTTTGAAAAATGCCCTGCTTAGAGTGCAGACACGAGCTGTTGAACTGGAACAAAGACAGACCTGTCAATTAACTCTCCTATTTCAGCTGTTTCGTAGCTACATTTTCCCCTGCTGAAACCCAGCCTTGATCTTTCTAAATGAATGGCAAATACTACTGTTAAATCCAATGCCTGCAAGGACTGAGTACTTGACTGTCTATTGCTTGTATCTACATTGAAAATATTTCTTTTACTCTTCTGATTAAAAGCTGTCATGAGGGCAGGAGATGCAGATTTGCTTTGGGAAGGACTTTGACAGTAAATGACATTTTTGCAAAGACCCTTTAGCATCTTTCCATCCAGCCCTGTGAATTAAAAAAAGTCAAAGCTTGCTTTCCTAATAGCCTTCTTAAAAGGCTGCTTTCATGCCTGTGAAGTCCCAGGTGACCCTCAGGTGTGAAGTACCTGATTCCCCGCTGGTGAGTGCTGCCTTTCTACATTATTGTAACTGCACAGAGTGCTGGAAATAGTATGAGAAAGCCAAGAAAAGGATCATGAGGAGCTTCGGTGCTGTCTTTGGTCACAGAAGTTCCCGAAGTATCTCCAGCTCCTGAGTCAATAATCTTTCTGCGCTGCTGGCCACAGAAAGCACCATCTGTAATCACAGATAAAACCCAGCTGCTCGCTTCTCTGCCAGGCTAATTAAAAAACACGGTGACCTCCCTAGGGCTAATGGTGTCCTGTCAGTGGGGTGGAGGAAAGGAGTCCAGCGGGGTTGCCTGGTATTTCAGCACTCAGCTTACTGACATAATTTTAAATGGTTTTTATTTTATTGTGACTATGTGATTCCAGAGCTAAGACAGCTGCAGAGTGCATGTCTAACACATGGTTTCTGATCTGCAGGTGAGTGATGTGATAGAAAAGTGCTGCTAGCAGATGAATTTCCTGCAGAACTCCCCTTTCCACCAGCATCAACATGCAGAGCAACTACTCCCTGGTCATCACCACCAGAGAAACTCTCCAAGTCCTCTATACAGCACTGACAAACTCATCGGCTGCATTGCACTCGCCCCCTCCCTGCCCACTTACCTCTTCAGATTATCAGTTTTCACTAATTCCAGCACTCTTCTCTGTGGTTTTTGTTCTGGGTTTGGTTGGTAACAGTGTGGTGGTTGTGGTGCTTTGTCATCACAGTGGCCCCAAAACAGTTGCTAATATCTACATTTTCAACCTGGCCATGGCAGATTTGTTGTGCCTTGCCACCCTTCCTTTCTGGGCTACGTACTACGCGCAGGGGTACAACTGGTTCTTTGGGTCTCTCATGTGCAAAATCTCCAGTTCTGTCCTGTGCTTGAACATGTTTGCAAGTATATTTTTCATTACGTGCATGAGCATGGACCGGTACCATGCTATTGTCCATCCTATTCGCTCTCAAAGAAGAACTCCACAACAAGCTTATTTTATAGCTTTGGTTCTGTGGGGCCTTGCCTGTTTGTCCTCCCTCCCAACTTTCTATTTCCGTGACACTCACTACATTGAAACCTTGGCGGTCAATGCTTGCATTATGGCCTTTCCTCATGAGAATTACGCAAAATGGTCTGTGGCAACAGCCTTCCTGAAAAATGCACTTGGCTTCTTCATCCCCTTGACAGTGATCACCACGTGCTACATCTGGATCAGGAGGCACTTGCTCAAAGCACAGGAGTTTGGGAAAAACAAGCAGAAGAGGGACAAAGTCCTAAAGCTGGTGGCTGCTGTTGTTGTGGCCTTCTTAATTTCCTGGCTCCCATTCCACATTTTAACGTTTTTGGATGCCTTGGCTCATATGAACATCATTAACAACTGTGATGTGACAGGGATCATTGACACAGCGCTGCCGTTTGGCATCTGCATGGCATTCGCCAACAGCTGCATCAACCCTTTGCTGTACTGCTTTATTGGGAACCAGTTCCAGGAGAAGCTCCATCGCTTGTTCAAGCGACGAGTTTATCAGTTCAACAGCCATCAAGAGAGCTCTTCTTTGAGGAAAGGGAGCTGCTTCAGAGATGCTGAGACACCCGTGGGCAGGGAAGGGGAGCCCGGGTCCTTGCTGTAGGCACTGGGGCATGATGTGGGGCAATGTCAGTGCAGCTGGCTGTCCCTGCAGTGGTGACACTCCTCTCTCCTGTTCCCTTTGTTTTGTGCCCATTCATTCACCAGCTCTTTGAAGGAGAATCCATTTTTCTCATACATGGGGATTTATTCTTCCTTCCTTTCCACAATGAACACTCAAGTTTTACATAGAGTGAAGATTCTGGCAAATAAATATACTGATGGCATTTTAAATATCAGCTTTTGTGTGGCTGAGATCAGGCGAGTGTTTAGTGTAACACAAAAAGACAAAATACACCAAAGGACCATTGCACGATAGCTACAATTGTGTAGGTGCTGAGTATTACACCCTAAGCTGATTTTCTAAGGGATTCTCACTAGACAGTGTGTAAATAAAGAAGTGCAGATTCTTCTGTACCTATCTGTAAGAAAATATTTTGACCTTTATATATATATATATTTTTTTTTAAATATATGGCTAAAGATGTCGTATGTAAAATGCATCAAATACACCTCCTGCTTGCTTAGGCCTGGGATCCTGAGAACAGGTGGAGACACGGTTCTGCAAACTGCTGGAGGCAGGAGAGTATTCTTGGGGGAAAGTACAACCACATGCATGTTTTTATACCTTTCTCATAGCAGGTAACAGGTTTGCAGGCCAGATGGTCCTTTGCTTTGATTCAGTGTGGTCACTTTTGACAGTAATGCCCCAGGAACTGAACATGCTACGTCCCACTGCTACATGGGCATGCTGAGTCCCACGCACTGTCCGGCAGCCTTTGGGGAAAGGACTTGCTGATTGTCTAGACTTTTTGCATTTTAAATGTTGATTACTACTGTAATTTTGGGGTACTGTGTACAGAAAGCCTAAGTGACTCTGTCTTGACACCCAGAAGCAAAATCATGGTGTGACTCCTAAGACTTACCCACATCTCAGTGTGGGAGTTTACTTATTTGTAAATAAAAGAAAGGGGGGGGGAAGTATTTGGCAAATGCTGATTCTACTTTGAGTTCACTTTTGATGATTATTTGAAATTTTCTTTTGCTGGAGAGATACTGGTCCTTTTGGACCCTTCAGAAAGGATCATGTTTGATAGGCTCAATCTAAAAGAGGGATCTATTAGCACCTTGCTCAGTTGCCAGCAGGTTGTCCCCAGGCTGGGTGACCGAAAGATCATTAGCTTCAGGGAATTCTCTCTGACAAGTTACTCTTGAGGGTTGCATTAGCAGTTTTGGGTCCATGGGTCAGAAATTATACCTGCCGGTTGGGTAACCAAGAGTCTGGCGTCCCTAGAAGTCCCAACGCTGGCTGGTGCCTGGAAGCTGTGGGAACCTGGAGCAGAAGCCATCCTTCAGTGTTAGGGTGGTGGTAAGTTTCTTCACTGGTGCCTGTGAAAATGAGATTATGCAAGAAATGTGCCAGTCTCAGAGTGATGCGAGATGAAATGTTTATGCAGAACTTGGTAAAATGGGAGCTTGACCACAAATAACCCCTTCTCTCTGTCCTGGTCTGGTGTTCTGTAATGGGGTATGTAGCTGGAGAGATGCTTGTCCCAGAAAGTGGAAGAGCCGCTAATGTGTCTCCCCTGGAATGTTTTTGCTGAAAATGTTTCGAGGAGCTAATAGTGTCTGGGGCGTCGGATATTTCTGGAGGGATAAACTTAATTGCTTAACAATGAGCACAGCAAGGCAGTCATGCTACAGCAAAACAAATCACCATACTAACAAAATTACCAGGTGTCCAAAGTGGCAGGCTCAGAGGAGCAATAAGAGGTTCTGGAGGCTTTTTACCTTTGCTGCAATACAGGTCAGTAATGAACACAACTGTGCTATTAATTGGCATCTTTGTAGTCTCAAAACAAAAGCTAAACTACACCATCTGACCCCAGTGGTACCTGTGCTTCAGCTGTACCCATCCTGGGCGTAAGCACAGACTGCACGTTTTCTACACATCAGTTTGGACCTGCTCAAAAAGAACAGTTTTTAATGAGTATCATGCCTTCTGTGTGTGCAGACCTATGCAGATAGGGAAATACTACAGGAATCTGAAATCCAGCTGCAGTTGCATTTACACCTGTGAGAGACTAGAGAAAATGAGTACAAAGCTTTCCCGAGGAGAGAGCAGCAATGCAGCATCTCCCACCGCTGCAGCTGGAGGGCAGGGATTAATGACTGCTTGCTGGGGCTGAGGCAGCTGCACTCTCCTAGAAACAGGGAAACAAAAAAAGAGTATTAAATGGGAGGCAAAACTGAGAGGGGAGCAAAATTCCTTCTTCCAAAATGCAGTTTCAAAAGAAGTCTACCCTGAAGGTCGTATTCTGCAAGAATGACAAACCAAGTGACCCCATGAGCTCAGCAGTGTGATATTTCTGTTTGCCAGATTTGGCTTGCACTTCTAACAGGTCATGAATTTGAGTAGCGTGGTTAAACAAACATCCAAAAAACTCTGTCTGGAGAGGAACCTGAGATGGAAGTGGGGGAGGTGCTATATCAAGGGTTTTGCTTTATTTTTAGAGCAAATTGAATAACATTGAGCTCTATGAATTTCTTCCATCATGCTCAAGTTTCTCATGGGGTTTTTCAGGGATTTTTAATGGAAAATGTAGGGTTTTTTTCATAGTTTCAGTGTGTTGCATTTATTTTTTCAGGATTTTCTGCAAAAGAATGTGGACAAAAATTTAAGTAGGTTTTTTTCCTTGCAAATTTAGAAGGTACTTTTTTCCTTTCAAGAGAACATTTTGCTGATATTTACAAACGATTGGCTACAGCCTCCCTCTGTCAGACCCCAATTCCCCCTCCCACCCTTGTCCTTTGCAAGCCCTGTGTTCCCTTAGGCACTCCTAGAAAATGCAGACACCCTGTCCAAGACAGGAGCCCTGCAGCCCTTTGGCAGAGTGCGCAAGCCTGGGAGCCCCGCTCAGGCCAGCCTCGACATCCTGCAGCGCCCTGAGCCTGCCCTGAGATTGTGCCCTAGAGCGATTCATGCGATTTCGTCAGGGCCACTGGGAGTGTGTGTGGTTGCTCAGTGTCTTGTTCACTCTGCAAGTACGGCGAGATGAATTTATGATCCACAGCTGGATTTTGGCTGGGGCTGCACCCGCTCTGCCCTGCCATGGTGCAGTCAACGTCAGTGGAGAGGAAAGCCCGCTGTGGAAGGGGTGCATTGTGATCTACCAGGTGGAAATGCTGATAGGTTTGGAGTCAAAGCTGAGAGTGGTAGCAGGGTTTCTTTGGAGAGGGGAATGTCCTGGAGCACTTCTGGGCCTGTCAGTGGGTTTTTCCCCAAAGAGGGATGGAAGGGATGGTTACCTACAAGGGTCAGTTGGTCTCTGTCATATTTGCACAGCAAATCCTGTTTGTGGCTTCCTTTCTAGCTGTAGTTGATTACTCCCAGCTTAAATGAATTGCAGAGAGTCTCAGTCCAAACTGAGCATCCTGTTTCTGTCCTTGAGCTGACTTCGATATATGAAGCAGAGAAAGTCACTGGCATTTATTAGCACGAGCTAGTGCTGGGTGGTGAGCTAAATGCTTTGTTTATGTAAGATACACAATAAGAAATGTTTGGTACAGCGTGTTCTCCCTGAGAAGTCAACACAGCCTGAGCGTGTGCTGGCACCCACTGAGCACACTTGTCCCGTTCCTCAGGCCAGATTTTGGGCAGGAATATCATCTTGCCACCCTGCAGCCGACTGCCACAACTTGGCCACCCTTCACAACACTACCCCTTGTCCTGGCTGAAGGGCGAGGAGGTGCCATGGAGCAAGTGAACTGCTTACATTTCCCCATGAAAATGAGGACTTTTGGATACTGTATTTGAGTGGTCCTGGTGGGCATGCAGGAAACCTGAAGCGTGGGGATTGAGGTGTTCTGGCAGCCTTTCCTCCATGCTGGCAGACTTGCTGCTCTCATCTCAAATCCCCTTCCCTTGGAGGAAAATCACTGCTGTTGTTAGGAAGGGCTGCTCCATTCAGCAAGGTCCTGGGATGTACCTAACTCACATCTGCCTGCTGCGGGATCCAGCTGGGTGCAACAGGGAGGGGCTTGTTGCTCTCGCCCATGGGCTCTGCCAGGAAGGGTTTGTGAGTCTCTTATGGCTTTGCCTTACCAGATACCTTGTCTACAGAAGGAGCCCAAGGCTGCAGTCTGCAACATCACATATTCTCTGGTCTGGGTACAGGGGTTAGCCGATTGCCTTGCTGTTTGGCAGAGCATCCAGTGAGGTACCTGGCTGAGAGCCAATGCTCCCCCGTTTGCTAGGTTTCATTAGAATCAAAAGAGGAAAGAAAAAAAACCAAAACAACGGAGTAAAAATTGAGATTTTTTAATGGAAAACAGCAGGTTTGTGTGTGTTTAAAGGGAAGTAATGCCTAACCCTGTGGCATACCCAGCTGCCAGCAGCAAGCCAGTGTGCATTCACCTCGTCTAATGAGGTGTTTGCAGACCTTCTCCCACACTGGCATTTCTACATCTGTAATCACCACTTTGCAGTGTTGTGGTGCCCTCAGCTTCTGCCACCACTGGGAAGCAGGGCTGTGGGGTGCTGGGCCTGTGTTTCAATGGGGGCACACCTGCTGCCATGGACAGTAAGGATGGGAACCAGGGGGGCTTATGCCTCTTCTGCATGGGAAGCCCAGAGGCACCTCCCCACACCACTCCTGTCCTTGATAACCCATAGGACATCCCTCCTTCCCTCCCTGTCTGTGCCCAAGATGTAATCCTGCCCACTTCAAATGTCAGCCGTTACATCTGTCAAAGACCATAGATGGTGGTGTAACTCCTTCAGCTTCCAAAACCAGCTTTTTCGGCTTTGCTGTCTGTCTGCCATTGGGAGTGATGTGGGGCAAGAAGCCAGCAGGCCTGGCTAAAATGTTTCTGGACCTTGGTCTTGGAGTGGAGAGCCCTGGGACAGGGAGCAAGCCTGCCTCTCTTATTGCCTCTTTCAAATGTTTACTTTCCACTTCCTCTTCAGCTGAGACAGAATCTGAATTTGACACTATAAGCTCTGGATAGAACTCTGTTAATTCCCAAAACATTTCACAGGGACAAAGCAGAGTAATATGGAAGTGGATGAGGGTCATGACATTAATTTTCCTGCTGTGAGATACATCTGAACTTACTCCCTCTCCCCCGCTGACAACCAGTAGCTCTTCAGTTTAAGCAAACATAAGTTTGCAAAGCTCTACTCCATGCCTGTAAGACAAGCAGTTATGGGAAGCCAAGACCCAGTGTGAGTTTTGGCTTTAAGAATTGTAGATTTAAATATTTTATTTAATATAATCAACAATACCCAACCCAATGAACTGCAACAGTGCAAATGCGACTTATCCAACACAGCTGCCAAGTCAACATGACAGACATCTAAAATGAAACAGAGGATGAGGCTCTCTCTAGAAATCAGACTTACCTTGTGATAAATGTAAGAAGCCTTTCTAGCAGGAAGGAAAATGGTATAATTATTAAATGCATTTAGACAGAGATTTATTTGGTATACAAGATACAATTACTGTTGAATGATGTGTGGGAGAGCTTGCAGACACTTAATGCAATGAAATGGAAAGATGTCACATTCATATAATATATCCATACGGAAGCAGAAGCAGCACATTATTATTGGTGTTTAAACTTTGGTTTAACAGTGTCTTCTGCATTCCCTAAGGATGCCTCTGAGGTTGTGCTCTGAAGCTATCTGCCCACACATAATGCAGCTTATTCATTGTGGAGGAAGTACATGCATGTAAATATGTTTGCTGTGCTGGAAGCATGGGGCTGAACTCTGAAATAACTTGCCTGTGCCTTAAACTTGCCCATTTGTGCTTTGCTGCAAGATGGCATGTGGGCAGCTGGCATGTGAGCCCTGAGGTTGGGCAGTGGGGAGCCATCAGCCACAACCATCCCTGCCCCAAGCACTCTGGGGTGCCCTGCTAGCCAGGGTGCAGGGCCATATGCAATGCACAGCCTCCTTCAAAAAGCACAGCAAAACATCTGCATTAAGTATTAGGACAGCATCCAAACATGCAGCTCTTTCGCAATGAGAGGAAAGTGAAAATTATGAATACAGCATGTGCTAGGCATGCAGCTGTGTCATGACAGAGTAGAAAAAATGTAGCAACTACCACTGTCTCTCGAGGAAACGAAGCACTTCATCTGTAGTCTTAAAATCTGTTGCTTCCCAAAATCTTCGATGAGATGATGTTTAGGTGGCATGCGACTGTTTAGGGTCTTCACTTGCAGGGGAACATAGTAAGTTTTCTTTGCAGATGCTGAGCAGCATTACTCTGTATTGTTTGACTTGCTCTGGTAAGTGCTTTAAGGAGTTTTACACATAATGAAATAGATCTTATGACCCTCATGCTGCTAGCATCTTACCCTGCAAACACCTTCACTGCCCACAGCGATGCTTCTTCAAAGTAAGGACAGCGCAATTTGGCTCTCTATACAAATCTCTACTGTTGTGAACTCCAGGGTTTTAGAGCACCATGTATCCCTTTTTATCATAAAGTGCTGAATGTCCCTGTTTTACTGTATTAACGATCTCCTTTTAGATGAGTATGGTGTGCAGAATTTGTTCTTCAAAGTGCTTGTGCTTCTTTGGAAGAGAATTCTTCCATGTGCAATTCAGTATGCAGTAAATATGTTTGACAAAGGTCTACTTAAGAATGTACTTTCAGACTAGATAGACTTTGTAATGTAATCAACATTTAATAGTAAAAAGATTTGTTTTTCTTTCAAACCTGTGGTAATAGACTGGTGCAGTTTGGAACATGTGGGCTTTTATTAGGGAAATGATACAATCCAAGGGAGTTGTTTTCAAGGACAAGTTTAGGAAAAAAGACTTTAGAGTACGATACTAAATGTGCTATATTAACTGGGGAGAGCCCCATGGACATCACTGGCTCTCAGCCTGGGATCTGGCAGTCTTTCACCTGATTTTATTTTGATCTTTATCCCCTGCAGGAATGCAAAGAGATCTTTCTTTCATTCACTGGAACACCCAAAAAAGAAATTACCCTGAAGAGTCAGGAATGTTTATTCCTTCAGCTCTGAGTCCAGCATAGATCTGAAATACAAGACAACTAGCTGCTTTTCTAGCTACTAGCTACTTTTCTGCTGAGATTTGATACTTTGCAGGTAACTCTCTCCAGGGTGAACTGGAAACGCAAACAGGTAATGAAAACACATAGGAAAGTTCTTAATGTTGGGCCACCCTGTAGCTAATTCAGCTGCAAGAGTACCCAGAGCGGACTTCATACTAAAGGCAGGAGCAGATTCTATCCATACCCAAGCTGGGTGGGAAATTGTCGTTGTCAATTGCTAAGACAGCACTTGGGTTAAGCAAGACTCTTTTAAGGCATACCATGGAAAAAAAAATCTGCCATTTGAAAAAATGTCAGAGGTTCATGTGGAACGAACAGGGTGGATTCAGCATGAGGGTCTGTTGAAAGCCTCTGAATAATTACTGAGGAATGTTCACAGGTTTTCCTTGGGTCGCAGAGCAGGTGACAGCGCTGAGGACTTGTTCTGGTACATTGGGACACTGGTAACACGTGGCCCAGTGAATCAAACTAGATGTGGTTAGAGACGCATGAAGAATTGAGAGGTTGTTCCCAGAGCTCCCTCCTACTGTGGATCCTGTCATAAATCTTTGCTCTGTTCATGTTGCCACCTGTGCCTGTCCTATAATCTTTGTTATAACACTACTGCAGGTACACATGTTAGACCAGCTGAAAATATATCAGTAAATTCAGTTAAATTTAACATCTTCTCTGAACAGCTCGGAGAAGTAGCATAATGCTGGCAGTTAACATCTACAGCTGTTGTACAGAGCATTTCTTTTGCCCTTGCTCCCTTTGTGTCTCCAAGCTCTTTATAGACCCAATATTTAATGAAAGCATATAGAGGAAATCTGTTTTCAGCTTCACTGGGGTCTTAAACCCTCCTTGTCATGGAGTCAAGAAGAAAAATACTCCAAAGAAGCAGTGGAGCTAAGTCAGAGGTACAGCAGGGCGAACATGTGTTCTCCTTCATGCGATGACCAAAAGAAGTCACTAACCACTTTCCTCTTCATGTGTGTCCATATGACTCCCCAGAGAAGCAGCCTGTTGTAGATCACCCTTGTGCTGGATCTTCATTTAGTGGCTCTGCAGGCTCCAGTCTTTGTTCTCTGCCTTGCATGAAGCATTTACCTGCTCTGTAAACAAATTCATCCCATTTCTACTGATAGAGGAAGGTGCTATTCAGCCACACCATGTCAAAACATGCTTTATTTCCTCATACGATCTCACATAACAGCACATACTGCTCTAAAGGCTGAACATGCTTGCAGGCATTTGTTTAGCACAAAGCTTATCCTGCAGAAGCACAGTGATTTTGCAATAAAGTGATTGTGCTTTCTGTGGTTGGGAAATACTGAAAGGCGAATTAAGAACCCCTGTCCTGAAGCCATTTTGCCAGAGTGCTCTCTTGCTGTAGGCAATGCCTCATTTCCTCGTTAGCCTCTTCAAGGAAGCTAAATGCTCCAATTAAAATATTATGTGCTGGTCTCTGCATTAGAAACCTCACTCCCATTAGATTTTTTACCATCCATGAAAGTTTCTTAAATGCTCCATGATTCATCACAGTCTTCTGCTTTTGCAACCCACTTGGCAGCAAGAGGACACACTACTGGAGTGCATGGGCTTTGTTCAAAGGGGGAGGTGAGGCTTTGAATGCTTTTTTGGATCTCACCTGGGAAAACCTAAGCAGAGTAGAGAAGAGTTACTATTCTATCTTCACATCCTCTTTCCTTCTGTACGCTCTTGCATCTATGAGTTGGATGAAAAGACATTGTGGCGGTTTTCTTCAGGAAAATATACTATGTGTACCTCCCTGGAGGTTGCTGTGTGGATAAAACATTGTTCAAGGCTCAGGCTGCAAGCCAGGTTACATACATTCAGTTCTGTATTCTGAGTTACAGTGAATGCATTCCAGTTAGGAAACAATGAGCTATTTTGCAATAGTCACCTTAAAACCCTACTGAACAAAGTTCTGTAGATTTGCTTGATCATTTTTTTTACTTTTGGTTAAGTCCTTAGGTGATATAATGACATATCAGACCTTCTCTGAAAGAAGAAAGAGGCCACCTAGTGCCGAATTATAGGCTGCTGCAGAAAACCATCTGCTTGGAAAGTATGAAAACATAACTTCAGTGTAATAATAATACTATTTGTGTTTAAAAAAAGAAAAAAAGAGGGAGAGTTAGACATTGAAAATTAGATTGCAATCGGCCGTACTTTAAAAAGTTCAGCATGTCTATTTTATGGGTGGATCTACCGCTTATCATAAAAAAGAGTGAGATTTGGCAGTCTTTAACTTACTGAAAGTTCAGTGTATCACTCAGAAGATGACCAGTTCCACTCTGTTTGGTAACTATACTGACATATCTGTGAAAACCCCACTACCCCACAGAATACTATCAAAGCTGAGCGAGAGGTGAAGGGTAATTGAACAAATGTTCATGAAAGGTGGTGCCAGACCGGCTGCTAGGGCACTACAGAAAATCCCTGTGGGCTGCTCTCATCTGTGAGCAGAGATACCATCGGCACTGCAGGACCTCTGGCTTCCTTTACATTCAGTGGTGAAAAAGGTGCCCTAGCACTTTGTTTCATGTCTTATAAGTCTGAATTGCCTGCTGGCATTGCCCCTCTTTTTGCATTGACTTTTAAGGGAGCTTAGAGCTACTGGTATGTTTGGAGGAGGGTCTAAACCTATGTTTTTTTGACCTAACGTCCCTTTGTTGTCCTCTGGAGATACTTAGCTTTTCATGCATTGCCTGCACAAGGAAATTGGGGTCCTAGCTGCCTGTGCTTCATCTCACTTGGATGACTAAGGTAGATGACGCGAATAGCTCCCCAAGGCATGTATCAAGCATGTCTGTTAAATATTGGTCTTGCACGCTTTAGGTGTTCAGCCAGGCTTTCAGTGACACCCTTGCTTTCAAAGGGAATCTACTGTATAGAGAGTACAGGGTAATCTGGCTACATAAAACCACTGTAGGGAAATGACTGTATCCATCTGGAATGAGTCTGTCTATATAACATGAAACAATTTCCCTGGGAGAAGAAAAAACTCTTTTCCACGTTCTCTTCTGAGCCATGGTGTTGTCCAAAAAGATGGCTGAAACAATCAAAGTTCTTAAATTTTAGCGTCATCATATTTTGGTGCTTAGTTTCTCTTGTTAGTCACTGGCAGCTGGAACCTTCTCAAAGTTTAGTACTTTCCAAATTACCCCCTAAGTATCTTCTTTGAAGCACTCAGAAATGGAGGTGTCCAAAATCAAGGTCTCTGTGCAGTTGTGCCCACTTTATTGTATTCAAGCAGTATCATGAAAATACTTCCTCCCTACAAATATTCACTACGCGCATCAGAACTTTATTTTAGTAGTGTCTGCAAGCACAGGGAATGCTAGCATGGGACTTCACAAGTCATCGTATGTTGCCCATATTATGGTCCCCGGTGGCATGGAATTCCAGTAAGGTCAGTTTTATTTTTTATGTAGCTATAATAAGAGTAGAGTTCTGGTGTACATGACTTCTCAAAAAAATTCTACATAGAAGTAAAGGGTAAAACAGAAGACAAGGTAAGATTCCATCTAAGATTACACATTGATGAAATGAGCTTTGTTCTGTGTTTGAGGCATTTTGCTGCAGGCATAAGTTGTTGTTTTCCAGATTAGATGGGAATAGCAAAAATAATAATAATTTTTTAAAAGTTGCATAACTTCAGAGAAAAAAACACATTTAGAGGACTCAATGTGACAGACTCCACAGATATGAATATTACTTTATACCTAAATGAAATATTTAATATGTTTGGAAAATGCTTGTGGCAGTTTCATGTGGCAATTCCAGCCCTTTTACATATTTCAGTAGAAGCTCTAACTCAGTCTGGCACCTATGTGGGTGTTAAATTAATTTCAGAGCAAAGCAATTTGTTTTCTATTTGCTGGAATCTAAGTTAGTCATAACTTAATAGGAACAGAGGTCCTCAGTACCTGGCTTTAATGCCTCCCAGTTATTTGGCTCATATCAAGTCTATCCCAGGTGTGCTGTTAGAGGTGTCCTCTGTTCATGAATAGGACAGTTCACACAGGCTAGTGAGAGCTTAGGTTTTTCTCTATGCCTGTCTAATATCTGAAATTCCAAGATTTTAAGACAGGAGGGTTGTTTATAATTTTCAACTCTTACCTCCTGCACAGGACCCTCGTGAATTAAATCTTGCTTCAGCCAGGGCTTGTGGTTGAACTTAATCAGTGGTTTTCTACCTCTTTGGATATATGAATCCTAAAAAAAAGTCCTGTGAAAGTGCAAGCCCAAGAGAGTACTAGCAGGCTGTTGTTTTATAATTGTTCTTTGTAGACCCTTAGAAGTAGTCCACTGGTCTGCAGTGATCACGGACAAGAGACTGCAAACCACTGAGCTGTGTTTTCCAACAGATTGGAAAACCATGACGTATGTGATGATTCTAACATGCTGAAAACAAATATGCATGCGCCAAGGTGTACACATGCAAACTCACATGCTCTTAAATCAGAAGGTATCATAGGCACTAATGCTGATCCTCTTACATCTACAGAGTAGTGCCTCCACCCATGAGCTATTGATATCAGTATTATTTACAAACCAGTTAGATTGATCATGGAGAAAGAAAACACTCACTGCATGGAGGTCATCAAAAGCTCTCAGAAAATATTTCGGGTAAATACGGCATTCTTTGCTGGTGACGATCTATTTGTTAGGAAATTCTGTTGGTGGTTTGTTAATTTTGTTTGAAGGCAGCAGCAGACTGTATCTTCATGTCCCCTTCCAAAACACAGTCTAGGAATACTGCACTATAATTAGAGTTTGCAAATGATGTGTTTGACAGTGTGTTCATGGCAATGAGTAGTCCCTCCTCTGGGGAACTTCACAAGCAGCAAATTTGCTGCGTCCTTCTGTTGTACCTTTAACAAAAGCTGTTCCCTCTTCTATCTGAAGCAAAATGATTACTTGAGTAAATAAATACCACCTGGTAGATTTATCAGCAGCTCTCTTTCCTTTCAGAGTGCTAACTTCTGCCTGCAGAGTCCTCCAGTGTTTTCTGTCTTGTGCAATTGAGGGAAATGTTCATAAGCCCTTAAGATACTAGAGCTGAAGGAATGCTCCAGAGCTTTTCTGATAAGCTTCAAAATTCTCTGGTAGTATTAATGTCTTAACTTTCCAAACCTGAAGAAATAATACTGATAAAAATTGCACACAGAATGAACACACACAGACAAAAATGCCACGTTTCAGCCAAGGGGGAACATTCTTCTGTAAAGTTCCTTTTAACAAGATACTACCAGATTTTTTGCCATTTCCAACAAAAACTAAAGCTAATATTGAGAAATCTGATGCTGCCCATTAGTCTCGTTCACTGCAATAATTCCTGATGGAAGAGAGAAGCACCCAAAGCTTCACTTTGCTTTTGCTTTTTCCTCCTTTGCTTTTGTGCAAGCCTATAGAAGCCATCTTTTAAAAGCTGTCAGGTCAATGTTTCAGAGCTGAACCTGACTGTCCTTGCCCTGAGTAGGGCTGGAGTCAGTCATTACATCATTAGTAACGATCTCGTCGGTTCTACTTTTCTTTTTTTAAGCTTACCTTTTCTATTTTGCAAGTCTCCGACCATCTCTACTCACGCATCTTCCTATCTGGCTCACAGCTCTTACAGAGCTTTAGCACTGCATTCTTCAGAGCTGCAGTTAGATTTTGTGTCTGATTTTACTCGTCTTTTGTCTCCTGTGCCATGGGTACTTTCTTTCTCCTCACCTCCCTTGGTTTCAGGAGAACTGGTTAAGCTTTATTTTTGTTTTCCTTCTGATAGAAAACACGTTTTGCTGAGTGATTTTACTTTTTAACGCAGCAAGTTGCATATGGTCAGACCCAAGAGTTGGTTGTTTACACTGAGTTTCTTCCAAATCTGTTAACCTTGTCCTCTTCCTTCCCTCAAACCCCATTACACAAATGACCAGAGTAGTGCTGGGATGCTCCTGGCATATGTAACTGTTACAGAACTTAATACAGGAATCCTACCTTGTACTCCATTAAATAAACAAGCACATCACCTCCTTTGGCTGTCAGTTTGTTGCTTGATTTACAAAGTGGGAAGCTATGGCTTCTTTCTTTCCTTCAGCTCCTTCCTTCATTTCTGCTTCAGAAACTGAAGTTTCTTGCTGTTGGGAATGCTTGGTAATACCAGTAAAGCCAGTAAGTCTTCTTTTAGAATAAAGGATGTGGGTGGGCTGTCAAGGCAGCTTTGACCTCCAGCATCAAACCCTCCTTCTCCCTCTTCCAGCATGTACAAAAAGGGCTTATAACAGAGCTTCCTCAGGGAAGAGGATCTACTCCAAAAGACTTGCAATGGGAATTTTCTTACTTTTTAACAAATACATTTTTTTAAACTATTGCACTGAGATGAATCCAAGGAAAACCTTAAATCAACCATCCAGTACTTATGCCTGCATCTAAATTTGTCCCAGGCTCTGTACTGGAGAAGAAGACACCTCCCCAGAGGTGTCTTATTTCCTCCTAATTGTCTTTCTGTGTTATTTTTTTTAATCACTGCCTGATGTAGGAAACCTAGTGGTGTTTGTCCAAGAGTTTTGATCTAATAGCTTTCTAAGGGTCATCTCTTTTTTTCACAGCCTTCTAAACTTCTTGTGTGAGTCATAAAAAGCAATTATTTGTGTAGGTGTAACTCTGTGAATGTTCCTCTGGGTCCCTGCACAGACTACACAGAAAAACTACGCCCCAAAATTATGCCATGAAAAATCTGTGACGTACTTCCTGAAGAACTGGTCAAGTATTGCTTCAGTGTAAT
Organism: Aptenodytes patagonicus; assembly: GCF_965638725.1. Lineage (NCBI taxonomy): Eukaryota > Metazoa > Chordata > Aves > Sphenisciformes > Spheniscidae > Aptenodytes > Aptenodytes patagonicus. The sequence goes on from NC_134957.1 coordinate 1,327,825, forward strand.
CCTCTAAACTTTTTGCTGCAGGCCTTAGTCTTCTAAACAGGTATTTCTATAATTCTCAGTAATGTACTTTGAGACACCACCCAACACAGTCAGTGACAGTGCTTCCTTTTCTTTCTCCCACCAGACGGCAGGTTAGAGGTTTTACTGTCACTTGTTTTTTTGATGGGAAGGAAACTGTTGCTGGGAGCACGTGGGGAAAAAAAAAGGCTGCTGTTGTATTTACCTTTGGATGGAGGGAGGGGGAGGAACTGATCAGTGGTTGGTTTTGATCTGGCAGCCAATGGGTTCCTGGTTTTGTTCCAACTCCTTGGAAGCTTTATCTCACACAATCACAAAACTCTCCCTATTGAGCAACAGTTTTGTTCCTCCTCTGGAGCATAACTACCTTGGAAAGGTCCAGCTGGAGCACAGAGTAACCATAGGGCAAGGAACTGCAAATCCGACATCTGCCTCGGGCTGTTCAGTGATGAGGTCTGCTCAGAGCAGTTTGGAGGGGATGACACTCTGCGGTCCATGCCTGGCTGCTGTGCTGTGCTCAGCTGGGAGGTCTCCAACACCAGTTAAGGAGAACTGTGCTTACAAGCCCCGGTGCTGGGAAAGCAGAGCCCATTCTGATCAGACTGGGTGTGATTCCTAGGCCAGCCCGAGATGAGTGGGAACACTTCTTCCCAACTATATCTACGTGCGAGTCAAAGAAGGTCCCAAGGGTCCTTATTAGTTGAGCAGTCTGAGGGGAGAAGCCTTTAAGGGAAGGACTTTCCTATGTAGGAGGAAAGTTGTCTGCATTCTTCTCACTGTTGCATTACAGTGGGGAGGTTAGTATGCCTTGGCACTCTCAGTACATGCTGTGCCAAACTGTACCAGTCGTAAGACATGACATCAGATGCAGCCCGTGTGGGTGGGCTCCAGTCCGGTGAAGGCAGGCTGTGGGGTTTTAACTTTCCTGAAGTGCAGGGTCGGAGAGGAGTCCTGAGAGGGGGTGAATATGGTGGGATAGGGGCCTGGGAAGAAGGAAGAAGTCTCAGTCTCACCTTTACTTTCTCCTTCAGCAGAAACACCTTTATTTGAGGTGAAATCATCCTCCCCTTCCTCCACCCTGTCAGCGAGGTCACTGTAGCTGAGGAATGTGTACATGAGTTTTGGGAGAGAGAAAAACACCCCTCTCCCACACCCAAATATAGCCCTTAGAGCCTACACTGTCCTAAGACTTAATAGCATGCCACCTGCTGGTATCATGATAATTTAATGAAAGTACTGAACAGGTGCAAGGTCTTGAGTTGCTCTGCACTACAAAATGCTACGCAAGGATAATCTTAGGTTAGATACATAGCTTAGTAGTTATCCCAGTTTTATATAGGAGGAAACAGAAAGTTGAAATTGTCCTCTCAAGCCGTGTGTCTGCATTCCAGGCATATTCCGGCCTCCCACAGGCTCCCTGATACCTGTGGGTGAGAAAGACAATAGAAACTGGTCAGCAGTAAGTCTGCGTCAGACTCGGGATGGATGTTCGTAGTTTCAAGTTCCCTGTTCTGTCTGGCAAGCCATATGGTCTCTGCTTTAAAATTTGTAAGAATGCACTATAAGCCATGAGAAAGTGAAATGATGCCAGTAATTCTATTTATCCCACCTGCTTTTACAATGTAATAAAAAAGGAAAATTTGTCTGTGTAGAAATTCTGAGAATTCTTTTCTTTGGAATCATTATGAAAAGCTGAATTTTTTTAGTTTAGTATAATAAAATTTTTCTGATAGATTTTACTTCTAAAAGAACAAACCAACCTGATTAAAATACATTTTTTTACTAGATCAAGGCATGTCATGACATTATCATTGCAGCAATGTTAAAACCAAGATTTTTAATTCTATTGGACTGAAAGGAACATTAAAATTGAATTCATTTAAGTTGAAACAAAATATTTCTGTAGAGAACACATAGATACAAAATTATTGCTGCCAAAGACCCATTACACAACTCTACCAAGTCACTGCTCTTTTGGAGAATTGTTCTGTGGGTAAATTATCAGCCAGTTCTAACAGCAATTGCAAGAATGAGACTGATGAGCTTTTATCCATCATTCCTAAGTCTCTAAGACAAATAATTTTTATAGGAACATAGAATTAGGGGCATCTTTTAATGAGAAGTGCGACACCTTTTCATAGCAATGTGGTAAATATAAACATAAAATTATGAAGCAAGTAGAACACCTAGTTCGGAGGATTTAGTTTTGCAATTGCCAATTATTTTTAGAGTAGTTTCTGAATTCACCCTTGAAACTACCGTGGGCATGGTGTTATTGAGAGTTGTCTGTGCCCCTTATGGGAAGGGCAGATGATTGGTTTCTCTACAGCACTTGTCCTCTGCAATTGCCTTGGATCCCGTCATGCGCCTGTAGGGCAAGGGTGACTGTTTTGGTATTCCCCGTGGGAATGCTTGGACTCTCTTTTCCTGGAGGTGATGAAATCCTGATCCTGCAGTGCCGGTTCTGTTTGCACCTTTCTGGTGAGTGCTTTTGTTTGTCATTCCCCGGCCTCTAAGTCATTTCCATTTAATCAGGTCAGGTTATTACTACACTGGGGAATTCCAGTTCTCAAGAGAACGAATGGTTCTGACCTGACAGTTATTTCTAGTCTTTTCCCCATTTCTTTCCTGGAAACCCTCACCTTGCTCTCTCCCCGACTTTGGCATTCATTCTGTGATTATCTGTGACCTTTAGAAGTATTTCCTTGCCAAAAGCCAACCCAAATTGTCCTTACCAGTTCAGTAACAATTTCTTCAGTCAATGCAGCACTTTAAACAGTCATTAGCGATTTTCAATTTTGTTTTAAGGTGTTTTCTGCCCACGACTGTGTACATGGCTTCATACAATATTCTTGATTAAACATGATTCCCTACCAGATTTCTAATCTAATCAACATATTCTATGGAAGGACACGGTATTTTACCTAAGACAGATTGAAACTCAGCCCCAAGCTCTGGCTTGCAGTTCAGAGCTCTGGTTCTGAATTTGTCCAGTGGCTCCACTTCTGAACTTGACCTTGTTTCCTTGTTGTTCAGATAGACTGGCCTTCATATAACATTTCAGCCCTTCAGAGAATAAGGGAGCTTATAGTCTTTCCTCTATGTGCAGTCCCAAGAACAGCTTTTGAATCCAAAGCTTAACTTTCTTTATAGCCCTGACAGCCATCCTAATGAATCTGGACATTTATTGGAGTGCTTTCAAGATGAAAAAGGAGCATTGTACATAAGCAATCATAAATTCTGTACTCAGTAAACTTTGGAACACTGATGGATTTATTGTTTTTACAATATTTATTTAACTCAGAAAACTATACAGATAGCCTTTCAGAAGATGTTCAAAGTATGGCAATACTGCTGTATTAATAATGAGTACAAAATGTCTTCACAACATACTCACAAACAATCACACTGTCTTTACACAAAGAGCAAGTACTCAGTGGCAAAGTACACTTCGGTCTGAGAGCTGAAATATGGGCAGACTTCATTGTAATCAGCAACCACACCATATGCATGTAAGACCTAGGCAGAAGCGTGGACATTGCATCACAGGAAAGAAGGGTTTTTCATTAGTGTTTTGCACAATATGTAAGAGTTTTCACAGATCATAAATCATTGCTTGAACAAATTGTTCATTGTGTAAAGTGAATGCCCAGTCCCATTTCCTAGTTTAGCTCCCTGTACCTTCAGCAAGAGAGAAATATCATTTTAAAGGTTTACTAAATCTTAAAAATTTTCATCTGTCTTACAAATAATTAGCTTTACAAGTAATATGAAGCAGTACCTTTGCATTAGAACAAGATATTAAAATTGAAGTTACTAGGAGCAGTTGGAGCCTTTACCCATTAAGTTGGTCATGCTGCTAGATTCCTGGTCCATAGTGAGTTGTACCTGGCAATGGGGCTGACCTCCACGTACCTCATGATATGGTCAGGTCTTCTACCTCAGAGGTTTATTTCTGATGGTGTTGCTGTCAGAGATTGTCCCAGTCAGAAAGCCTATATCTTGAGAATCTTATGGAATAAAATTTGGGTGGGTAACTAACAATGAACTTAATGACTAACTAAACTTGACGATAATGAAAAGTTCCTGATTAAGAACACTGTAGCAGCTTATACAAGACATTTCTTTTTGTTTACACATTCTACTCTCAACAGTGTGTGTGTGTGTCTGTGATCTCATATGATTTTTATGGTACTTCAAACAAACTATCTTTGATTGTATTGCATTGACATCACCATTTAAGTTCATGCAATGCTTTCCCTCCTGTATGTACATACAGCACAAACAAAAATCAATGTCAGAAGCAGAAATGGAACTAAAAGAGCAAACAATTAAACTCCTGTAACTGATGTTGCTACATTTAGTAAGACAAGATCAAGATGCATACCAACCTTGACCTGAATGCCACAGTGATGGTGATGAAAGACAGTACAAGAATGGGTGCCGCTCCCACACGAGCTGACACTGAACACTGCCAGATGATCTTACAGCCTCTTTGTATTTCTGTGGTGAATCTGCTCCTGCTGTCCATATTTCTTTAGCAGCACAAAAAAAAAAAGATATTTTTCTTCCTTACAAGAATGCCTTTTGTTTCATCAACTGCAGTGTCACCGCAGAGCTGTCAGAGAATGCAGGAATTGATGTGCATTACATATGCATCAGCATTTTCTAAAAAATAGGCAATAAGCACCCCGAAACATTTATGTCCTTTCAAAGTCCTTATATCCTTAGATGATAATTGGGCTGCAGTTCTCGTGAAAGCAAGCTTTATTCTGAGAAGTTCAGGATATCTTTTTTTTGAGTGGAAAGTATCTTTTATTGGTTAGTTTAAGAACCCAGCAGGAGCTGGGAGTAAGGCACTTTAGCAGTTGTACAGTACCTTCTTTTTTTAAAGTGCTTTATAATACTAAGTATCTCCTTCCCCTGGATTTTATTCCCCTTCTCCCAATTGAACCACCACTCTGACTGAATATCTGCTCTGCCTCAAATCAGTTTTCCTGGGTGGATCTGTTTCTCAGCATCTGTCTGCCTTTAATCAGCATGCCCAGCAAGCTCTTGGGGACCAGGACCATCCCTCAGTATATCTGGCACATGGGCTGAGTCTCTTTGACCACCATTACCATACCAATCAAATAGCAATAAAATAAAATGGTGAAATCCTACCCATGCTTCTTTATAGCTGGAGTTATCTAAGTATAAGTCTTCTAATAACCTGCATGAATTAGCGGCAAATACATGGGCAGGGAATAGCATACGTGAAGAACAGGATAGGGAGGCTTTCTGAGGGAGGGATGTCACAGGGAGGGAGCTACTGCAGGAGAGGGTCCTGTCTGTACTTTCCCCCAGGTATTACATGTTTGCTGCATGTGAAAGTGTAATAAATGAGCCTTGCATTGTTCCGACAAGGGAAGTGTGGCTTGGATCTCTCATCTCGGTGTGTATATCTGGTACCTAGCATTGTTCTGATTTGGATACTTTGGAAGATGATGATTCATACTTCAAAGGTTCTTGCTCCTCGGTTAGTTATGACCTTGTGGTCCTTTTTCCTTCCAGGGATCCTAGCCGTGGCTGTGTGCTCTGTCTGGTGTGAACAGCATTTCGCTACATGCTCAGACGCTCTGGTTGTCACCATGATATGGTTGGGTTTTTTAGGTCAGTGTTGTAGGCACTGCAGAAACACATGCATGGAAAGTTTTTATCTATGCAAACAAAGGGATCTGCAGGGAAAGGGATGACTGCTCTATGGCCAAGATAATGGAGTGTTTTGTTCCAGATATTAAATTTCCTCTACCAGGTGCCAACTTCTCAGCACTCTCAGGCAGCAGCTGCTGTCCAGTCCAGCTCCTGTGCACTCACTGCCAAGGTGTCCAAGTCTAGGCAGACTGTAAATGAGAAATGGTAGCTTCACTGGTGTCTGTATTCCAAAGCATGGGACTTCCAAGATCTTTTGCGTTCGGTAAGTTTTTGGACATGTCATTTTTCAATATGCAGCCTTTCTCTAGCAGCAGTAGTTAAGCTAATATTGTAGGCCAGTTACTTCCAAAAAGAAACAGATTTTAATTGTGGTAAATCCTAGAGCCAGATCAGGCCATAGCAAGGGCAGTAAGAGAAGGAGAGACCAAAATGAAAGCAAAAAGTGGTTGAACCCTGCTGCTGGCACTTAGCGAAGAACATTGCAGGTCTTTAAGGCAGTGCTGGGTGGGAAGAGGAGGCGGCTGGAGGGACAGCAAGGAGAGATTTCTTTGCAGCTGTAGGACATAATTATATGGAAAGCCAGCTAAGGAAAAAAAAAAGTCAGATCAAGCAAGACACAAACTACACTAGCTCAATACTTTTGGAGTGGTAGAAGAATTAATGAATATGACAGATGAAGCTATAACTTAAGACTTGCTACAAATTAGAAGCAGATGCTCATCTGCTTGCCACAGGATGTTACCAGATAAAAATAGAGTTCAAGTCTAATAAAGACAAGCTTGGTTTTGTAGGTTTTTTAACTTCATCATCATTAGAAGGAAACATAAAATTATTTAACATCGGAAGTGGCCAATAAACAAGAATAGTTAATATGGGCTTGCTCAGACAGCATTCAAGACAGCCAAAGGTGGTTTCTGGAGGAAAATGTCATCTCAAAATTCAGTGGAGAATTTAATTTTTCTGCTTTCCACACAGGAGACCTGAAAACAATTTTCACTGCCAGTTGAATAGCATTGCCATTGCTTTTGATTTCTTTTGTCTGTCTGCTTGAATGAGGATTTTTAGCTTAAAAAAAATTGCTAATTTTAATTCAAAGCTAAAGGTTTTCAGTGTTTTTTTTAAACAAATGTCCAATATTTTTGTCTTAGGAAAAGAGACTTGGAAATTCTTTACCTGTCCAAGATCGCCAACAGTACAAAATGGTACAAACCAGTACAGTACAGCCCTCTTTCACAGCCTCTACCACCCAGAGCTACAGCAGAGGCTTAAACAGGCAGAGAACTGAAGGGCCAAGAACTGCCTCTTGTGCCAAGGGTGGGGACAGAGCCAACCCTCCTGAGTCCCACTTGTGCTTTTACTGGAAGGGAGATGTACGATAAAAACTTGGGGTTAGCAATACAGCACGTTCCTCCTTACTGAGCTTGAGTATTTCCTCTCATTGCAGTGTCAGACTCAATCTCGTTTTCAGCTTTTTCCTTCAAAGGCTGGGCCAGCCCCGTGCTCTGTGTGTGTGTTTCACAAGGCTCTGTTGACCTGATCCCCAGACCTTTGTGATATGATGATGTTAACTACTTTCTTGAACTTTCCACTGGTTGGCCTTTACTCTGTGACTGCTGCAGGTGGAACTACACACTAATCCATTTATGCCGTCTTCCTGCTTGCAAGTCTATGAGAGGAGAGCGTTCGATAAAGGCTTTGAGTAAATTCCTTTTTGATAAAACAGAGAAGGGAAGGTTATCTTGGGTTATCTTTGTGTCTAAACTCCAGCCATTTCTATGTAAATAAATTACCTTCCTCAATGCCAGGCCAAGTAACTTTAAGGAAAGTTTAAAACATAAACCTCACACCTTTGAAACAAACCAGCCAGAAAACAAAAACAGAGCCAAACAATTGATAGTATCTGCGAGTTGCCTCTTTACACAGCTCCATGACAGATATTAAAGCCTCCTACATTTACACCTGCCATGGCTTTGCAGCATGATATGTGGTTCTGGGAAACTGTGAGCAGGGAAAAGCAAAGTGGGGATACAGCAGGAGGTGTGCTGCATGCATTTAACGCCTTCCTATGGGGGGGGGGTGTGTCTCTCTTGTTACGTGGGTTGGTGAGCATGAATAAATAGTGCTCGTGGCATAGTGAAACTGACACTTCTAACTAGGCATCCCTGCTCCTCAGTCCCTTCATTTTCTGAGTATTTTAACTCATGCGAACTGCAGTGTGTGTGGAGGCTATAGCCATAGCTGGAGGGTGGACAGGGGCACAGGAGGCTGTACTGAGTTTCAGAGGAGAGGCATGGCCAAGCAAGGACAGGGAGTGCCTTTGGGATGCTGGGTGCCACCATTCTCCTGCCATCTCCTCCCACCTGACAGCTTGAAGCTGGGAGCAGTGTTAAGGCCTGATTTGCTTAGATAAAGCTTTGGAGGATCACAATCATAATCACAATCATTGTGATCACAATCTGTCTCTCACAGTATCCTTCTGGATAAACAGTCCAGCACACAGACAGACAAGTCCATAATACATTGGGTGAGCAGTTGGCTGATGTGTCAGGCTCAAAGGGTTATAGTAAATGGGGTTACATCAGGCTGGAGGCCAGTCACCAGTGGGGTTCCCCAGGGCTCAATTTTAGGGCCAGTGCTCTTTAATATTTTCATAAATGATCTGGATGCAGGAATTGAATGTACATTAAGTAATTTCGCCAACAATACTAAGCTAGGAGGAGCTGTGGACTCCCTCGAGGGTAGAGAGGCCTTGCAGAGAGATCTGGATAGACTAGAGAGCTGGGCAATCACCAACCGTATGAAATTTAACAAGAGCAGGAGCTGGATTCTCCACCTGGGACAGGGTAATCCTGGTTATACACACAAATTGGGGGACGAGAGGCTGGAGAGCAGCCCCACGGAAAGAGATCTGGGGGTTTGGGTTGATGGCAAGTTGAATATGAGTCAACCGTGTGCCCTGGCAGCCAAAAGGGCCAACCGTGTCCTGGGGTGCATCAAGGACAGCATAGCTAGCTGATCGAGGGAGGCAATTGCCCCAATTGCCACTGCACTGGTGCTGCCCCACCTCGAGTACTGTGTGCAGTTTTGGGTGCCTCGCTATAAGAAGGACATCAAACCATTAGAGTGTGTCCAGAGGAGGGTGACCAAGATGGTGAAAGGCCTCGAGAGGAAGACTTATGAGGAGTGGCTGAGGTCACTTGGTTTGTTCAGCTTGGAGAAGAGAAGGCTGAGGGGTGACCTCACCGCAGTCTACAACTTCCTCAAGGGGGGCAGTGGAGGGGGAGCTGTTGATCTCCTCTCTGGTGACCAGCGACAGGACATGAGGAAATGGAATGAAGCTGCGTGAGAGGAAGTTCAGATTGGACATTAGGAAAAGGTTCTTCACTGGGAGGGTGGTCGGTCATTGAACAGGCTCCCCATGGAAGTGGTCACGGCACCAAGCCTGTCAGAGTTCAAGGCACGTCTGGACGATGCTTTTAGTCATATGGTTTAGCTTTAGGTAGTCTTGCGAGGAGCAGGGAGTTGGACTTGATGATCCTTATGGGTCCCTTCCAACTTGAGATATTCTATGATTCTATGATTCATTTAGCTCAGCATGGACTTGCAGGGGAGGAGGCTTTTAAGTTTTCCCGTGTTCAGGAAATTATATTTACAATTATTTGGAAAAACAAGGAAAAGACATTAGCCTCCCAATTTGCAACCTAAAAGATTTGGCTTAACTTGGCAGGAGGTTACTGCAATCTTTAAAGTAATTAGCAAAGTTTCATAGGGTCCATTTAGTAGGTTCTGTGAAAATATATATAGTTAAATGTAACCTAAACTAGTCTCTGGCAACTTCCATGGGGACCTACTGTGTCCCACTTGGGAAACAAAAGGAATTTTATGTAGGCTTTTGAAATCCAATTCCCCACTTGGCCTACTGCTCTCTTTGCTCCTACAGAAATCTTTTGATCTGAATGTAGCTGCAGATAAAAAAGAGAATGGCTGTTACATCTGTTAGGCATCACACCTGACAGATGATGGTGTAGTTTAACAAAGAATTAGAACAAGTCTGACATTTCCTTCCTGGTCTAAATAGTCTAATCCACAGAAAGCATACTAGGCACAGAAATACTAAATTATTTGAGGTTTTTTAAAACAGAAACTAAGGAATAGGATTTAATAGGAGAAAATAAAATACTAAGAGAAAGAAATTGATGATATTTTCTCATTTTGAACAAATACAAGAATTAAATAATCAAATTCTCTTACAAAAGCTATATACACCCTTTGACTGCTAGCTTAGGCCAACTATCAGTCCATTGCTATCTGACTTCTATCTTTCCTCTAAAAAGAGAAAAGGAAAAGTTTGTTTAAAAAGGTTTTCTTCACTGAGACTCTACCTCTGATTGTATCCAAGTGTTTTGTCATAAAAAGAACTGAAGGGGGACAGGAAGAATAAAATATATAGAAAAAGGTGTTTTGGCATGGATTGCTCCTCATGATTTTTAGGCTGTACTGGTATTTTATCCAGATGCTGACTTTCGTTCATGGTCACGGCCAAACTGCATACGTGGGACTTTGTTCCAATACCGGAATGTTGCTATTGAATAAACAGCCTTATTCTCAACTACCTCTGAAAAAGCCCCTCACTAGAGCAAAGAGCCATCGTTCCTAACACTAAGGGTTGCCCATGTGCAGGTGCCTCCCTGGCAGAGGGCACACTTAGCATGCTTCGTCGCAAGGTGTTTGAAGTCAGATGCCCAAGAAAGAAGGTCCCAGATCATTGCTGCAGTTTGAAAACTTGGCCAAGGAGGAGGATGACTGGTCCCATCATCAGGAAAACCAGCCCAATGGGTTTCAGTACTGTTAACACAGCTTGGTTTCTTCAGCAATTGTAAACACGAGTAATCCTTCTATAGAAAATAGTTGTCATGGAGCTTCCGGAATACAAAGAAGTAGGTATTTATAGAAATGGCTTGGAGGTCAGCTGAGTGTCTTTGACCAATGTGACTGACACAGGCTCCAAGGCTCATGCTCATCTCAGCTTTGCATGTACACAGGCTAAGCCTGGCATCTCATTAGAGGGGTGGGGAATGGAGATAGTGTTAGTCAAACAAACAAGTTACGCTTGTTATCCTTCTTCCACAATTAAGCTTGAACTTTGTCTCTTTCTCACCATCCTGCTGTGAAATTGGAATTTCTGTTGTGATTGCACGTGGCTTAGGTTTTGTGTGTGTTGGTTAAATGGTGTCTGGGTTACAAATCAGTTGGTCCAAACTGGAAGAAACAGGAGCAGATGCACAAGGAATTGGTTGAAGGAGGAAAGGAAATAGCCAACACACACACAAACACACCTTATCTACTGCATCTGCAAATTATTCTTCATTCATGACACAAAATAAGTGTGGTCAAAAACCTTAGAGGCTGGCAGATTTCAATAAAGGTGAGAAATTAGATATTGTGATCTCACAAAAGAGTTTTTGAAATACGTGTAAATCCAATGAGGATAGATACAGCAGGTTGACTCATAGATAGATAGTTGCAGAGGGACAAGTGCAGGGTTTGGATGACATCACAGAGCGTTATTATTTCATTATTGTAAGGTTTCATAGCATCATCACAACATTTGTGTATGCGATGGACCCACCATATTGGCTAAGCATGGGATAGACAGCAGTGACTCTGGAGCCTGTTTTTTTCTCAGAAGAAAAGTATCTTCTATTTTCCTGGCATTAGTCTGGCAAGAATTTGTGTTTCACAGGCCTGAGGAGATGACCTAGGTACTGCTTTCTACCTGCTGAGCCTTACTATATCCATAGTGAAGTGCCATAGTATATCCAAAATGCATCTTCAGGCTTCAGAAACATTAGTATCTTTTATCTGCCTTTTCCTGTTTAATTGTTTCTCTGTGGCTGTCCAAGCCTTGTTTTAAATTTTTTCCATAACTTGAAATGATTTTAGGGTGTTAGAAGCTTTCAGTTTTTCTATTTCACTACTGTTTCTTTCTCTCATCTCCAGCAGGCTTTTGCTTTGGTGTTGATTTTTTAAGCACTGAAAATTTTTCTGAATTTCTCTTTTTCAGGAGTCTCACTTGTATTACTACTGGTGTTCATTAAAGTAGGTCTCAGGACTTTCAGCAGAAATGTTTGTGGTAACAATATTAAAACAGGACACCTCTGACTGCCCCTGTTCATTCTGAGACATAAGCTATTTCTCTTGGCTAGCTTTTAAAGGTAAAAACAGTTTAAGCAGAAGGGCCAGATAAAGCAAGACCTGAGTCCTTGCTTCAGCCTAGATCTCCATCCTCTTCAGTGGCACAACAATATTCCAACTGCAGAGGTTTACTTCATTTCATATGAAAAAAGCAAAAAGCCCAATCACCTCATAGGCAGGAGGCTGGACTAGAGGTACCTTCCAGCCTGAGTTGTTCTGTGATTCTAAATAGTGTATTTCTCAGTTCTGTGCAGAACTAATACAAATGCTCAGGTTAAGTTGAAAGAAAAAAAATTGGCAATTACAACAAAATTTAAAAAATGTTTTGAAAATAAAAGTTAAAAAATGTTGTTACAACATTTTCCCACCCTTTTTTAAATGCTTAAGCTTTTTGCTGAATTTGAGACTATTTAGTCCTTTGGAAAATCAGTTCTGATGAATTTGCTATTTAACAAAAAGACATGTGTCCCACCTCCAGTGACTTCCTCCCAGACACTTTTCTTATTATAAAAGAGACTAATATGGTCTAATCTTCTGCAAATATAGTTTAGCTTGTTTTGTCTCCAGTGGGAAACTACCTTCAAACATTAACCAAGGAAACACCTTAATAAATAAACATATTAAAGTGATAAAAACTTTAGACTTACTGGTTCTGCTTTATCACCCTCCTAGGATCAACAGTTTTTCAAATGGCTGGAGAATGTGCCTCTTCTGTTTGGGCTCTCATGTAAACATGATGCTTAGATTGTCTTCAAAGGTTGCATCCTTGTCCTCCCTGCTCTTTGTCCCTGCCTGTGGTTACCCATGTTCAAAGAAGCTTAATCCAGACTGGAAGAGGTGCAGAGAAGGGATGTCAGAATGACCAGAGGAACTGAGATGTGACTAGAGGAATTTGGTTTATTTACCTTAGAAATACCAAAGACTGAGAGGAGATATGATAGGTCTCAATAGACAAAGGGCAAAAGGAAAGACAGGAGGAAAGAAGGGGAAGGGGAGGATAGCAGCAAAAGAGGAGAAGAAAGCTAATTAAGCACAAATAACAGTTGTTAAAAAAAGTGTGTTTGATCTTCAGAGGTGTCAGATTGTGGAACAAAGCTCCATCTAGAGTAGCAGGGGGAAAACCTTAACTTAACTCAATTTGAGCTTTGATCATTTTGAGAGGGGAATGGAATGACACTACTGTCCACAGCATATTGGATTGCATGACCTAGAACTGCCCTTCCCAAAACTCCTCCTTTGTGTCTTCTGACACCACAGTGACCCTTCCTACTAAAGAAGCTGACTAGGATAAACCTTTCCAGATAATCCATTCTGACAAATCTTTATAGAATTGTTTACTTTTTTTTCTGACTCTGTAATAAGAATGCTTGATACCTTCTTTTGGTAAAGAAGAAGATCCAAGTGCCAAGTTGGTAAATATCCATACTATTTTGGAGCAAAGCTAGCAAGTTAGCCATTTGCAGTCTGTTTTATCATTTGTGATCTCAGTGTGCCTGTGAAACCCCTGACCTTGTTCAGAGTGTCACATGGTGATTGTATTCTTGTGTTTGCAATCTTTCTCTTTCTAAGTGAAAGGCATAAAACAGGTGTCCATGTCATTGAATATTGTGCTTGAAATATTCAAACTAGTGGAGATGTTATCTGGCCTTGATTTAGGCAGACAAGGAAGGACCAGACCTCGATCTTTATATAAACAGCCAACAGTGTAGCAGTAAATCTGCATGCCAGTGTGGCAGATTCAACTCTTTAGGGTTCAGTTTCCTCTCTACCATCCACACCCACTTTATCAGCCAATGCATGCCCACGGGGAAAGCATATTCATTGTCAAGTGAGCCAGTGAACCCTGAAAAGCCTTAGGAAACAGTCAACACAAATGTACCAGAATTTCTGATTCAATTGGTATCACCAACAGTCTTTTAGTCTTTGATGGGAAAATGTTTCTTTCACAACACCATCAACCTCCCTGTAATCTTGTTGAGGTTAACAAATGAGAATATCTATTTGTCTAGTGTCTCAGCAAGTTACCTCACACACACACAGAATAAGACCCAAGTGCATGTCATTTGAATGCAAATGAAAAAACATGATTGTCTTCTCATCACTTACATAAGTGGGTAAGTGCAGCTCTCCTTGTTTGCCTTCATTCTCTACCATGAAGTTTCCTGCTCCCCCTTCAACATTCACTTAGCTAGGAAGTATACTAGTTAAAGAAGTTTGGACACAAAACTGTGTAATTTGGCCTGTAAAGCAACACTATATATGGGCAAAAGCCAAGAAATAGGAAGCACTGAAACATCTGAAAGAGAAAGCCGGCCACTATTAACCCTTTGTTGGAAGGACTCACGTCCATTTGTTGCCCCTTCTACTACCAGTGCCTAGTTTAGTATCAGTGTCATCTTAATGCTGCACACATACCTGGGGCCCTTCCTCAGTGTCCCAGTAAAGAAGGCAACCATGATTTACACCCTAGGAAGATTCAGGTAATGTCTTTTTCTATTTCCATGCATGCATATCAGAATAGAAGTGACCAAGTTACATGCTGAACAATTCCTTCTTTCTGGAACTACATTCCAACATCAAAGCTTATTTTCCAGAGAACAAATGAAAAATAACAGCAGAAAAAAAACCCCCTCACTCCAAAGCAGAAAGCAATTTTTCATGTAACTAACAAAGCTATGCCTATGGGAGTGTCTCCTACCCACAGAATCTTGTATAAGCAGGACTGGCATGTCTTCCCAAAACTGGATGTTTGCTGGCACCACAACAAACACCACTGGAAACAATGCTTGTAAGGTTACCATTTGGTTGATATCTACCACTAGAACGGCTTAAATGAAATGCTACCTTGAAACATCTGTAGAACAAAGTGGCATGGGATTGGTTAACGTAAATCTGCAAAGCTACGATCAATAAACATAGGATCTTACAGTTTGGACATGAATCGTCAATTTTTAAATGAAAATTAACATTCAAAAATTATTGTTTCAAATGATTCTAATTTCTCCATACTTCAACAGCTCTGGAGTATTTGTACCAAGTGTTGGAGTATCAGCTCAAATGTGCTTGGAATCAGATGGAATAACGGAGGGAAGTTTCCCAGGATGTTTCCCAGGCCTCCTGGCACTGCACTGTGCAATTGGGAAAACGATCATGTTACATGATTGTCTGTAGGACAGGACTTGCTTTGATTAAAGCATCTAATTGCCTCACATGATTAGATTCTTAATCAAGGCAGGTCCTCTCCTTTCGATAGCCTGAAAATATAATATGTGTTAACTGCATACCTCAGGCTGCTATAATATGACAAATATACCTACTTATGCTGGCGTGGGAGGTATGGCTGCAATCTGTATATCTGGATATACAAACAAATACAGTCTCTGTGCCCATTTCTTGGTTTTGAAGTAGCCATTCTTTAAACTCTGGGGCTTGTTACTAATTTTATAGAATCATAGAATAGTTTGGGTTGGAAGGGACCTCTAAAGGTCATCTAGTCCAACCCCCCTGCCGTGGGCAGGGACATCTTCAACTAGATCAGGTTGCTCAGAGCCCCGTCCAACCTGACCTGGAATGTTTCCAGGGATGGGGCATCCACCACCTCTCGGGGCAACCTGGGCCAGTGTTTCACCACCCTCAGCGTAAAAAATTTCTTCCTTAGATCTAGTCTAAATCTACCCCCCTTTAGTTTAAAGCCATTCCCCCTTGTTCTGTCACAACAGGCCCTGCTAAAAAGTTTGCCGCCATCTTTCTTATAAGCCCCCTTTAAGTACTGACAGGCTGCAATAAGGTCTCCCCAAAGCCTTCTCTTCTCTAGGCTGAACAACCCCAACTCTCTCAGCCTTTCTTCATAGGAGAGGTGTTCCATCCCCCTGATCATTTTCGGGGCCCTTTTCTGGACCCGCTCCAACAGGTCCGCGTCTTTCTTATGCTGAGGGCTCCAGAGCTGGACGCAGTACTGCAGGTGGGGTCTCCCCAGAGCGGAGTAGAGGGGCAGAATCCCCTCCCTCGACCTGCTGGCCACGCTGCTTTGGATGCAGCCCAGGATACGATTGGCCTTCTGGGCTGCGAGCGCACATTGCCGGCTCATGTCCAGCTTTTCATCCACCAGTACCCCCAAGTCCTTCTCGGCAGGGCTGCTCTCAATCCCTTCATCCCCCAGCCTGTCTTGATACCAGGGGTTGCCCCGACCCAGGTGCAGGACCTTGCACTTGGCCTTGTTGAACCTCAGGAGGTTCACATGGGCCCTCTTCTCGAGCTTGTCCAGGTCCCTCTGGATGGCATCCCGTCCCTCTGGCGTGTTGACCACACCACTCAGCTTGGTGTCATCTGCAAACTTGCTGAGGGTGCACTTGATCCCACTGCCTATGTCATTGATGAGATATTAAACAGTACCGGTCCCAATACGGACCCCTGCGGGACGCCACTCGTCACCAATCTCCATCTGGACATTGAGCCGTTGACCACTACCCTCTGGATGCGATGACCATCTAACCAATTCCTCACCCACCAGACAGTCCACCCATCAAATCCATACCTCTCCAGTTTAGAGAGAAGGATGTTGTGAGGGACCATGTCAAAGGCCTTACAGAGGTCCAGACAGACGACATCTGTAGCCCTTCCCTTGTCCACTGATGTAGTCACTCCATCATAGAAGGACGGAGTCACAGAAGGTCACTAGGTTAGTCAGGCAGGACTTGCCCTTGGTGAAGCCATGCTGGCTGTCTCGAATCACCTCCCTGTCCTCCATGTGCCTTAGCACATGATCTTGCCAGGCACAGAGGTGAGACTGGCTGGCCTGTAGTTCCCCGGGTCTTCCTTTTTTCCCTTTTTAAAAATGGGGGTTATGTTTCCCCTTTTCCAGTCAGTGGGAACTTCACCGGGCTGCCACGACTTCTCAAATACGATGGATAGTGGCTTAGCAACTTCATCCGCCAGTTTCTTCAGGACCCGTGGATGGATCTCATCGGGTCCCATGGACTTGTGCACCTTCAGGTGCCTTAGATGGTCTCCAACCTGATGTTCTCCCACAGTGGGCGGCTCTTCATTCTCCCAGTCTCCGCCTTTGCCTTCTGTGGCTTGGGCGGTGTGGCTTGAGCGCTTGCCAGTGAAGACTGAGGCAAAAAAGTCATTGAGTACCTCAGCCTTCTCCATATCCCAGGTAGCCAGGTCTCCCATTTCGTTCTGGAGAGGGCCCACATTTTCCCTTGTCTTCCTTTTATGCCTGACATACCTATAGAAGCTTTTCTTGTTGCCCTTGATGTCCCTGGCCAGATTTAATTCTATCAGGGCTTTAGCTTTCCTAACCCGATTCCTGGCTGCTCAGACAATTTCTTTGTATTCCTCCCAGGCTCCCTGTCCTTGCTTCCACCCTCTGTAGGCTTCCTTTTTGTGTTTTAGTTTGTCCAGGAGCTCCTTGTTCATCCATGCAGGCCTCCTGGCATTTTTGCCGGACTTCCTCTTTGTTGGGATGCATCGCTCCTGAGCTTGGAGGAGGTGATCCTTGAATATTACCCAGCTTTCTTGGGCCCCTCTTCCCTCCGGGGCTTTGTCCCATGGCAGTCTGCCAAGCAGATCCCTGAAGAGGCCAAAGTCCCCTCTCCTGAAGTCCAGGGTAGTGAGCTTGCTGTGCACCTTCCTCGGTGCCCTAAGGATCTTGACCATTTCATGGTTGCTGCAGCCCAGGCTGCCCTTCAGCTTCACATTCCCCACCAGCCCCTCCTTGTTGGTGAGAACAAGCACCTCTCCTTGTTGGCTCCTCTACCACTTGGAGAAGGAAGTTATCATCAACGCATTCCAGGAACCTCCTGGATTGCTTATGCCCTGACATGTTGTCCTTCCAGCAGATGTTGGGGTGGTTGAAGTCCCCCATGAGGACCAGGGCTTGTGAGCATGAGGCTGCTCCTGTCTATAGAGGGCCTCATCCGCTCGGTCTTCCTGGTCAGGTGGCCTGTGGCAGACCCCCACTGTAATGTCACCTGTCCCTGCCCTCCCGTTAATCCAGACCCACAAGCTCTCGGTCGGCTCCTCATCCATGCCCAGGCAGAGCTCCATGCTCTCCAGCTGGTCATCAACATAGAGGGCAACACCCTCTCCTCATCTCCCCTGCCTGTCCTTCCTAAAGAGCCTGTATCCTTCCATCCCAACACTCCAATCATAGGAGCCATCCCACCACGTCTCCGTGATGCCAGTAAGGTCGTAGCCCTGCAGGCATGCGCACGTCTCTAACTCCTCTTGTTTATTCCCCATGCTATGTGCATTTGCATAGAGGCATTTAAGTTGGGCCCCCCGATGAAGCTGTCTTACTGCCTGCAGTTCCTTTGTGCTGCTGGCTTTAACTTCTTACTGGCTACCAGGACTCAGCAATAAATCTGTACAACCTCTTTACATGGTCCTAAAAGCAGTTTCATATGCTCAGTGCTGCATGGAACAGTCCTGGAGACTTTCCCATCACAGACAGAAAATCTCGTTCTCTCCTTCAGCTTTTACAACTGTTTGTAAAAAAACCCAGAGAGAAGACGAGCGTTTGGCGGTAAGAAACTGAACATCATACAGCCATCACAATCAGATTTTCACTATAAACTGGAGCATTTCTCACAGCTAGTCTTCTACGGATCAGTATTTGCTATCCATCACAGATTATATGTTAACTTCCCAGGGGCTGCTCAATCCCCTTTTTTCAGTAGTCACTGCTGCTGTGATGTGTCCTGGTGTTCCCTGCCAGGTGCATAAGCACAGGTTCTTGTGTCTTACTTCATCACGTGGAAAGGATGTCAGCGCAGTTTCTTACTTTGCATTCCTGCGGTCTTGTGCAACCTTTACTCCATTGCTTGCCAGTCAAGGAGAGGTTTGTAATGAGGAGTGTGGGAGATTACAGGATTGCCAGACCAAGATTATGCAAAGAAACTCATGACTGAAGAAAAGTTT
Organism: Aptenodytes patagonicus; assembly: GCF_965638725.1. Taxonomy (NCBI): domain Eukaryota; kingdom Metazoa; phylum Chordata; class Aves; order Sphenisciformes; family Spheniscidae; genus Aptenodytes; species Aptenodytes patagonicus. Next base: position 1,346,656 of record NC_134957.1, read on the forward strand.
GCAAAGCTTCACAAACCATAAGTATCTGGATGAGTGCCAGCAGTTGCTGGTAATTTCCCCAGCTTGAAGGAAAAAAACATACTTTCATAATACTTTTTTTCACTTGAAGATTAAAACCAGCTACAGAAAATGCAGGTTCTTTGAGAATAAAAAAGTAACAGTGTAAAACTCAACACATTATGAAGAAAATTAAACCTCTTCAGCTTTGAGGAAAGTAGAGGGGTTTTTTTATCCTATGGAGTAAAATATATGTAGAAGTGGGCATCCTTTACACTGCAGAGCAGCTGTAACCTGGTGGAAGCAGGTTGTTAACATTGAGTATACTAGTACTTTTAGCAACTCAGCAGAGCAGAAAGCAACAGCATTCTTGTAAACTTTTCCCAAAATTTAGGAATGGTAGATGTATGTTTTTCCTGCTAATTGTAGCAGAACTATATCTGTCAGTGTCTTCTTATATCTGAAGTAAGAAAGACAAAAAATCTTTCTCTGTTCATTGTGCAATGATGCTTGCCATGGAGGGAGAAGAGATAAAACACTGTTCCATCTGGAGCCCTGATCCCACATAAATCATGGACACTAAAATGCTGAAGTGAGGTGTAAATGAGCTGCCAGGAAAGATTAATTTTTACTCTCCATAACTAATAGCAATGTGTCTTCTGAGAAATTCCTTTCAGATGCATATTTGTACTGAGACCTCACATCAGGACTATACTCAGTCACTCATCTTTCTGTAGTGACACTCCGTGAAGTCTGATAGAGACTTTGGCTCTTCCCCAAAATAAATTACCAGCCCAGAGCAGCAATTAAGTTGAAATGTAATCCAAAACTGTAATCCTAGAAGCCTCATGCTGGGATGCTGCCTAACCCTAACATGTTTAAACACTGTGGGCCCTGAGTTTAGGCATGGGAAGTCAGGCAGCCTGGAAGACCCTGAGGTTCCTCAGTGTTGGCAGCTCTGAGTGGCTTGATTAAAATCAGTGTTTCATCAGAAAATGGCATCCATTTGGCTGTTGGGGCAGGTGCTCTGGGAGTGTGCTAAGAGGATGCACCTCCAAGCAGGTGTTGCCACTGCCACCCTGCTAATGGCATGGCCATGCGAAGAGGGGGGAGTTGCTGTCACACCCCTTTCACCCAGCCAAGGCTCTGGCCCTTTCACTGGGCTTTTAGGGCCAGATAGGGCTGTTCTTGATACTGCTGGAGAAGAGGAGGTGCTAGACTGTGAGGATGGGCTGCTCAGAAGAGCCTGAGCTAGAGGGAGAGAGCCTCGGGGCCTGGAAAGGAAAGCCAGGGGAGTGGCCAGGTTTGTGGCAACCAGGGTGTGCGTTGTGGGTATTAAAATAACTTATGGTGTTTCTAGTTAAAGCTTTTTCCAATCAATTATGGATTATCTGGGGGGTGGTCAGCTTTCTTCCTTGCTTGAGGGGAATACAAAATGCACTCCCTGGCTTTATCCTCACCACGGGATCTCCTCCCCTCTAAAGGAAATTATCAGTTCTGGGATTCATGGGATCCAGTCCTTGTGTCCACTGCCATTCACATGTTTTCTGCTAAACAGGTGCTGCATAAAATACTTGAGCAACCCTGCCTCTGCTCTCCTCTTTGTAAAAAGAGTGTCAAAAGACCAATTTCTGTTAGAAAGGATTTCTGAGTCTAGTGATGGGAAGAGCTGTAGAAGAACTAGATAGTAGTAGGAAGAATAATAACACCTCTATCATTCGTATTCTTTTGAATGCCTTTTTTTTTTTTTTTTAAATTCTGAAGGTGTTTAGCTAAATAATTGTTGTTCTAGTGTCACTGTAACATTGTTTGCTTGGGGGCATGGTGAATTACTATATTGCAGTGGATATTAAGTATGAATCCTGCTTTTTCCTTTTAGACTTAAACTGTGTTATTGTAACAGGTGATTTTATGGTGTTATTACTTGATATGGGGTTGCTTTTGCTTACGTGAGAAGTCCCACTGACTTGGATGAGCTATTTCTGAGAGTAATTGCTAACCTGCAGGAATGGATATCACACAAAGGAAAGTGTTGATGGAGGTATTTCCCTTCCTAAGATGTCAGGCAGGGCTAACAGCCTGGCTTTTATCCTGTTGTGAAGGAGGACAATCACCAGGATAATTCTCTTAGAGATCATATAGCAGGACTGCATGTTAATATGTAAAATTACCTCAAGGAAAGGTGGACTGAGCTGAAAGGTCTTCTTTTTGCTGTGTGGTAGTCAATGCCTGTATTTCAAAGCCTTACTTTTAGTCAAAAGCTTCTCAAGAATATGCATTTATGTTATCTTCTCCGAAAAGCTGTTTGTGTGTAACTAGCAAGAAGGTATAGAACTAAAAAAACCCAAAACCCACCTTCCAGCATCTCCTGGCTTTGCTGAACTCCACAAATATTGGCACTTGTTACTGGGGAAGAATTTGAAAACTAAACTGCTAATGAGATTGATGAACTCAGTTCAGCATATTTGAAAATTAGTATTGCACTCATTCCTAGGCTTTATTTTACTCAATTAAATATGACTCCTTAGTTTCTACTGGCCACACCTCAGTAATATTTCCCAATAGACAAGTCATTATATTCTGACACCTATGTGCTCGTCGATCATTAAGTTCTGGTAATTGCATGCTCCCAGGTTTTAGTTCTCCTGTACTTTATCTCTTCCCTTTTATTAGTTGCATCTGTTGTTTTATCTTCCATGATATGATATCTGAGGTTTTGCATTTGCACAGTGTTTCCGTTGCTCAAAGACAAGTTGAACATGTTTGGAGCATGCCTCTAGGATGGTCAGGGAGGGGGCAGGTAGAGTAAGACCTGCCTGGTGCATCTTGGACAGGCTTGGATGTTTGTTTGGCACCAGGCTGCTTTGTCCAGGGAAAGCTGAGATGCTCTGGACCACATGTAGAAGCAGACCACGTGACCCGCCTAGTGGATGAGGGAAAGGCTGTGGATGTGGTCTACCTGGACTTCAGTAAGGCCTTTGACACCGTCTCCCACAGCATTCTCCTAGAGAAGCTGGCGGCTCACGGCTTAGACAGGTGGACTCTGCGCTGGGTCAAAAACTGGCTGGACGGCCGGGCCCAGACAGTTGTGGTGAATGGAGTTCCATCCAGTTGGCGGCCGGTCACGAGCGGTGTTCCCCAGGGCTCAGTTTTGGGGCTGGTCTTGTTTAATATCTTTATCAATGATCTGGATGAGGGGATCAAGTGCACCCTCAGTAACTTTGCAGACAACACCAAGTTGGGCGGGAGCGTTGATCTGCTCGAGGGTAGGAAGGCTCTGCAGAGGGACCTGGACAGGCTGGATCGATGGGCCGAGGGCAACTGTATGAGGTTCAACAAGGCCAAGTGCCGGGTCCTGCACTTCGGCCACAACAACCCCATGCAGCGCTACAGGCTTGGGGAAGAGTGGCTGGAAAGCTGCCTGGCAGAAAAGGACCTGGGGGTGCTGGTCGACAGCCGGCTGAACATGAGCCGGCAGTGTGCCCAGGCGGCCAAGAAGGCCAATGGCATCCTGGCCTGTATCAGAAATAGTGTGGCCAGCAGGAGTAGGGAAGTGATTGTGCCCCTGTACTCGGCCCTGGTGAGGCCGCACCTCGAATACTGTGTTCAGTTTTGGGCCCCTCACTACAAGAAGGACGTTGAGGTGCTGGAGCGTGTCCAGAGAAGGGCAACGAGGCTGGTGAAGGGTCTGGAGACCAAGTCTTATGAGGAGCGGCTGAGGGAACTGGGGTTGTTCAGCCTGGAGAAAAGGAGGCTGAGGGGAGACCTCATCGCTCTCTACAACTCCCTGACAGGAGGTTGTAGCGAGGTGGGGGTCGGTCTCTTCTCCCAAGTAACAAGCGATGGGACGAGAGGAAATGGCCTCAAGTTGCGCCAGGGGAGGTTTAGATTGGACATGAGGAAAAATTTCTTTACTGAAAGAGTGGTTAAACATTGGACCAGGCTTCCCAGGGAAGTGGTTGAGTCCCCATCCCTGGAGGTATTTAAAAGACATGTAGATGAGGCACTTAGGGACATGGTTTAGTGGGTGGTGGTGTTGGGTCGATGGCTGGACTCGATGATCTTAGAGGTCTCTTCCAACCTTAATGATTCTATGATTCTATAACTGGGGGAATTAGGAGCCCTGGGACGCAAATGCAGTTGTTCACTGCACTTTGGTAACTTTCATGGAAGTCAGTATTTCAGCAGAGATTTTCAGAGGTTTGCGCAGTTGATATAAACACCTAGCTGCTTCGAACACCTTAGTCCTTTTTTGGTTGCTTTGCGCCTTATTCTAGCTGGAGCTCTGTGTTTGAGAAGTATCATATATTTCCATATGCCAACTTTAGTAACATCTGACAAATCGACAAGTTCTCAGGGACTGAAGACAACCAGTGCTACAAGGAAGGCAGTGTTATCCTGGAAAAAGCTTTGGTCCAAGAGAGTGAAGGATTTGAGGAGCACGTTCCCTCTGACAATTCCTGAAGAGACTTGAGTATCTTCTCAGGTTCTCTACAATTAAAACTCAAAAATAATAAGACCAACTACCATAGATACAAAACTGACAATCTTGCAAATAGTCTTGAAAATACCTTGATTAACTTTGTGGATAGAGACTTGTGGCTACTTTTTGAGTGGCTGGGACAGTAAAATCTTCTTCCAGACTCAGTGGAGCTGTACTGTAGAGCCTTTCAGTTTTACTGGTATATTTGAGCGAGTTTATTTCTGCTTTATAATTTTTTCCCACATGCATATGTAAAACTTCCCCATCACTAACTTGATTAGTGTGTATTATGTTAACTGCAGGTTGCAGCCTGCTAAAAATGCCCGAAGGCAAATTTGCTTTCCATATAGTTTCAAGTCTCCGCCCTCAAATATAAAAAAGGAATTTTCCTAGGAGCATGACTTAGAAGGCTGGCACACTTTGCATTTACAGCACTTTTGCAACTGTTCTGTTGTGAGGAGATAAATGAGTGAGTGAGCTTTCAGCTGCCTCTTCTGGGTTATGATAGCAGACTGTCCACAGAGGCAAGTAGCTCAGCAGGAGTGACCTTGCTGCACTTCTCACCTCTGAGATGGCCACACAGATGAATCCAAAAGTGCTGAAGTTGGGGAAAAATCTGATCAAGCACCAATCACTGAGATTAGGCCAATACAGGTCTTTAATATGATTACATAATGCATAATAGAGTGTAAGTGCCTTTCCAAATATTGTGGAGGTTTCCCTTCAGACAATGCCACTCCTGCAAAATAAAAATATTTGATGGGAATCTGTCAATTTTGGTGAAACCTTTGGTGGAAAATATTTAGTATTACATTAGCAAACCAAACTCTTCAGGTATTACTGAAAACTTTCAATGGCCCCTTTCTAAGTTTCTGAATCAAAATTTCTTAGAATTTCCGCTCCATTAAACCTTTAATGAAAATGAACTCGTGGCTTGAGATCTGAATGGAGTAGATGCGTTCTTTCTGGTGGCCTGTTGAACAGCAGCAATGAACATCCCAGCTATGCACAAAGGGCACAAAACTCATAAAGAAGGAAAATGGATCCAGGAAGAAGGATGTATAAAAGATCACCTCCTTCTCCCATGAGCAAAATATCACCCCTCACTCTTGAAGGGATCAGCAGGGATGGAAGCAGAATCTGCTTCGTATCTCAGTGGTCTGAGATGCACAATCTGTTGGATGGGGGGCCATTAAAACTAGGCAAGCCAGTATTGGCACGAGGCCTCTTAAGTAATTGTTTTCCATTCTCTTTGTGTTTTGCTATAAACCCTGACAGTCTGCCTCCATAAGTAGCCCTCTGAAGCCGCAGATGGCTACTTCAGAAACAATTGCCTTTGTCTCTGTAATGTGCATTGCCTGTGCCCTTGACAATACCATCATCCATCCTGTCTTCTGAGCAGGAGGGCCACTTCTTGCTATGCGTTCCTTCTAGATACACTTCCACCTTGCTTACAGCTGGCACACAGTGAAATAATATATTTCTCACCAGATGGAGAACGCTGCCTTGCTTTCATGGGTTACTTGACCAATGATCAATTGTTTTTGTTTGTTTGTTTTGTTGGTGGTTTTTTTTGTTAAGCTAGTGGTAAAGGTTTGTTCTAGATCACCTGCAGTTCAGTTCACCACTAAGGAAACTGGCTCGCTCATTATCACTTGGTCTTTAAATCAAGGCTGATGCTTTCTTAAGCAGAAAGCGTTAATTTAAATGTGAACTGTAGGACTTGCTTCTGTTCACCTGTAGAGGAGAGGATAATTCCTGCTGCCACTCGAGCCAACAGCCTAAATTTTCTGCCTTGCTTCATCTGTCAGTCTATAGCAGTCCCTTCCGGCTTTCTGATCCTCTCTTCTAAAGAGTGCAATGTGGCTGTGGAGTTCTGGATGAGAGTAATTACATGCTGTTGAGGGATGGTTAGATGGTTTATGTCATCTTCCTCCAATCCTGAAGGCCAACATGGTGTGGTGGTTTTGTTTGGTTTGGGGTGGGTTGGTTGGTTGTTTTGGTTTGTTTTTTTTCCCCTGGTTGCATGTGTTACTGCCATTTAGTTACCTGATGGTTGTAACTGTAGGGAAGCTGCTGTCCTGATGCTGGAATAAAATGTGAGGAGGCTGTTTCTGTCAGCCAGCACATACAGCTATGTAGTCCCTCACTGCCATTTTTGGCTTTGTGGGAAGGTACCAGCACCCTTGTCATGGCCATCTAATGCACACTGGCACATGCCTTGTCGTTCCAAGGTGTGGAGCAGGTTCATAACACCACACTGGGTACCATGGGGCAAGTGTCACGTAGCTCCACTCACAGGCATACCAGAATGGCAGCTGTGTATAGTTTGATTCCTGTGGCAGGGATCTACACAGATAAAATGTATTGGTCTGTGGCAGCCAGGCCCAGCTCCATCAGCTTTTCATGCAGCATCCTTGTGTGCTGCTGGTGGGTTTGACTGTTAGCCTTGCAGAACACCAATAATTATTCCTGCACTTGGCTTTTGCTTATTTTGGGCTCTCAGCTGGGGCAGAGGTTATTCTGAACTACATGATTCATGTCTGGTAGGTGGACACTTCCATGTGCAGCTGCCGGTGCTGCTTGATCTTCTCTGGATGGGAGAAAACTGAATTTGCTTTGAGATTCACGACTGTTTTTCCAGGACTCGTGCATGTTACAGATGGCAAGGGTGCAGGCATCTCTTGCATTCACTCTTGCTCCTCTTCTGGATCACTTTATCCTAGAGAGGACTGCCTGCCTTGTAGACACACCAGTGATTTCCTTTTACTGTTTTAATGCCATGATTAGTGCTATTCTAAAGCCATTACTCCTATTTGCAGTGTGTGTTTTCTGGTCTTTAGCTCCTGCCAACTGGGAGTGGGAGAGGTAAATGAGCCTCAGCTTTGGCTGCTGAATCAGTTTTGAATGTGTGTGCCAGGTGCTGATATTAGTAAGCGCTGCTATTGCAGAAGATAATAGATTAAGAAACAGAACTTACTCATCGTATTCTTAAATAAGCACACCAAACACATCTACTTCATTGCCATAGCTGTGTTTGTGTTGGCTAAGGGCAATGCCCAACATCTGACACTAGCACTGGTGCAACCGAATGGAAAACATGGGTATCTCGCTGCTCCTAGGAAATGTCAGAATTGTTTGCTGTGCTGTCAACATGTTAAGGCTATCATTAATGGTCTTTTTATTCCTCTTTTTTTTTTTTTTTTTTTTTTTTTTTTTACTTTTCACCCTCCTCCCCCCAACCCCCCCACATACGATTAACAGAGTGTTCAGTAAGTGGAGTTCATAGTAATCCAGGGGTGCTTTCCAGAGAAAAAAGATTACTTAGATACCTCAGTTACGCTGCTGGTCAGGAGATGGGATATCTCATCTATGGCAGAGCCAAGCTGGCTTTCGTTTGCTGGTTGTTATCTCTGTATTTCTAGCTGAGACATTCCAGCGGTAACTGTCTCGCAGGGTGCTTGGCCGATGGGTGGCTATGCTAGCTGTGAGGAAGCAGCCTTCAGGGCTCAGCCTGATGGACTCAGCCTCTAGTGATTGCAAATCAAACTGCTGTGCTATTCAGCTGCATAGCTAAGACAGAGGCAAAATAAAGCCCTGCTTCAGGCACAATTCTCTCTTTAATGATACTCATCTCTCCACTGCTCACCACTGGAATTTTGACTGTGCTGTGATTTTTATTTTTCCTTTTTAAATACAGAAAATGCATTAGAAATTAAACTTTCATGTGGTCAGAAACAGAACGCATCCCAGGAGCGGTACCTCCAGTATAGTTTTACTTCTAGTCATCTTGAGTTACACAGAGAGAATGCCACAGTCAGTGACTCCGCAACGTTACAACATGCACTTAATCCTAATAAGGAGGGAGAGGCTGTGGCTAACAGGTTGTTTTTCATCTCATTTCATTTCTGAACAAGCTGATTGATAGCCAGTTCTGAATCGTGAATTTGGAAGAGAACTTGGTGCTTTTGTCAGGCCCAGCATTGTTTACAGGAACACTTTTGTTTCCCCCTGGGGAGATAGTGACCCACAGATACTGAAGTTACCCAGAATCCAAACCAAAACCATGCTATCTCATTTTATTTCAAATTCGTAACTCAGATCAGGATTGTCAAAAAGGTTAATTTAGTCTATGTACAACTCGGATAGGCTTTGGAAGAATATTGACTGATTTCTCAGTGTGTCCTCGGTGTGGGTGGGTTTTGTATTGTTTCATACAGAACTAGCCTGAAGGTTTGTGTTTGGCATTGTGGCTTGGTCATTTGAATCCAGAATTCCCAGGCAACTTGTGAGGGAGTGTTTTCCTCAATTACTTTTATTTATTCTCCCCAAAGCCTGTGTCCTGCCAGGACACTACACTTGTACTTACATTTTTTTCCAAAGACAGAGTATTCTGGCATCCTTCCAGCTTCTAAAATAGAAGTTTTCTAGAGAACCTGCTGCACAGGATGACGAAATACAATCTGATTTTACCTTCCTACCTTTCAGACGCTGCCACACAGGCTTCTCACTCCTGATATACCTCTTAGTCGTGGCTAGATCGAGCCATGCTGGGTAGCACTTTACTCAACAAAAAGTCCCGCTAATTGAGGACAGAAAGTGTGTTTGTCATGGTGTGGATCTGAGCGAGCCATGGAAAAGAGCAGTTAGAAATGGAGGAGAGCAATTAAGCAGCCAGTCAACCAGTGTCCCCTTCTGCCTGTACATGAAGGGTCCTTAGGGGGTGCCTGGGGAAGGTCACTTTGGTGGGTGAAGCAGGGGAGTGCTTCACAAAAGGTCCTTAAGTTGTTGCTCGTTAAATTCCTCCTCTGGAGATGGCTTTGCTTTTATGACCTGCCCTTTCTGTGCCTGTCATGTTTAGAAGCTGAAATTTCCATACTTTTTAACCCTCTTGTGCCCTTTGCTTTCGTGCGTCTCCTGAGCCTAGAGTCCAGCATGGAGCAGGTTAAGAAGGAGTCAGAGGCAGGTATGGGTGGAGACAGAACCATGAGCAGGGTCTCTGGGCGAGTGAATGTAGGTGAGGCAGGTGAGGTAGCTGGGCAGCGGCTCTGTGGGGAGGAATAGGGAGGTAGCAGGGTCAGCTGTTCAGGCAGGTGTGTGGTGCTCAGGAGAGGGTCAGTGTGTGATGGGGTGTTGGCAGCCCTGTAGGTAGAAGAAAAGGGGGTGGGTGTGTGGGTAGGTAGGTACCGGCAGAGGGAGAGGAAGGGCAAGGAGTGGGGGACATGTTAGAAGGGGAAGGTGGGGGTCAAAGAGGTGGGTAGGCAAGGATGCAAGGAGGGCTGAAGAGCCCGGGCTGAGGGAGTGAGCGAGCCCAGGCGGGTGCGTGGCAGGGGAAGTGGGTCGGGGTAAGGTGAGGAGGGGAGGGGAGGGGAGGGCGTGTGGAGGGCAGGGGGTGGTTAGGAGGGGAAGTGGGCAGGAGGCCGGGCAGGGTTAGGCAGGTGGGTGTTCCCAAGGAAGTGGGCGCGGGCCTGGAGGAGGGTCAGCGGGCGGGGAAGCGGGCACGGGGCTGGGGCGGGCGGCGAGGGGGTGCCCCGGGGGCGGGAGGTGCCGCATCCCCGGCGGCCCCGCCCGGGCCGCGGGGCAGCCCAGGGGCCGCGGTTCCCGGCAGGGAGGCGGGCGGGAGGCGGCTCGATAAAGGGCCGGACGCCGGCCGGCGCGGGCAGAGCGGAGCGACTCCGGCACCGGCGGCTATGGGGATGCTCAGCCTGCCCGGCTTCCTCTCCTGCGGGAAGAAGAAGGTGAGGGGGCCGGGGGGTGGCTGACCTCCCGGACAGGTGGGGTATGGGGACACCTGGGCAGGTATGGGGACACCTGGGCAGGTGGGATATTGGGGGTACCCGGGCACGTGGGGTAAGGGGGCACCTGGGCAGGTGTGGGAGAACACAGGCAGATGCGGGTGCATCTGAGCAGGTAGGGTATGAAGGTGCCCAGTAGGCATAGGGACACTTGGGCAAGTAGGGTGCAGGTACCTGGGCAGCTATGGGAGCACTGGGCAGGTGAGTTATGGTGCACCTGGCCAGGTATGAAATTATCTGAGCAGGTGAGATCCAGACAGGTATGGGAATATGGGGGCACTGGGCTAGGTAAAGAGGGATGAGCACCTGGGCAGGTATGGGGGCACTTGGGCAGGTGTGAAAGGCACTTGGACAGGTGTTTTTAAAGTGGGTATACAGGTATGTGCTGGCGTGAACATCTGAACAGGTATTGGGGGCATCTGGGCATGTGCAGGGGCAGAGTAGGGGAGACCCTGGAGGTGCTGCCCCCAGGAGCTGACAGCACAGGGGACTAAGGTAGGAGCAGGGCAAAATTGGCCATGAAGGTTGTTTGGGCTCTCTGGTGGGACCCTCTCTAACAGGTCCATGCTGTCCTGCCGGGGATCAGCTGGACTGGCAGCCCACCTGGCTCTGCCCACCGTGTTTAGCTGCCCTGCCCAGCGATGCCAAGGAGAAATGAGGATATGACTGCCCTGCTTGCCTATGGGGCGATCCTGAGCCTTCCCTCTTCTTCTCTTCCAAGGACTTCAGTTTGTCGAATGAAAAAGATGCCCATGCCAGTCACAGTGATGAGAACTTGGAGCGTGGCAACTGGTCAAACAAAGGCGACTACCTGCTCTCCATGGTGGGCTATGCTGTGGGCCTGGGCAACGTCTGGCGGTTTCCATATCTCACCTACCAGAATGGCGGAGGTACCTGTATTGAATGGCAGTGTTGGGTGGGCACACCTTGCTATCCCAAGAGAGAGGATGGCCAGCTCCAAGGGCCAGCCCTGAGGTTGGGCACGTTTTGTCAAAGCTGGATGTGAGCATTGCCCTGGGAAGTGGGATAGTGCCTGCTGATGGGAATGGGAAAAGGAGTAAGAGGCATCTCTGTGCTTTTTGGGTACCAGCTGAGCAGGGAAATAGTATTTAGTTTTAATTGCAAACTTCCACCTGAGAATTCCAGAACTCTTCTGATTTACTCAGGACCGACATTGCATCTTTTTGTCAATGTGCCAATATCCTCTACTTACCTAAATAGCTGTTCTCCCTCCACAGTGCTTACCTCCCTGATATGTTTATAGAGAGCAATTGAATCCCCTCTCAACCTTTGTTTTGCCAGGCAAACAAGCTAAGCTGGAATAATTACCTAAGCTCAATAATTATCCCCATCAGATACTTGGGAAGTGTGAGGCAGAGAGAGCCTCTACCTGCTTACACAATGCACTAGTGGCAAAGCCAAATAGAGGCACCAGTTTCCCTGGCTGCTATTCCAGAGCTTTGTCTACTTGCCAGGCAACCACTGGTAATTAAAGACAGCGTAAACGCCAAGTAACTGCAGAAGACTTACTGTATGTACTTATTTGCTCTGCCTGACAGTCACTGAAAGTCGAATTCTGGACTGTAAATGCAGCACAGCCCATACAGTTGCGCATGGAACACAAGGTGGCATTCTTGGTACAGAAGTTTTATTGGAGTGAGTTTGGCTGGGTTGCGTTACTTACAGTTTTGTTGAAGAAAATTGTAAAAACAAAATAAGTCATGACATTGGCCCTGCTACTTGATGCTTTTTTCTGATCTGCTGCAGCAGGAAGCTTTGCATTTAAAGCATATTTGTGCTGCTGCTTATATCCTGCTCTGTGCCCCTTGCCCACGATTGATAAAGACAACTGTTACATCCTTGTTTTGAAACACAGGAGTAATTCAGTTAATTCTGTGGGACTATTTACTTCCTTAAATTACAGCAGGTATTTGCAGTTCCTTGCAGAACTGGGTCCTCAACTGCTTTAAGTTCAATGAGAGTGAAGAGGACGATTTCTGCGGGGGTATCGGGTCGTGCTTAGGACACCTGTGTTCTCACTTGCCCTGTCTTCTGCATGCACACAAAGAAGTTCCAGTCCCTTTCACAGAACAGGGCTCTCATTGATATCAGGTTAATGTGCACTTTAAAATGGACTTGAACAAGAACCACGCAGAGATGCTGTTTGACACAGGAGTCAGCCAACCATAGAAAATAATTTTCATGCTTTGATGTCCAGTAGCTGTACAGGACAACTGCAAGTCACAGCCAAGTACATGAGGAATGGTTCTGTTCCTTTTTAAATTAAAAGCTGGAAGATGAAATAGAAAGCAGACAAAGCCAATGGTGTCTACAGCTGAGCAGTGTTCCTGCTTGTATGAGAGCAGTATGTCTTCGATAGGTTTTGTAAAATCCTTTCAATTCTATAAGAGAAGCCATCCCATGTAAATCACCAGTTCTCCTGGTAATCTGTGTCTTTTCATCACACATCCTATTTAGTCTTACAGAAAACAGGATTTGGAAACAAATCCCTCTATTCTGCAAAAAGCAAAAAACCCCACAGTGGGATATTTGAGGCGGGGGAAAAAGGGGAGTATAAAATGTGATAGAACTGTGGTGAATACTGAAAGATTCATTGTTTTCTGTGTGTGTGTTGTGGTTTTTTTTCCCCTCTCTCCCTCAGGTGCTTTTCTAATCCCGTACACCCTGATGTTGGCATTAGCTGGCTTGCCCTTATTTTTCATGGAATGTTCCCTTGGGCAGTTTGCCAGCCTAGGGCCAATTTCCATCTGGAGAATATTACCATTGTTTCAAGGTTGGTATTGTTATGTTTCCTTAATCTTTTTTATTCTAGTAATAAACAGATGTGAGTTAATGATTTCTTCACAAAGTTACTAATTCTGAGAAGCCGTTTTCTTCGTAGAGACTATTCCCAATGTTACAAGGTCAGTATTATGTTCCCAGGTAGATCTTCCTTATTATTCAATTAATAAACAGATGTGGATTAAAGATTTCCCCAGAAAGGTTGTCAATTATGAGAGGTTTTATCAATGATTCTCCTGGGGTCATGCAGCACACCACCCTAACTGCAGCCGTCCAGGCAGAAGAAAATCACTCTGTTTGCTGTTTGAGGGAAAACCTCAGTTAAACACCTGGCACTGTGTGCAACAGATTGAAAATAATTTTTAGAAGTTAACTTTATTGCTGTTTCTTCACACTTTACATCCTATGTAGCTTGCAAGGCAGTTCCATGTTGGATGGGTTAATTCTGTATTTGGCTGCCAGCGTTGGCACAGGCACGTGCATCTGACTGCTTTATGCAATGCTGTGCATGTATTCATCCAACTCGCTGCCTTGGGAGTCATCTGCTGGTGTGATTAAAATAGGCTCAACTCTGGCTTTGTAAGGTGAGGTGCCTCTTGTGATAAGAGAAACAGTTGCACTCTGTAGTGGTAGTTTGCCTATCTCTGTGAGGGTTTGAATTTCATAGGGAGATTTATGTGATTGGAAACAAATAACTATGTGCTTTACTCGCTCCTATCCATCCAGGTCCTGTACTGATGGGCGTAAAGGACTATGCAATTGGTCTTGTTTGTCCTCTTTATCTACCAGAGGAATTAATGTAGGAACAAGGAAGTTTCTTTCTGATGCAATAAGAATTTCACTTCCCACCTTCTACAGAAACAAAAGGGATTACAGTCTGGCTGGTTGCCTGAACGCTTACTCTTTTTGCCAGTCTCTGTTCTGCAGTGCGAACAACCTTTCACAAGTGCAGTGTATTTAACTTTAAAGCAAAAGTCTATAGACACAGCAAATCTTTTATGTGTCTGTGAAGATATAAACTTAGATATAGTCTCTAAGATGATTAGGACAGTTTGGCAGACTTTCCCAAACTTGCAGAACAAAGTTCATTTTAACAAAGGAGGAGAACAGTATTATTGGCACAGATTTATTGTTCTGTGTTGCTTCTCCTTTATTGGCAAAACTATACATTACAATGAGATCTTTAAAATTACTTGGTCAGTCCTGGTTTTTGTGTAGTTCCTTTTATTTTACTAAGCAATCAAGGCTTCCCACTGAACTGGGAGAGAACAAAATACTGAATTTCTCCTTTAGACTTGGACTTAGCGACTAGTCCAATTTTTCTGTGGGCCTGATTCATATGTGGTTTTGACAGAGTTTGAGATGGTCAGTTTGGATCATAACTCTCATTTCATGGCTTTACCCTTTCTCTGGTTGGTTGCTGTTAAAAAGTATTTTAAACAAAGAACAACCTCAACTTCTTCCCAAGTAGCCTTTTAAAAGTCAAGTGAAGGCTATTCACTTTTTTTTTTTCCAACCCAAGTTTGGGGTAGTTAAGACATTGTGTCTTTCTCTTTCCTAGGAGTGGGCATCACGATGGTCATCATCTCAACATTTGTGTCGATCTACTACAACGTTATCATTGCTTACGCACTCTACTACTTATTTGCCTCATTTCAAAAAGTGCTACCGTGGTCAGATTGCTTTTCCTGGGCAGATGAGTTCTGCAGCAAAATACGATTAGGTACCGTACTTAACAGATAGGGCTTAATATTACTGTCTTGGGTACTTGTACTTCGTACTGTTTTCTGGGAGAAATTACAGGAGCAAGACAGCTACCCGTGGCTTGAAAAGTCCTTCCTGGAGTTTTGTCTCTGAACACAGGGGACTGATGGTTGTCTGCTTCCCTGCCACCAGTTCTGGGTGCTTGGGAAATCTAGAGGAAGCTGGGCTGAAACCTCCTTGTTGGATCCTTTTTATTCTCCTTTAAATCTAAGGTTTCTTCTAGCACATACAGTCCCCAGAAATACTGCATTTCCATTTTATCAGGCTTCATGGCAAAGCAAATACCTTCCTTACCTGAAGGAAGAGTATTGCTGTAGCTTTTATCGGCGGTTCTTTCATTACCCCTTGCCTCCCCTGTGGCTATGGTAATCATGAGCACCAGTGAGGCACTGGTTTCACACTTTATTAACTCTCTAGAACATATCTCCACGCTATTGTTCTTGATGTTTGGTGACACATGTACGACCAAACACTTGTTATCTCACCAGTTTCCGTATCAGACCAGTTTAAGGCAAAGGTGAAGTTGGTGAGATAATTAGTAGTTAGTAGCTGGAAATGTGTTGCCAAGTGTTAATGTAATTGTAACTCTCAACCATATATCTGAAAATCTCTTCTAAGGTTCATAGGTTTTATAAAATGAAGTTGAGGTGCTTTATTTAACAAAAAGTTGACGCTTGCTTATGGGCTAAACAAAAATATTTTAGCTCAAAATTTGTAAGTGCGGGAGGAGTACAAAACTGAACTGAAGAAGCTGTCCTGAAATAGGCTTCAACAAGACTTTTCCAGTAAATGCTGATATAGTGTTCTTTACTGTATGTTCTGTAAAAAGTATCCCAACGCAAACAAAACTAAACAGTGCCCACCCCTGCACCGCCCCCCGCTAAGGAAAATGTTTAAAGAGCTCTAGTAAGCCCTCTGCCATGCTAAGATGAAGTTGCTAGAGGATGATCTGTGTGTAACCTTGGTTTGGGACAAAGGTTTTCATAGAATAACCAAGGCTACATTCTTAACTATCCTCAGTTCTGATTTTTGCAAGTATTCCTTACGATAAGTGAAAGGTAGAGCTGAGCACACCAGATTCTTGGTCTTTTGATTTACAAAGTAAAAGTCACAGCTGCAAGTGATAGTTCAGATTTGTATCTAGATATTGTTAGCAGGCAAACTGAAGCTGTAACTGTTTAGAAAATGCATTTGCTGTAACAGTCTGATTTTTATAATAGTCATCACTGTGTTAACAATCCCTTTTTCTTGCTTGCTTTCTTTCAGTAAGCGACTGCAATGCAACCTTACATGGAGAAATCATTCATGCAAACTACTCGTTCATCACAAGCAACAACCTCACATGTATGAATGGCACTGTGCACTACAAACCAGTGCAATTTCCCAGTGAGCAATACTGGAAGTAAGTAAATATTTTAAAGAAATTGCTAAAAATGCATTTATTATGCATTGTGGTTTTGAATGTATCTTCTATTTTTTGTCTTACCTTGCTGTCCAGAAACAATCTAGTCAAGGGGGGTGGGCATGCAAATCTGTGCAGAGAGGACTTAAAATTTAATTGATGAGTCTGGGCCCTTTAAAAAATAAAAAAATTAGAAGCAAAAGAGTCAACCTGTAGCAAACTGAAAAATACTCCAGCTTAAAGTCCCCCTCTTCTCTGGAGTCCTGGTAGGGACTACTTAGCATCTTTATGTATAGCATATACTTTTTTTAGGAGTTACTGTGCAAAATATATTCACCTTATTCTGAATCTGGGCCTGTTGTGAAATTGCCATTTCTTTAGCCACGTGGTTTCAACTTGCCTCATGTTCCTTGGGTTTCTGGGAACTAATTCTTCTTATGGACTCTTTTCTTGCTATCAGAATTTCATGGTGAACAAGAAAGAGCTGAGGTAGGCCTGATGGGAGCTGTATAGAGAGCTGAGGGCTGGTAGACTTTAAAAAGAGGGGAAAAAAGCAGTTAAATATTCAGTTTTTCCATGCAAATCATGCAATTCTAACTGCACGCTCATGGAATCGGCTGCAGGGCCTTGTAATATCTGCAGAAACAAGCTCACTTTCCTCCAAGAAGTGGCTGAAGAGGAGGAGTGTGTGCTGCTGTCGCCCTCTTCTCATTGCAGCGTTTTGTGCTTTCAGTAAAGTGGCTCTCCAGCGCTCCAGTGGGTTGGATGAGACTGGTCACATCGTGTGGTACCTGGCTCTCTGCCTCCTGCTGTCCTGGATGATTGTTGGAGCTGCACTGTTTAAAGGAATAAAATCTTCTGGAAAGGTAAGTTAGGAAGGGCAACTAGCAGACTTTTGGCCTGATCTGCCCTTCCAATGTCAGTTGGACTCAGGGAAGGTTAGCACAAGGCAGGATGCAGTCCGAACTCACTACCCTCTGCTGGACTCAGCATTAGACTTTCTTTCTGTTCCTTGGCTTCATAACTGTTACATAAAATATGAGTAAGGTGCTGATTACACAGCAATTACTTAACACATGGGTCTCTTAGCTCCATCAGGGCTGCCATGTATTTGGGGATCTTGCTGTCATGCGGGTGATTCCAGCTGAGTTTTGGCAGTCACCTGGCCTGTTATGACAGACATGTGCCTGTGACCGCACATGTGCGCACACACCCTGGGAACACCTGGTAATTATTTGCACCTCCAGACTAGTTGAGGTGTTTGGACAATACAGGTCGAGTCCTGTGAACAGATGTGCATGTGCAGGTTCTTACCAGATTGTGAAATGTTGTTGGTACTTAAGATTTCAAGCTGCTTTTAGGGACTAGGTCTATAGGTGCTTGTTTTCAGACTCTGGCTCTGCTGAGCTCCCATTTCCATGTGCTGGAGCACGGCTGCCTGGAGTTTTCCTTGGGCTAGGTTGGCTCCTAGCCAAGTTGCTTCAGGCAGGCTGAATTTCATTCTTTCCTGCCTGAGGCCCTTTTCCTGGTTCAGTTTCTTCCTCCCCATACTCCTTTCTTACCTCCATGTTGCATGTCTATTGCTTACTTCTTCAGTCTCTGTTGCCTTCATTCTTTCTCTCACTCCTGCACTGTGTGGTGTAGGTTTTTTTTTTTTTTTTTTCCTTTCGATTCCTTCTGTTATTGTGCCTTTCCATGGTTCCTCACTGCCTGTCTTCCTCTCCTCAGTCTGATGTCTCCTGCTATTCTGCTTTCTATTTGGAGCTTCCTGCCCTCCGTCTCAGCACTTCAGGGTGGAGTATCTATGCTTTCCCAGCCACAGTTGTTCTGCCTCATGGCTCCTCTTAAACTCACATCCTTTGGGTTCCTGGCAATTGGCTCTTCCTGTTGTCACTTCTCTTCTGGCATGAAGGTAAGCCTCTTTGAGGAGTAAGGTAAGACTCAGAAGAATCTTGCTGGGCAGGAACAAGGCAAAGAGGAAGAGCAGAGAGAATTGACTATTCCGGGCAAATATGAAGGAGGTCTTCAGAAATGGCAGACTCGCCATATGATGGCGCAATGCTATGGCTTGGCGTAACCAGCAGTACCAGGTCAATTATCTGTCTGCGTAACACTGAAACTAAGACTCAAGAAACAAGAGTATTGTTGAATGTAGCCTGCATGATAATAGCACTGCTTAGCCCTATTTCTAGCCTGGATCCCATCACGCTAGAAATTGTGTAAACAAACAACAAAAAAGATCTGTGTCCAAGAGAACCTGAAGGTCCTTGTTCCCAGTAAAGTAAAGAAAGCTTCCAGCATGGTGCTTCCCCCCACCACAATCTCAGCAGGAGATAATTCCATCCTGGTCACCTAATTTTGACTGGCTTTCAGTTTGCATTTGCTAGAAGCATTGCCTAGCAAGAGACCTCTGGGGTAGTTGAGTCCAGGCCTTGCTACAGCAGTAAATCATGTCAGAAAACACATTTCTGAAACTAGTCAAGTGCTGTCTGAAAAGTGGATATGTGGCTTGGGCCTTCTGCTTCTGCTGGAATGCAGCTCCAGAACTGGCTAAGCCAGATGGTTTAGTGCTTGGCGTGCATTCACTTCCCCGATTGCCTGTTTTTCATTTGTATCAGCAGACCTTAGCTTAAAACCTGGCCATTCCTCCTGGATGGAGGTTTGTGCATCTCCTCACTTCTAATGTGTGTCCCTGCGCTTCTTTCTGCAGGTCGTCTACTTTACCGCACTCTTCCCGTATGTCATCCTGCTCATCTTGCTGGTGCGAGGTGCCACCCTGGAAGGTGCTCTGGATGGCATCGAATACTATATTGGGAGACAGTCCAACATCACCAAGCTGATGGAGGCAGAGGTGAGAGGTAGTGTCAGCCCCGGAAGCATGATGCGCTTCTGTCGTCCTATGGGCTTGTAACTTACAGAGCAACTTCTTTTTTATCCAGTCAGGTGCTTCTTCGTGTCCTGCCCTGCATTTTGTATCTGCAGCTGGGTTCTGTTTTTTTCAGCAACCCCCAGCTCTATCGGAAGTCCAAGCCCCTATTCTAGCTACTCTCAATCGAAAAAACAGCCACCCTCTACCCCTCCCTGCCACACCCGACAGTGACGACAACTGCAGTATTGCCTCTGAGCAGCTCTCGGGGGTCATGCTGGAGTTTCATCTTAGCAAGGCCTGCCGAGAAAGTTCTTGCTGTGGGATCAAGTGTTGCTCTCACATGTGTCCCACTTCCTTTGGTTGCTGATAACGTCAAGAGACTTTATCAGAAGGTTGGAGGGACCACTGAATTTGAAATGCAGGCTGTGCCTTGCCCAGGAAATTAGCTTGGGAAATTAGGTGGACTGAGAAGGGCACCTTGTGCAAAGGAAGCCTGGATTTTTTTGTTCTGGCTCATGCCAACATTAGTTCAGTTTTCAAAAGCAGACATTATGTGTGATACTTATTTGTGGTATTTTATGTGAGCATTTGGTGCTGAGGGGCTGCAGCAGAGGCAGAAGTGGTTTGTCTGGGTAACGGTGTAAGGAGCACAAGTGGGAGAGCACATGGAAGTTCTCACTCCTGCAACCTGGTCCTGGTTTTCCTTATTTGTTGGCACTGTGTCAAGATTCATATCTCGACAACCCACATATGTGAATGAATTTAATCTCTTTTTCAGGGTTAGCCCAGTAAGATTTAATATTTGGCAACATGTTCAGGATGTGACCTTTGGAAATCATAGAAGACATTGTTTGTGCTTAAGACTGCAAGGTCACCAGTGTGCTATATCCCACCTACTCTAAAATTCACATGAAATAGATATTCAGGCTAAATGTAGAAAAACCCTGGAGCTTCAACAGAGGGCAGACTTAAATGTTTATGATATGTACTGTAAGTAATACAGTAATTCCCATGTTCTTATTTCCGGTAGGTTTGGAAAGATGCAGCCACCCAGATATTCTACTCCCTGTCCGTGGCATGGGGTGGGCTTGTTGCTTTGTCTTCGTATAATAAGTTCCACAACAACTGCTACTCGGATGCTATTTTTGTTTGTGTAATCAACTGTGTCACCAGCGTATTTGCTGGGTTTGCAATATTCTCCATCTTGGGACATATGGCATTCGTGTCCGAGAGACCCGTCTCGGAGGTCGTGGACTCAGGTAGGCTGATCATGGCACTGTCGGTATCGGCACTTGCTTTGACCAAGGCATGACAATAACCTCCTTCCTTCCACTACTTTCCAGGATTTGATCTGGCATTTGTAGCCTACCCAGAGGCTCTCTCCAAGTTACCAGTTTCTCCTCTGTGGTCCTTCTTGTTTTTCTTCATGCTCCTGCTCTTGGGCCTTGACTCTCAGTTTGCCACCATAGGTGAGTGGGGTTTTAAGTAACCCATGGCTTTTCGAATGACCATTACCTTTCTTAATTGTGCTACCTCTGCTCAAAACCCACACTTCTTCCTTTGCAGAAACACTTACAACTACCATACAAGATATATATCCTGAAGTGATGAAAAAGTTAAGAATCCCTATGACCCTGGGTGTGTGCATATTGCTCTTCTTTCTCGGTCTTATCTGTGTTACTCAGGTAAGACATTAAATTCGTTTGTGGCAGTGGGTTTAGTGATGCTGCAAGTGATGAACTCAAGTCAGAATATCCTTTCCAACTGTTCCTGTTTGCATGGATCAATCTGAGAGATTCTTGAATTCTGCCAGTGTGCCTGGACATGCAAATAAGAAATTCCCAGAGGGAAGCTTGAAGAACCTAAGGTTTTCTGTGATTACTGAACTGAGATGTGCTTTTAAATAGAAGGCCTGTACAGAGCCTGTGAACCATCAACCTGATTTACTGCTCCTCAGTTCAGGAGGTTATTTGTGTAATCTTAAGCATACGCATACAGTGTGTGTGCAGCACTGTGGGTACCGCTAATAGATGCCGATGGGATCTTTTTGTTCAGAACTGACTACCAAACAGGACAGGATTTGAGAAATGGCCTATTCATGTCATAAAAACCTATTAGCTCACAAGCATCTGTAGATTGCATGGCTACTTCTCCTGAAAATAAATATATATATACACCTATATAGATATGCACACACATAAAAGGAATTTTCAGTACACTTTGTACAGTGTCTTGGAGCAATTGCTTTCAAGGATATAAAGGTTCATTGCAATGACTCCATCTAGAAATGCAGATTTATGTATGTAATTAGACTGAGAATGTGAAGAAGATAATTGTTGTGAATAAGACAGTTGTATGGTCAAGCAAAGCCCATAAGTTATGAAACAAGATGGCAAGGAAACTTGCGAAGGACATACTACGCAAGAGTGCGAAATGGCTTAAAGTTTGTTTCCTGCTATTGCATGCTGGTGTTTAAAGCTGTGTTTAATCC
Source organism: Aptenodytes patagonicus (assembly GCF_965638725.1). NCBI lineage: Eukaryota > Metazoa > Chordata > Aves > Sphenisciformes > Spheniscidae > Aptenodytes > Aptenodytes patagonicus. The sequence goes on from NC_134957.1 coordinate 1,368,259, forward strand.
ACATGGAAAACTTGTGGGTGTAGGAGTATACAAGCCTACCAGAACTGATAACTGGTATAGCTGTTGCTGTCACTCAGTATTAAAACTTCAGCACCAGCTTTAATACAGTAAATTCCAAATTTACATTTTGCTCTCAGCTGTCTATATATACTTTGCATATACATATCTCTTGTTATTAATATACAGATCTACAGCATTTTGTCAGATGTGCCTTTCAACCTGACATAGAGATATTTAAACAAAATAATGTTCACAAATGAGTACTTAACCTAGAGAACTGGGAATTTAAAAAATCAGACTGGTGATTAGTTAAACTGGCTTGAGCAACACAACTTATTTTATTTGCATAAAGATGTTACAGGGTACTGGGACTAGGTACATTTTTACCTCTATTGTTTGTTCTACAGGCAGGAATTTACTGGGTTAACCTAATAGATCACTTCTGTGCTGGATGGGGAATCCTTATTGCAGCAGTCCTGGAGATAATAGGCATCATCTACATTTATGGTAAATTATTTGCACTGAAAGTCCATGATTTGACTATGCAGTCCCAGACACAGTGTGTACTAAACATTAATTACCGCAATAAGGCATTTATAACTTAGCTGGCTGAAAAGCTTTAATGGTTACCACAGAACTGGAGAAACTGACCTTGACTGTTGCCTTTCTCCTATCCCTTTTGAGTAACCATACCTGCAAGGGAGGCACCTGCTTTACAATGCACCCTACGATTGTCTTTCAACAGGAGGAAACAGGTTCATTGAAGACATTGAAATGATGATTGGAAAGAAGAGCCGTGTATTCTGGCTGTGGTGGAGAATGTGCTGGTTTTTCATTACTCCTGTGCTGTTAATGGTGAGTGTAGATGACTGGATTGTGTTAGTGTGACCGAACTTTAGTAATTGGGTATCGAAGAGGTTTCCACATGAAGATTCAGGGCTGAATGCCCAGGCCCTATGTATAAGGACAGGGTATGGCTGTGCCAGTGAAGCAAACTACGTGCTATCTGGGCTTTCCAATACATACCGCTCCTCCTTGGGTCCTCTCCAGGAGAGGCTGGACCTTCAGATCAGTTGCTAGTGAGCTGGGTCTATGCTCCGAGGAGTAATACAGAGCAACCAGATTGTCCATCTTAGCAGCTGGATTATCTTCATTTCAGACTGAGAAAATGTTTTGAATACCTAGAATTTTCCTCTTTGAGGGAAATTCCGTTTTCGGGACAGATCCCTGGCTTGGTTTTGCTCTCTGGATGTCCAGCTGTTCCCCTGCCTGAGACTCCTGTTATGTGTGTCTCAGTTTTTCATTACTCCTCTACTTCTAATTGTGAGTGTAGATGGTTGGATTATGTTACTATGAGAGAATTTATTAAGATCTCAAATCCGGGAGCAGTGGCAAGTCACTCTGGCCAGCACATTACCTTTAATCTGTCCAGATTAAATCTGGACAACAGTTTAGAAAATGCTGCTCCTGAAATATCTTATTCTGCAGCAATATTTGCCAACAGTTAATCTTAAATTCTTTCCCATATTCCTGTAAATAAAGAAACATGGGAACATATAAAACATACAGAGAAAGGTACTGGGCTCATCCAGCAACGTATATATTCTCCAACATAAGATTTCAACAGAACCCAGAGATCAAGTTCTGTTTAAACACAGATGTACTTAAAGTGTTAGGGTGCATATCAGTGTCGTCCTTCAGTCTTACTGCTTGACCATGACTGAACACCAAATACTGCACAACTGTTCTTGCAGTCAGAAAGCTAGCCCTTTTGTTAACCAACTTGGAAATACAGTGCAAGTTCAAGTTAGCTGGAAGTCTGCTTTTCTCTCTTAATTTTTTTTGCCATTTTTTTATAGGCAATTTTGGTCTGGTCTTTGATCACGTTTTCACCTCCCACTTATGGCTCAGTGTCATATCCAGCCTGGGGAACTGCTGTTGGCTGGTGCATGATTATCTTCTGCGTCATCTGGATTCCCATTGTTGCTATTCTAAAAATAGTTAAAGCTGAAGGAAACCTTTGTCAGGTAAGGGCACAAAAAAGCTGCCATAGCCTCAAATCTTGCTTTCCTTGGCATTATCAGGAACGCCTGTGCTTTCTTCTCAAAAACATGCTCAGTTCTTTGAGGTGTTCGGTAATGGGATTTTTAGACCAAAACACACCTCTTGTAGTTGCATCAGAGGCAAATTTACCCTACTGTGTTCTGATAAGAAGGTGGAGTCTAATTCTCTGGGAGTGCACCCACACATTCAAGAGTGATTTTCATGGTTTCTGTTTGTTATTCCAGCTGCTTTAAATTCTCTGAAGAATTTCTATCACTTTCTATCCCCATACCATTTTCTGGAGTTTTGCCTCCCATTCCTCACAGAAACAAGCAAGTGCAAGACCTGAGGTATGCTCTTCTTGCCAAGCTTTGCCAAAGAGTCCTGTTGGTCACAGCTTTGCCTGCTTGTTTGACTTCAGTGTCCAGAATCCACTGAATCCAAAGACATTTGGAATGATTTTAAAAAACGTTGGTGATTTGTTTGCCATTTGTTGAGTTGCAGGGCATATCTGGAGTTACAGCTTTACTGAACTTTAAAAATAGCCCAGACTAAGGTAGACATCAAATGCCTCTTGTTTTTTCTTTCCAGCGCATTGTAAGCTGCTGCAGGCCCACTGCAAACTGGGGTCCCTACCTGGAATGTCACCGAGGAGAAAGATACAGCCATATTGTAGATCCCAAAAAGGAAAAGGAACACGAGATTCCTACTGTGGCTGGCTTTGTATACACTCAACAATGAGATGGCCATTTGGATGACTTTTTTTTTAACATATGTGTGGTTTTTAATTTACTTATTGGAAAGTGACAATGCAAAACAACAATGACAAAAAGCAAATCAACCCTCTGCCCTTCAAAACCCAGCCCCCAAATGAAAGTGAGCCATATTATTTATTTTTAATGCTGTATGTTTGGGGAGGAACAGGTAAGTTAGGCACTGACATCTTCCCAGATATTTAGGTTGAGAGGGCAGGAAAATGCATTGCAGGCTCCCCAGGCTGATGGACTGGGCATGCTTAACCCCATCCAACCAGTATCCAGCTGGACTGCAGATACGGGTGTGGAAGAGAACAAAGACACATTCTGGTGCTCCCCAGCTACATCAAATTTGAGCCAAAAGGTGCTGTGCTTGCATGCCCCGATGTGCTGCAGGCAGTTACTACCTTCTGCTGTGCTTTGCCATCCACAGTGGTGTGCGTTTGGCAGAGAGGTGAATGGGTGTGCTGGTGCCTGGCACTGTAGCTCAGGGAACAGGAATAATTTTCCTCTGTCTAAGCCTTGCTCAGTGCTGTAAGGCTGCTCAGGATTTGATGTTGACTACAGTGTGTGTGTTGTCTGTGCATCTAAATATTGAGTGGCAAAAAATTCCTGTCACAGGAAATAAGGCCTTAACATGGTGAAAAGCAGGCTTCTTTCTGTTTCTCATTATTCCCCTTGGGATCCCCAAAGAGCCATCTTTTGTGTCATGCCCCATGCTCAGCATTCATCTGTCTATATAATTAAAAAATGCCGCGTTTCCATATTCTGTCATTAGGCTCTGCAGAGTGAAATAGTAACCATTGATTTCTGGCACGTCTGCTCTCCTACACTCACCAAGGCTTTACCTATCAGTTTGTTTTCTACGTCTTTCACTCAGGCTTGGGTTTTCCCTTCCAAAGGAGACTCAAAGTGCTTTTTAAAGATTCAAACAGTGTTATCAGTGTTGTGGTAGAGCCAAAAGAAGCAGAACTTTACCCCAAGCAAAGGTCAGAACTGCCTTGTAGTGCTGTTACTCCAAAATTTGCTGAAATCATGAGATTATTGAAAAGTTAGGAAATTTGTAATGCATTTGGGAACACAGACTTATGCTTCTACCTAGGCAGGAGGGGGTTAGGTTAAGAGAACCTGACTTCACTCATAATACAAGCGAATTCCTCATAGAAGAAAAAAGACCTATGAATTGAATGAATACATTTTGTGTGCTGAGGAACGTCTCTTACTGTGATAATGGTTCCTTGGGAACAATGCAGCAGGGTTTCTGGCTGCCACTTCTTCTCAGGGCTTTGTCACTGTTTCTGGACATGAAGGAGTGTGGATAGTGGCTTGTTGCCCAAGCTGCACACCTTGGTGTATGTTTTATACTGGTGTTTTTGTGACAAATCAACCCTTTATGGTAAATAAAATATGATTTTCTGTTTTTAATGGTTTTGGAGCTGGAAAATGAGATTTCAGCCTTTTGTATGGAGTTGGGGGGAGGCAGTTGGTAGGAAGTACCACCAACTCTTCTATGATCCTAAGCCTTTGGGAGGTTGAACTGGAAAGATTCAACCTCCAGGAAGACTTTTCTTATAGAAGTTAGGATCTAGTGCAATAGCCCTGTTTTGGAGTGGGCTCAGAAAATACAGAAAGTAATTGAGTGGGAATTTATAAAAAGGACTGCGGCATTAGAGCCTGTAACAGAAGCTGGTGAAGAGGACCCCTTTCCTGCACTCCAGCTGCTCTAGGGTCATGGTCTAGCCAGAAACCAGCAGAAAACAGTGCTGTCGCTGGCCCTGATGTGTGGAGAGGCTGGGAGCGGGAGGGAGGCTGAGCTGCAAAGCTGTGGTGCTCATCCCGCAGTGCACCATCCATTGGAGCTGCCACAGTGGGCAGCAGTTCATACCTGGGAAGCGACAGGCTCTGGGAAGGAGAGGGAAGTTAGTCAAGTTATGAATGAGAGAAGCAGGCTGCCCAAACCAGCTTCAGAAAGAATCCAGGAAAGTTTTGGCAAAAGAGATGCTGAAGGCTAATACCAGCCATCTACTGCCCTGCAGGAAGCCCCTGCTGCTGCACACAGGGCTCCTTTTGAGGCTTCTTCTGCTCTGGACTTGTCTTATGGGCTTCTAGGAGCTGTTTTCATAATGTTGCACTATCAAAGCCTCCTAGAAGAGTGCCAGAAGACAATTTCTCAAGGACTGGGGATCCAGTTTTGGTGCTTTCTCCTTTCTCCAGGGTAAGAAAGTCCCCCAGTTCTGAAGGCAAGGTTTGCTCTCTTTGTCGCTGGCAGAGCTGGGACCCCTCTCTGCATGTGCATGTCTGACATCTTCCCGGTACATCCAGTTTCTATTGCTCTCTTCGGATGAGCTGACTGCTGGTATCTGCTGAGGAGTCTCAAAGAGTATTTAGGAGTTGGCATTCATATTCCTCACCCATCACAGCTCTGGCCTAGCAGCTAAGGTTGTGCAATGGCCCCTGAGGGTTACATGAAGTGGTGTCCCTCAGTGCTGCTCTGGAGGCAGGCTGGGCCCAGCAGACCTGGGCATATTCCTCACCCACGCAGGCTGGTGCCCAACATCCTGGTGTTTGCTGGGTTGAAAAATCAGCAGTGCAGCGTTCCTGGTAAGGGAGGATGCTCTGTGCTGAGCAAGTGGTCGAAATGCCTGGGGTTTGGCATTTATTTACTTTCAGGAAAAAAAGAAAATGGTTCTACTTTGGATCCAGCTAAACAGGAGTGGAAGGAAAGCTCTTGGAAAGAGAAAAGTAGAAGTGCAAAAGAAGTACATTTGCTCTGGATTGGCTCAAAATGCAAGTATGTTTTCAGTCAGGAAAGAGAACAGACGTGTGCCGTTCCAAAAAGCCACATCTATAACATGGAAACATTTTAAAAGAGGTATTTCAACTGGTATTTGTGCACGTATGTAAAGCGATTAGTTAGGGGCCAAGCTTGTGAAAACGAATTTAAAACCCCAAAGTTATTTCTATTGCAGAGACTGTTCATAGGCATGATGTCAAATTGGAGAAAGAAGGAAGAAAAAAAAAAATTCTACCCCATCATCTATTTGCAACAAGACGCTTTCCAGCCGGGCTGCGTGGCGGTGCGCTAACCAGCAGAGAGCAGCCTGTGCTCTCGTCTTCTGCTCTGCTCCCGGCACCCGGGGAGCGGGGGGCCTGTGAGGGGTCGGCACGACCCCCCGGCCCAGCCCGACTCTGCCGAGGGTGCTGGCCCGCTCGCTGGCTGATCCGTGGATCTGGAGACTGGGTTATAAAGCAGCAGCCGTAAAGCTGAGTCATTTGGCACTCGCTCCTGCCTGGATGGCAGCTGTTGAACAGCATCTGAGCTTTGAACCAGACTGGCCGTATCAAAAGGTCTTTTTTTACCCAGTTCTAGATGTGTGAAAAAGATAGCTGGTGCGCGCACTGAACTCCTGCATGGCTTTGAGCCGAGCGTTGCAGTAACAGTACGGCTGCCCTGTTAAAGCCACTCCGGCCTCTGCAGGCTGGAGTTGACCACAGGTTATCTCAGCAGACCGGTTGTCCCAGTAAGTGGATCTTTCCAGCCCCACAATACAATTTTGTGAGGCTTTGTGTACCCCCCACTCCCAAGTCCCCAGAGTTTAGCTGAGCCTCACCCTGTTCTTGTTCTCCACGCCTGTGGATGATGTGGCCTTGCTGAGGTGTCTGCTTCCTGGCTTTTTTTTTTTTTTCATTTTTTGTAAGAAGTACCAGCATAGACCCAGAAGCAGCGTGCATGTTTTTAATTGAAGGCTTTATTTTCTTGTTTCAGCTTTAAATCTAGTTTTCCATCATTTTGTGGGTCTATGGCAGGGCTTTGAGTCATTGTTCGGCTTCAGATCCAAGGCCGTGGCTCTTTTTGATGTGGGCACCATGGCACCGCAGTCAGGCTCTGAGGGATGGGGCACCTGCCACACAGTTGTAGTATGGCTGTTTGGAGAGGGATGAATGAGAAGCGAGAGGTACCAGGCTGTAAGCACAGCTGACTTGCTGGGGAGCTGCACAGGAGTGAGGAGGTGATTGCACAGCCCATCTGTTGAGGGCAAAATCATGTATTTCCTGTGAGTCACCTTTTGAACGGGCTGGGAATGCTCCACAAAGTCTGATCCAGCAGAAAATCCCAAAATGGTGAAATTGAAACTGACCTTGAAACAAGTTAATGTCTGCTGGCACCAAAGAAATTACTGGGGCAAAAGGTTTTACATTCTTGGAAGAACCTGGTTTCAGTGATTTCAGTGATGTTTGCTTTTTAGTCCAAATGGTCTTTGTTTTAGAGGTTAGTAAGCCCAGACTACAAAGTACTGAAGAAGGAAAATACTGAAGTTTAACAAACACCTCTTGACATTTAAAAAATTATTTTCTCAGCCTGAGCTGCTTTGGAAGGGAGGTGAGGGGGAAGCTGACTTTTTGACTTCTTGATTTGGAATGAGGAAATTGTTGTTACAACTGTCTGAAGGATCAGAAAAATCTTTTCCAATTTAGCTCTGTGATGCAAATAGGGCAAATGCTGGCAGAACCCTTTAATGAGAAAAACCACGTTACCCTAATGATGTTAGTTAGTTATTTTTTAAAAAATTAATGTTTGGCCCTCTGTTAACAGGATTCTGGGAGCCAATATCTAATCTTAGGTTCCTGTGAGTCCCAGGGAAGCTCCAGATCCTCTGTGTAGATTAGCCTTTTGGGTAGACAGTAGAGGAGAGGGGAAAAAATGAACTGAAATCTATGGGCTGTAGGTAAATGGCACCTGATGAAGGAAATGAGGAAAGAAGACTATATATAGAACTGATTGTTCCCATGTAAGTATTATTTAATTGATTTTTATAGATGAGTTGTCTGTAAAAATATGGGTTAACTGGGTATATGAATGAAATGTTGCAACCAAACCTCTGGTCTGGTCCAGAGCATGTACAGGGCAGAAGACCCACTCCTGGCTCTGGTTCTCCTTGTCTACTCTCCTTGCCCCAGCAGGGATGCAAGGGGAGATGAAATATGTGTGACCTGAACTGTATTTAGGGAGAGGTTTCCCTCCACTGTTAACTTAACCTGGTTCATCAGCTCATGCTGATTGCAGCTGCAGTTTCATGCTGAGTGTTCTGGCCAGATCCAATTTCAGAGGTCCTTGTTCCCACCACCTCTCCAGTTCTGGTCCTGGTGCCTGGTTAGCAATACTGTTGAGCGTATTGCTATGCAAGAAGTAATAACCTTACTCTAAACTGGTTTAGTGTAATGATTTGTTTAAAAAACAAAAAATAAACAGTGCTGGTAGTTTTTGTCACAGGATTGTTTAGTAGATCCCCTAAAGACTAGAGCCATAGAAATCAGGTGACTCAGACACAGCAGCTCCTGACCAGGCAGGGGAGGAGGCGATGTGGGACTGAGAAGCTGTGATGAAAGGGAAGACGGAGCAGCTGGTTAAACTGGATCTTCCACTAAAAGAAATGCAGTGGGAAATGGCAGCCTTACCTAGGCTAACTCTGCTAGATCAAAGTCAGGCTAACTGATAGCACACTCACAGCTGTTAAAAGAAGGTTTTCTTCCTCAATAAAACAATCTCAAGAAGGCTTGAGATAAATCAGTTCAAGAAAGTTATCAGTGCACGATAACTCAGCCCATAATGAAAGAGTGAAACTGCACCTCACTGAAGCATGGAGTCAGTGTGGAGGTGAGGTGTATGTGTGCATCTTGAATATGATGTGCAGCTCCCCCAGCCCAAAAGGCAGAGCAGAACTGAAGAGGTACAGAGAAAGGGCCAAAAGACAGCCTGAGTGTTGGAATAGGCTCTGCTCAGCAAGCAAGTAAAAGGAACAAGGATTTTGCTTTGCAAAAATTAGGGCTGGAGAGCAAAGCCAACAGCCATCTATGGAAATCATGAGAGGAGTGACAAAGAGGAGTAAGGAATGGCTATTCACTATTTCTAACAATTTTAGAACCAGAGAAAAGGTGGGAACTTATCAGGTGGCAGCTTTAAAGTGAAAGGAGGGATGTTTTGTCCAATGCTCAGTCCAGCTGTGGAGTTCCTTGCCAAAAGGTGTTGGTACTAAATGGTTGCATGCCTTCAAAATCATTCAGAAAAACTAATGAAAAAAATCTCGACAAGACACTACATCTGCTTCAGGAAACCTTGAGAATACTAGGAATGCGGGTCTGTAATGCTTCTACTGCTCTTACGCTCTTCCCTGGGTGTCTATGCCAGGCTGGTGTCAGAGACAAGATGCTGGCCTGGCCTGGACCGTTGGTTTGATCTCATACAGCTGTCCCGGAGAGCAAACCTTGAACTATGTGATTCATATTTGCAAACTTTAACTCATTTACAAGAAAATGCAGATTGTTGCCAAGAGAAATGTATTGAATTTTCTCTCGTGTGTGTGCTCTGCCAGACACAAACAGATTCATGTTCAACAGAGCCTGAAAGCAGTTTCATCTGGACATCTCCCTGTAGTGCACATTCTCCTGAGTTCCAGACTTTCATTACTTCTCTTCAAGCAATCAGAAAAGCAGAACTTCTTCTGGTGCACACTTTCTTACTATAACCAAAAAACAGGGAAAGCATGACTAGCTTTGCTATGGGCAGCCTGAGCTCCACAATGTGAAGCAAGCAGCAAGCACCATTGGTACCAGCTTCCCTCCCCAGGAAGGATAATTGTTCTCCACCAGTGTTAATAAAAATAAGATAGGTAATTCACTTTAAAAGATGAATTGTGGATTTTGCAAGAAAGCGGAGAGCTAATGTTCACCACCACCACCTAAAGTGGATGCAGAGAAGAAAAAAAAAAAAAGAGGAAAGAGAGAAAAAAAAAAAAGGCATGCAGGGCTCTAACCTTCCTGTCACTGCCTTTGCAGAGTGGAGCACACTCAGTTGCTGAGCCAAGCCTTGGCCAAAAGCCGCTGCCACCAGGGCCGTCAGGCATGGGAGGCTCTCCAGCAAGGGGCAGAATGTGTATGCAACCCCTGGGGCTCATTTTGTAATTCCCTGAAATGCTGTGACTTCCCATGTGGCTCTTCGATCCTCTGAGAACTCCCACTGCTGCGAGACAAACACTGTTTCATGGTGATGAGAAATGCAGTGATCCTCTTTGAAAATGAGGGCTCAGCACAGAGGCGGCTCTGACCGGGCTAGGAGCATCCAGCTGGTGGGGATGGTCACTGAGAGATGGTGAGTTCTCCTGCTCCAGCACTGAGGAGTCTCCGGCTGGCCAGAGCACTGCAGTTATGGTAGAGGCTGGGTGCAATTGCATTGATGGTGCATGGTACAGCAGATCTACTTGCTTCAGTGCTCAGAAAAGGTAGATCCCCTCTTGCAGCCACAAAAAAATAGCCTGCAAGGCAGCTTGTAGCCACACATATATGTTAGTAAAATACTACCAGCATGAATACAGGTAGAATTTCCCCAGGTGTTACATGACCAGAATGATTAAACTCAAGCGAATGACCACCAGGAACTTTAGTCCTTAGTTTTACTTTGATGAATATTGTTCAAGTACTCTGAAAGCAAAGGAGGAAACAAATAAGCAAACACCAAGTTGGAACCAAAAAGATGAAACTGGTCATGTGTACAGGACAGATTGGGAAGGCAGACAGCAATGTGGGCAGGAGTAATATAGTGGTCTATTTAATGCAGCTGTTGATCAGAGAAAGGGGAATGCTTAGGGGAAAATCTAGAAATATGTGGAATACTGTGAATTAATATTGGTTGTTTGACAAAGACTAAAATAATGAGAGGAATCTGCCATATTCCACCTGTTCAGATAGAGCTACTGGGCTGTGAAACGACAGATCAAATTAAGGTGCCAGGCAGAAAGGTTGTAATGAGAGACTTTGATTACTGAGGCATCGGCCAGACTCCGGAGTTGGTGACTTGGGAGAAGCTAGCGGGAGGGTGAGTCGCTGGAGGGATCCTGGGTCCAGCTGGAGGGTCTGAGGCTGGGCATTCCTGAGTGCACTGCTTCTTCTGGGATCTTGGAAATGATCATTTGGGATTAATGTTTCTGTGAAAATCAGTCTGGGAGGATTGTTTTGAGGTTTTTCATCTAGGAAACCAGATAGCAATTAGATATAGAATTGAGGAGTTTTTTCTCCAACAAAACCATTAAAAACATTCCAGTGAGCATTTCTTCATAGGTCAAAACGTTTCTGGCAAGCTTTGGCTAGCCTGCTCCCCTTGGACAGTGATATGAGAGCCTGGATGTTACAGTGTGGAGCTCGTGGGGCAGGCAGCATCCAGCCCTGTTCCCATCACCTGGCTGCCAGGTTGGACAAAGCCTGTGGCTGTGTGGTGCCCGTGGCCAGCTCCAGGCTTTGGCTGGGTGAGAGCTGACCACACTGCTGTAGGAGACTTGAAATCATGCAGCTGGAATCTAAACCCTGGGGCTGATTGTAAACCCATGCCCCGAGTCTCCAGAGAGTCAGTTTTGTGCCATCAAACAAGACCTGTCTGCTTGTGCTGGGATGATGCTCCAGGCATTAAGACGCCAGGCAGCTGTACATTCAATTTTGGAGATGCAGACTTTGATTAAATCCAGAATTTACAAAATAAAATCAAAAAGAATGGGAGTCTAGGGGGAAAGGCACAAATAAGGAGAAATATCAGTAAACTGTGAACCAGCAGAATTGGACTTTCCAGCTCCTCTCTTGGAGTTTCAGCAGGGCTAGCTTCATTAAAAGAACTAAACGACACAGGACTCGATAGAGAAGCATCTCCATCTGCTCTGAGAGCCATGCTCCTCTGGAGCTCTGCAAATGCTAATGGATACATACTGTGATCTGCACTTCCATCAGCTGGAGTACTTTCTAAGGACCTTGGCTGGCTAGCGGCATTCTCTCACAGAGGTTTAACAGATGCTCCTTCTGCACCCCAAACCCATACAGAACTGACTAGTGTTATACTTCATCTACTAGATGTAATTTTCCAACTTCAAAGCTTATACTTTTATGAAATATGAATGCATGTTCAATTTCTCCTTCATTTCACCTTCCTGAGGGCCACTGATGGTGCTTAAAATGTGCCTCCACTCTGTATGAGTGTGTGCGTGTGTGCTGGATTTTTACCAATGATGTGGATGAAAGAGGCAAACCAGCCTTGTTCTCTGTGGCTTTCTGTAACAGGCTGGGCTGCAGGCGTCCAGATCCCCAGATCGCTGCCCAGTGCACTAGCATGCAAATCACTGCGGGAGCAGGGGTTGCTCTTCTCTTGCCGAACCCCAGTGTTGTCTCTCAGTACTCCTGCTCTCCTGGCATTGGGGATTATTTTTTTCTTTGGTTGGTTTTAGTTTTATAAGTTTATAAACCATTTTCTTCTTTTGGGCCAAGACACTATATTCAATACAGAGAATCAAGATATTTCTACATTTAAACTCCATTGCAGCAACATGGTTGTATTGACTCCAGTTACCGACGACAGCATTGTTTAATGGCTCCAGTACAAATAGAGGTCCAGGCGCAGACTTTGGAGTTGGTTGCAACAATAGAGTCACCTTTTCATTCTGGAAGTGATGAATGGTTTAGGCACGGTAGGCAGGAAAATAAAACCTGTCGCTGGAAGACAGATGAGGGCAGCATTTCCCTGTAATATCAGGACATGAGTGTTCCTCTTCGAATAAGTTTTCATCTTGTGTTAGCTGTTAGTGTCTAAGCTCCTTCCAGAGGAGCCTTGCCAAATGTTCGGGTTCTTCAAATGAAATTTGGGGGCCACGTTGCTTGTGAGGTATGCAGAATGTATAGGAAAAAAACAGAGGTAGTCTTTGCAACTCTCAGAACTCATTTATGTTGAAGTTTTCTCCCCTTTTCTAATGGTTTCTTTAGCATTGCTTGCTTTTTTTTTTTTTAAATAATTGTGTACAGTGAATGGTGTATTTGCTGTTTCCCTGGTTTTTTAAAGGGAGGAATGACCACAGTAGCCAATGGGCAACTGTGTTGATGAAATGGAAGTGCCACAGAAGTGGGCAAAGGTCCTGTTACTGTGTTTTTCCCATGCTGATGCTGTTGCCTCTTTCTCTGTTGATGTCTTCCTTGTGTCATGACCAGGCAGAGGATGATATTTAACTGTCAGGACAGTCTGGGAAGTCTCCAGCTGATACTGTTGGTCATGGAAGGCTTTCCCTAAAGAGCCAACTCTGGCCCTTGCACCTATCACCAGTGTATACAGACCACAGGGCAGATCCCCTATTATTCTTGGGATGTTTAGGGTTCAGTTCACTCCTCTGGGCCACATAGGAGCCACGGCATTCCCACAGCCAGGGTTACTCTGTAAGACCAGGCCAGCAGTGGGTAAAACCCCTCTCTCATCTCACTGCAGTGCAGCAATGGATGAGTTCATCTTTTACATTTTGGACTTTTAGCTGAAAGTTGGATTCTCTGTCCTGCTTAGCATGCGGCAGCACTGAGCCGGCACTCCTCCCGCTTGTCCAGAGGGCTAGGATTCGTTAGCCTGCATTTATCAGCTTTTGCTATGAAATGGTGAATAATGAGGCCCAGTTCAGGTAATGAAATGATCTCCCTCTCACATCTGATTACATTGCTGCTTATTATTTCTTCAGTGTGTAATTTTGCTTCCCTGGAAACTTGTTTTGTAAACACTAATGACTGTGCAGTTATAGCCCAAAGTTAAACCAGCCCAGCAGCGCTGCAGAAGCCTGGTAAGCCGTGTGGCCTGGCTGTTTGTGTTACCACGTGTGCTTCATTAGGTAATGTGAGGATGGAGACAGCCCCTGCCCCTTTGCTGGAAGGTACAAGGAACAGCACCAGGAAAGGTGCAGCCCTTGGCATCCATCATGAGCAGCTTATATCCTTTGTTCAGGTATCAGTGCTGTGATTTAGCCTAACTGCCCTTCTTCTCTGGCATTGAGTTTCTCAGAGAGATATCTACCATGATCCCTCTTCATTTGTAATTTGTTAGGCAAGAAAAGGACATATTCCTCTCATTTATTCCTTTATTCCTTTTCTTCTTGAGTAACTTTCTTGAGTAACCAGAGCAGTGCAGGCTATTCCAGACATCTTATATGAGAATAACAAAACTGTTTTCTCTCTACTGGAATGACTTTGCTTCTACATCTTCAAATTTCATCTGCTTTTTCCATGGCAGCATCTGCTTGGCAGCCTGGGGTCACCCTAAGTTAAACAAATGCAGCCAGAAATCCTCATCCTTAGCCCCAAAGAAATGACCTTGCACTGTGTGTTCTTTGTCCCATTTCTACAATACAAGCCCTTGAGGTCATCCAGTTTTCCTATACGATCTTCTCACCAACCTCTGGGTGAACTTGGTGACACCATCCCCACTTCAGCCACTTCCTTCTCCAACTTATCTTTTTTTTTTTAAGATTCTCCAGTTCCCCTAGCATAGTATTTGTACCCGTGGGAGATGTTTTACTGAAGTCTAAGCAAATGAGAGCTGCCCACCTGATGTGGATAGCACACTGGAAACACGTCGTGTATATATATATGATAAGCTCTACTCTTGAACAAATTCCTCTTTCAGTAAGACAGGTCTGTGCAATGGCTTTGTGTATGTGTTTCCATGACATACATACTCCAGAAAATGCAGGACAGCTTTGTGTTATTGTTGAAGAAGCAAAGTCCTGCTTATGTAGGATGTAATTTCTTTTTCTGCAGCTCCTGGCCCCCCTGTAATCATTATGTATCACTATATATCTTCTCAAGTTTCTCATTTCCCTCCGCCTCGTTATTTCTTTACCATATTATGTAGGAGCACCAGTAACTGCCTGGGACTCCCTTGTGCAAGGCACTGTACAAACAAGGAGCAGAGGAGTCACCAGCCCAAGTCTAAGCCCTACAGCAGCATGCATGAGCCAGTCCCTAAGAGTGCAGGCAGATGTAGCCAGTGGTTTGAACAAGGCACCAAGACAACTGTTTCACCAATACACCTGGACCACTACGCAGCCCTGTGTGACAGGACATTTTCCCTCTCCTGCCCTCTCCACGCTGCACTTGGGGAACTGTGCATCTTTTAGGAGATGCATTTCCCTCATGGTCCCTTTGGTCACATAAAAGCTGCTGGGAGTAAATCTCATCCTTTAGGTAGGCTGTGTCTCACCCAGGAGTGTTTGGAAGAGTTTTATGGTCTCTTTAGAGGGATTGTCAAGACATAGTTCATAAATTTGAGGAGGCACCTGGCCCTGTTATGGACTACTGTGGTGTGCATTACTGGGACAAACTGTCCCCAGGGTAGTGCCTCCCCCTGTGTTACCCAGGATACATTTGCTGTATTGATTGCATACATATTCAGCCAGTCACTAAAAGAGGAAATTTGACCCCACAGTGCAGGGGCTTGTAACGATCTCGGCAGGTTTATTGGCCTGATCGATGGTACATGACTTCTCCGCAGGAGCTGAAAAAAAAAAATGTAAGTCATCCTTATATTAAAACAAGTGTGGGGAAAGACATTTCCACAAAGAATTGTTCAACCTTTTAAAATTAGGTTTCTTTTTTCCCTAAACTATTGACTAATGGACTGAAAAATTTCTAAATGTGCCTGTTTTTGAAGACAATGCCATTCCTCTCAGGAAAGAAAATCATTAAGTGACAAGTGAACAACGAGTCTGTCCTTGTCAGTGTGTTTCTCAGGCTTAGCTGGGGAAACAGGTGTGGAAAAAGTTTAAATTAAATGGTTCTCCAAACTCTGAGTCAAAATGTAAATTGTTAGGATTCTGATGGTTTTGTTTTCTTTTCAGGGTTTTGCACATTTTTGCTCTATGGTCCAATTGTGCGTTATTCCAGAAATCAGAGGTCTGGTGCAAAGCTCATCGATGCATTAATTTTCTTGGTTGTAAAAGCTGCAATTTCATCACAACACCCTGAACACCTTGGAGGATTTCCCGTGGGTCCTGGGATCTTTGCCTCTTGCATCTGGCTGCTCCTCCATAATGAAACTGGACTTAGGCAGCCACCCCATGTTTCAGCCTACCAGTAGGCGGCTGCTGCGTGTGCCACCCCTGTGCTGGAGGTGACATGCCATTTCATTGCCTCTGTATGATCATCCCAAACCCTGGGAAAGGTCATACCAGGGCTTTGCCAGAGCAATGAATAACTTCTGTTTTGCTGCCGTGAGCTTTGTCCTTCTGACACCAGCTGTTATAAACCCTGTGCTTTGTACCCAGGCCACCTCAGACCCATCCCAAGACCCTTTTTAGTATTTGTTTGCAGAGGTTAGCGACTCCAGGTCCAGCTCACAACCTCCACTGAATTTGGCTCCTATTAAGACAATTCATAACTGCATTCCTGTGTCCAACAAATGTTCTTTTGCATCTTAGCTAAAAACCTGGAGCCGGTGGAAGGGAATGAAGCAAGTGTGGCTTATGGGTCCTCTTGGCTACAGCAGTGCCTCTTGTTTGCAGGCATTTCCATTATCACCAGGAGAGGTAGGAGTGGGTTCTCATGCAGTTCCAGAGTTGAGCACACCTTAAGCAGCAAAACATCCAGGCTGTTAATTGGGGTTTAACTCCCTTAAGAATAAATGTGTTTAATGGCAGAGAAGATGAATCTTCCTAGATAAGGATCATTTGGAGATCCTCATCCTTGTAACGTTGGGCACTTCTGCTCAGACTCGACGCACTCGGGACCAAATCCTGCTCATTCTTGTGTTAGTGGCAGACATAGAGAACAGCTCAGACCTTTTTCACCTGAGGGGAAATGACTGCTCCTGTTGTAGAAAATACCAAGTGTGTTACATCAATTACCTTTCCCTATTAAGAGACTGATGCCAAAAGGCTCATATGGTATAAATTAGGCAAGATTTACCAGAGTCAGTGGAGTTTGTGGGTTTGTTTTTGTTTTTTTTTAAGTAGTGTGGCTTAGTGTCTTATTCATGGTTGCTAGGCAAGATTTTTCAAATGGTAGTGATACTACCAAATTTGGAGGAATAGGGGCAATATTGGTAGAAAATGCAGGACCGTTCGGTAACTGCATAGGGGAATCCTGATTTCATTTTTTTTAAAGCAAAGCTGGTTTAACACAGAAAGAGGGGAGGGACTCCTTCCTTGTCACTGGTCTCTTTTAGCAGATGCCTTGTTTTATTGATAATACTCAAGATTATAAAAAAATGAATCCAAGTGTCCTGAAGTGATTAAAGCCTCATGCTGGTGCTTGTTTTCTGAGTGCTGGTTTTGCTGTAAGATGCTGTGACTGGTCCCTTGATTCAACTTGGCCACGGTGAGAAATAGTTAAGAAGCTTTTAGTTTCTTGGGATTTGCATTTGAATTTCCTTAGGGTAGATGATTTCCTGAAATGGGGATGATGTGACTGACCTGCTGGAGAGAACTGAAGCCCTGGGAGTGCTGTTCCCTGGAGACCCTGGAGAGGAGCAATGGGTTCTTGGGCTGGGAGTCTGCAGGTAAGTGAGACATTTCAAAGCAATTCATTGCTCTTGCTGTGTCAAATTGCGCTGCTGGAGAATACAGTTTCATGGAGGAATATTTCTTGACTCACTTAGAATTTCATGAGTCACGAGCCCATCCAGGATTGCTTGTTTATCTCATCTAGGAACCAAGACAGAGCTCTGCTGCATATTTAATAAATGGGGGGAAGGCAAAGAATTTTAAGATAAGATTATCTTCTGCTCCTTGTCATGGCCCTCATGTAAAAAGTTTGTATGGCATGCAAAACAGAGCCTGATGGTAAACCATTTGGTTTTGAGGACACTGCACATGAAAAGAGCTTTACAGAGTAATACTTTTTTTGGTTGAATACTCCTATGAATTCTTTTGTGTATATGACTAAAAAAATTTGTTGTGTGATCTTACGAAAATTAACAAGGAGATGTAAAAAGATGTGTGGGAACCTGGGGCTTCTGGAGGAATAAACTTTTCCATTCCTGTGGCTGTTGAAAGCAGGAAAAGAAGAACAGGTGAAGAGAACCAGAGTCCAAGTTTCTCATTGCTATAATAGGCTGACAATAACCAGAACTAAGGTACTGGGAATGACAGTATAAAGTCAGTCAGAAATCAAAGAGCAATGGATTTTATATTGTGGCCTTTCAGTTCCAGTTCTGCAATGGGTTTTGTGTACATTTAGGGAGGGGAGGATGACTGGCTGCTAGTTCTTGCTGTGGAGTCAGCTGCAAGAGCAGAGTCCAAGGCGGCAGAAGGGGTGTGAAGATGATGCAGAACCGGGATGGAGTCCTGTGAGGTTTTGTGTTTAGTTTTCTATCTTCAGTGTTGGCACCAGTGTGCAGCAAGTGTTACAACTACATATCACTCTCACACAGAAAACAAAAATGTCAAGAGTCTGCACCACCACCACAGCTGCGAACCATCCTCTGCTCTCTCTGAGCTAGTCTGCTCCTTTGTAACTCAAAAATCTTCAGATCTGTGCTCTCCCCTTGCAGTGAGGGTCAGAGGAAGCCTGGGGGGTGTCTGTACAGCTAGTCAGTGTGTGAGTTGTTATCTGTACTGTCCAGGGCTTGCTGAGGAGCTGGGGTCCTGCTCTCCTCCTGGCAGAAGGATGCAGGAGGAGGAGAAGATTATGCTTTAAGCCTAGTTTTGCTAATTCTGCATCTCTGAACAAGTTGTTATTGGTATACAATAAAGTCCCTGTCTGTGAGCTTAATGGTCATGAAATAATGGTTGCACTTTGCTAATGAGTCACTGATGGGTATCAAGTGATGGCTTGGTGAGGGGAGTGAATGGATGAGCCTCATGGGGATGTTTTGTAACCTGGGCGGGGGGGAGGTGCATGTACTGGGCTGGGCACAAAACATCTCTAAGGAGGACTAAGGCCATAAGGCTGCACACAAGGCTACCTTGGTCTCAGCATTCTGCATCTCTCTGCTGTTCAGGAAGGGATTCAAGATGCTCTGGGCCAGAGAGAGAACCACAGTACACAAGGGAAAGCTTGATTTCCTAACGCAGTGGTGTATATAGCTTTTTACTAGCTTTCATGCACTGCAGTAAAACCCACCCCAGCATTAAGCATTCACGGTGCCAAAGAAACAAGTAAAATTCAGGAGCAAGTAACTGCCTTTGTGGTTTCATGAGGATCTCTGTGTCTTTGCACTTCTAAATGCTGGCATAATAAATCCTGAAGTGCTTTTTTGCTCACAGCAGATGTGATTAATACAGCTGTTAGCTGGTGTGTCTTCTAGAGGAAACAATTGGCAACCCCTAGGTGGATAAGCACTGAAGGCCTGAAAACCCCACGATTTTCTCCACATTTGAGAAACTAAGAGATAAAATAAAAATGTTCTTTCATTATCTTCAAATCCATATTCAGCCACGATGTAAAGACAGTCACTTTTGCAATAAGCATTTTGGAGAGTGCCTGTTAAAGTGAAAATGCTCTGCACAGCCGGAGCCCCTGTGGGGGTGGGCGGCTCCAAGTGCAACGTGAGCGTCGCGACAGCACGTCCCATCCACTGCCCCCCAGACCCTCCTGCCCACCCGGCTTGGGGAGCGAGGGATGTCCATGTGTACAATGCTTCTTTTCCACTCAGCAGCATCTCTGCAAGGTGAGAAGGGGGCCTGCGGGGATGCTCAGAGGTGCTGAGCCCTGTAAACTTCATGCTATAAATGCACCTTTCCTCTTCCTCACACCCATCTTCCCCCAGGGAAATCCTGAGCAGGACACAAATATCCTCAGTGACTTTACCAGGTTTCCCTTCTGCTTATTCCAGCATAATCACAACCACTGATTTCTGCTTGTTTGCAGCTGGAAGCTCAAACTACCATTTATTTTCTGTATGGGTTCCTAATCTGGAAATGGATCTAATTTGCTTTATCAAATTATAAGCAAATTAAGCTAAACATATTGTGTTATGTCCGGAGGTATTGTGGAGCTTTCATGAAAGAGGAAAAACCGTGTTAAGTTTCTTCTTTCCTCAGTATCAATAACTTCGTGTTCTCAAAAAATATAAATGTCTCTATAAACGGTAGAGTTTTTCCTTGGGGCCAGGAGCTGGATCTGTCTCACATCTTTTATCCTCTCAGCCCTTAAAGAATATCCTTGCCAGCATCCGGAGCTCTATTCCCTTGCAGTTCCTCCCCTTGCTATTAGACACACGTTGATTATCTGCAATATTGCATTTGATAGTATTACTAAACAGTTCTGAAAACTTTCCTTTCAGCAATCGCTTCTTCCCTTTCAAATGGAACTTTTTTCCCTAATTGTAAATCAGCTTTAGAGCCTTGTACATCTAAGGACAGTAAATACCCCACTGCTCCAAATGAGACAAGTATTTTGCATTTCCATTTCCCGACCCATCAGGGAGAATTTTGTGCAAAATGCAGGAGAAATGTCAAAGTGACAAAATAGCATTGGTTTTGGTTCATTCTCTGGTTAGAACAGCTGATGTTATGGAAAACATCCAGCACTATCTAGACTTCGTGGAGATTGAATTCAAAGAGGGCAAATACTTTATAGGTACTGCTACATTTCAGTGACAATTTTACTGACTGACAAATACTACATCACCTGAGGTTTGTGACATAATTTCTTAGTTTACTGATTTAAAACTGAAATATATAGCTGAAATATATTTCTTCGCCAGGAAAGTTTGCAGTCTGGATGTGAGATGGACTCCCCATCTGCATTTATAGCCACGAACATAGGCCTTAGTTTTCTTCCGCCAAACCACATTTATTCTGAGATAGGGAAAATGCTGCTCCTCTTCAAAAAGTCTGTTTAACACAACTGATTTGCAAGATTATTTTTTAGCTGAGAAAAATTAAGAACTCTAACTGGCTGTGATAATTAGCAGTCACTAAGCCTATCTTTGGGGAAATATAGCACACTGTCTTATTTCAGTCCTGCCATAGTAAGGACTGAGAAAATAATGTAAATACCGATTGCTCTCCTGAGCAGCTCCTTGGGATGCAGAGCCTGGGGCAGAACCTGGGCTGGGCGTGAGCTGCTGCAGCAGTGATCTCTGCCCACCTAGCTTGGAAGGTGTGTCGTTTTGGTAAACACGGGCGATAAATTTAACTAGTCATCGTGACGCAAGCAAAAACTGTTGGCAGCCAGGGTGGAAATGCATGCTACTCCCTTCTTACAGGAAGGGGTAGTTTTATGTTAATAACTCCTAGAAGCAGCCTTCTGGGCTTCTGCTGGTCGCCCTGCGTGCTCCTAGGCCAGTGGGGAGGCAGTGGCCCGGTGCCAGCCGGGGCAGGATGCTGGGGAGGCTGCTGGGGCGCAGCCCCAGGCTGTGGCAGCAGGTGGCCTGGCCAGTCCTGCACCCTGCCAGAGCCATCGGCGACAAAGCAAAGGGTGCTCAGGATGCGGCTTTGCAGACAGCTAATCCAGGTGGGTAGAAAGTCTTTGGTTGCTGTTTCATGCTGCAGCACGGAGGGGAAAGGGTATTTGCAGGAAAGGGCGAGAAAATGATCCTTGTTCTTGTCTGTGGCTGTGTTACTGCAGTGCTGCGTCTCCTGGGGTTACAAACGCTCCCAAGACACAGAGCAAATTGAGAGCTCTGATTAGCACAGTGCACAGGGATAAAGTTTTTTGCGTTAAATAGTCCTCCTCCTATGGCAGCAAATACAAACTGATACTTCATGTCAGGGAACCTGTTAATTAAAATAAATAAATGTTCCTCCTTGTATGCAGCTGCCAGGTTTCCAGAGGAGGACCAGTGCATGTCCCCGCATGTGCACGGCTGGTGCAAGTGGCAGACTTGCACCCCTCTGCTCCCCCCAGTGCTCCCTGCCAGATTGCATTCACAATTGTGCGTGCTTGTGGCAGGCAGTGCCCTGGCTTACCTGGCAGGCAGCAGGCATGGACTGCTCCCACATGGGCAAGCTCCCTGGCATGGAGATAGTTTCTCTTTTTAATCTGTACCACCACCTCCTTCGTCATGCCTTTGCAGACTCCTCACCCTAGCGAGGCTGGGCTGCATGGGGCTGCCTGTGCTCCCATGGGATGGCTGTGGGTCTCCAGCATGGGGCTTTGCCCTTGTCTTTCCTGGGATGGAGCCTGTCCTTTTAGTGATCCATCCTACTGCTTGCTGCAGAACTGATTCAGACACTTGCTGATATTTCAGATGTAGCTCTCCTGGTCTCGATGGCACTCTGTAAGAGAAATAGGAGATTAAATTTACCTGGGGGTCTGGGTGCCAAGATTTACACCCGGGATTTTTCAGCCATTCACAAGTCCTGGTGTGCATGAGCAGGCCTGGGGCCAAGGCACTTAATGTAATTTCACCATCTCAACTCAGGCAGGAAGAGATGCATCCTGTGCCCTGTTCTGTAGCGGCAGAGATCTCCTTTCAGCCAAGCACCAGCAATCCAGCAACAGCCAGGGAGTGCAGGACACCGAGACTGTGGGCATCTTCATGTCCGTCCCTTCCTGCATGCCCTGGTCACCCACAGGGCATTTCTAAACACCAGTGCCACATTTGCAAGCACAGGGCACTGTAACCCAGCATATTGGGTGCACCTACCTGGGTGTGTGAGCAGTCCCAGCTACCTCGTGATGACCACCTGTACAATGCAAAAGCCAGGATTTTAGCTAGCCATTGCTTACCCTATTTTTGCAGGGTCTCCCTGCCACTGCCTTTGTCGTGGCCTGTCATTGGGCTTGTTTCCATCAAGAGGAGCCAGAGTCCCTTTCTCATTGTGCTTGCGGTGACAGCATGCTAATGGCATCACCGTGGTAGTCTGGTGGGGTGTAATGTATCATCATTAGAGTACAGTAATGAGGTACCCAGCTTGCATGAGAATGTCTGCCAGCCTCCCACCAGGCTGTATTTTAACAGACCTCATCTCTCCATCAGCGCTTTTAGAAGGGATGCTGTCGAGGAGTTATTAGTGCTGCTGGCAGTTTGCTTAACTCACTAGTTGGGCCATTTAAAAGCAAGATGCTAGCAGGGTGAGAGCATGCTGCAGGCTTGGGTGACTTCAGCCCTGCATCCTTTCCCCCCTTAATCAGGAAGGTTAGAAGAGATTTTTAATTTAAAACCTACCTAAACAAAAAAAAAAATTAAGCAAAATGAAATAAGCTGCAAATGTAACAAAGCATCTCACACCAGCTGCTGAGTCCTTTTGACATTAGAAAGCACATTTGGCTCTCACAGAACAGAAAAGTGCCATTCTGAACTTTCAATCCTTTTCCCCCTGTAATGACAGCTTTTTTCCTCTTCCCTTCTTCAAGCTTAGCTCATTGTTTTCTTTTATAAAATCTCTTACAGGTTACAAAGTTTTAAAAAATGACAGAAGGCCTACAAATTTTGATAAAAAGGTGTTAGTATGGGCAGGACGCTTTAAAAAGGAGGAGGACATTCCCAAGCACATATCGTAAGTAGACCTGTCTGAATGATGCTTTTGGATGTGAACAAACAGATTGAGACCCTAGTCTGCATTACCCAGAATTGTGCTCACATGGTGAGGGTTAGTGCTCCGTCATGCTGACGGGGTCTGCTGCTTCTGGTGTCCAAAAATAGTCTGAATTTTTGGGAACATGAAGTTTTTGTGATGCCCTGTGAAGTAAACTGGATTCACTTGTTTTAGATATCATAAGTTTCAGACTAAGCTGAAGTGTCTTCTGCAAGACAAGTGGCTTTGTAACTCAGAAGTCACCATGGTAGAATATCATCCACTTTGGATTTTTGCATGCTTTGCTAGTTTTTATTGATTAGCAATTAATAATACTGCATAAATTTTAAAAAGAAGCTGGGGCTATACACAGTTTTGGTGACAGACATCTGCAATGAGTTCCTCATGTCTGGGCTATGGTTTCACCTCCTTGTCGAGGTATTTTGTTAAAGGATTGTCACTCAGTTTTGGAGACCTAATGCTTCCTGACCTGTGACATCCTGGGGGCTCCTCCAGCTGGCCTTCCCCTTGCAGGTGTACGTAAATCCATGGCTGGATACAATTTCATGAATGACTCATTGCCATGCTGCAGTCTCTTGCAAGCATGAATTGTCGGATAAATGTTGTGAGTCACTCATGGAAGGTGGTGGAGATTTCCCAGCAATGGCTGTTGCTGTTCAGCTGCTTGGGAAGACAACTCTGGATGGACAGCACAGTTGTCTGCTCCAGCTCAGGCTCAGCCTCCCGCCGCAGGCAGATGCTTGTGGGGCTGGTGCCAGCTGCCTGGTAGAGGGCTACACTGCAGCGGGACAGGGCTGCAAAGCACCACGTGCAGCTGGGATGGGGATGTGGCCACAGACCCAGTCACCGCTTGCTGTGCCTCTTCACTGTGTGAAAACTCTCTGTTGGTCTTAGCCAAAATGTCATGCGTGTGCTTTTATTCCACTGCGGGTGGCATTGCCTGACCCTGGTGGCACAGCCCCAGTGTCTCCTGGTGTTGTGCAGCACCCCATGCCCTGCAACACCCAAAGCTGGGCCCCTTGTAATTCCATTATCATGATGAAAAGACTTTCCTGTTCTTGTCATTTTTCAGGTGTTCACTCTCATATGCAATAAAAGAAGGCAGGAGAGCAGGATTTGTTATTCCTGTTGTTGCTGATGACTGTTGGGAGTAGCAATACCCTACCTGTGTGGGAGGGTGGCTAAATCTTTCCCCCATAGGCTAATTTTTTGAGTCCTCCTCTAAGCACTTGCAGAAGGAGAAGGCTGAACACGTTGTACATTAATAGGCAGTTGCTGGAAGACTTGCGGATTCATTACCCAGCTCCCCATGATCTCATTTCACACATGCTGCTGCAGGATGGAAACTCTGCTCTGTCCTCCACAGGTCTGAGGTCCTCGACGCAGCAAGAAACAGCGTCAGGATAAAGGTTTGCTACATCATGATTGCACTGACCTTGCTGGGCTGTTTGGCCATGGTAATCACAGGCAAAGAAGTGAGTATTGTTTCTGGGTGAAGTGAACTGATCCTCTTAATGTACGATCTATGTATGCTCTCTTTGTAAATAAACACCCGGGTGACAGATATGTTTGAGAATAAGTCCGTATAAGCAATATTTGCACAGGATCTGTGTCACTCCATTCTCCGGAGGAGAGACTGGCATGGGGAAGCACAACTTGCTGGTTAACGTGTTCCTTCTGACCCACTTTGCTATAAACCCATGCAGTGCAATGCTCTGTATTATGGTGTCTCAGCAAGAAGCCGGTCCAAAGGTTGTAGAGTAGCTCAGACAATGTCAATGGTGCCTGGTCCTGCCCTGCATCCGTGGGCCATGAGGCTCCTGCGGTCCTGCCTGCCTAGCCTGTGTGCCACCGTGGCTGCCAAGAGCTGTGACACTTGCTTCTTCCAGTCCCACTGCTGGGGAAGGAGGGTCTCCAGCCTGAGTTGCATGTCCCAGTGCACCTGTAAACAATTTACAGTGTAATTTTCCTGCTAATCAGAGCTGCAAATGCTGAAAATTTGGTAAAACAAGGAGACACATTAACTTCTGTCACTGCAAAATATCAAAAAGGACAGTGGAGTGTTAAAGCAAGTGGTGCAAATGTGGGGAAATTTAGTGGTGGGAAATGTGCGCATGCAATGATTTTCACCATTTCTTTTCAAGGCTGCTAAAAGGGATCACACGCTGCTGAGGATGAACATAGAAAAGAAGGCCAAATGGAGGGCTGAAGTGGAGAAAGATGAGGCAGCTGTTGGGAAGCCACAATGATTGGGAACAGATTTATTTTAATGGCAGGAGATAAGTGATTTGCACACATGGCATACGTACCTGTCTTCGTTTAACTCTTTGGAGCTTTTTCACTGAAATTCTCAGGGCTAAGACTTCACTGCTTAAAAACTGTTCCATACAAACTGGGAAACTCCTATGGAAACTCCAACAGCTGCTTTCTGTGGCCTCTGGTATTTGGCACTGGGTTCTACTGAAATACAGAAATCTCTTCTAAGCTAGAAAGTGTGGGAAGGACAGATGCAGGACTCCCCAGCTCAGCATCAGCTTTTTGTGGTGCTGCTGATGCTCAGCATGGCTGTGGGGCTGTCTCCTCGCAGCCAGGAAGGATGTGGCCCTACATCAGAGAGCATCCCGTTCTGTGCAATGCCTCTAGCACAAACAGCCTTGGCCAAAGTGACCCAGAGCAGGGGGAAAAGGAGTCTGAAACATGTTTTGCAAGCACAAAGAGGTCAATTATCTCTACCTCTGAGCCTGCTGCCATCACTGTCCCTTCTCCCTCCCCATCCCCTCGTGGCGTCCCGTGGCCAGGGGAGAGGGGGGACGTGAGCATGAAGAGGGGCTGGGAAGATGAAGGAGTGTGAGCAGACCCTGACAACTGATTTGGGCCAAAAGGGGCTTTGGGCCAGAGGAGATGGTAGTGATGTGGAGTGGTAGCGTGGGCATGTGGAGTGGTTTGGTTGCTGCGGGGCAGTCTGGGGAACCCGTGCCTGGCACAGGGAGCCTGCCCTGTGGAGGCACCTCTCGTCCTGTTGCACCTCACTGGTTTTTCATCTTCTGCTTCCAGTCATTGTCATGAAAGTTTTCTAGCATGTGCTTAGTTGTGATTTTAGTCAGGAGTGATTGTTAATACATGGTTTGCTAAAACTGGACTCTTTAATTGTCATAGTTCATTAATTCGTAATAAAACAGCTGTCCAATTACATCTAAAACAAATGCATCTCTTCACAGATTCATTTAAAGTGTCACCAAACTCTCTGGGATGATGTTTAACAGATGGGAGACATCCTAATGAAATATTGAAAGTTTCATTTTCATGAAGTGATTAAACTTCAAGACAGGCCCCAGTTCGTGCTTGTGGGCGCTGACGGTCTGAGCCCCCATGCATCATTCGTAACCCCTCAAGACCCGTAAGACAGGCTGGTGGAGCTGGGTGCGCTGCATGGGGTGCCAAGGGACATGGAGTGACAAAGCCCAGCCGTCTCACCCTGGCTGCCATAGGAGATGGCAAACGCTGTAACCACACTCAGCCTTTGTGCAGTGTCCTGAGCATCACATCAAGGCTTGGCCTTTGCAAGGTTTATTACTTGGACCAGTTGCACTTGTGCCCCAGAGGTGTCTGGAAGCTCCCGCTCAGGTCTCTGGGGTTTATTGTGTCAAAAATCATGTCCACTTATTGCTGGTGTGTCACTACATGAACAAGCTGCTGGCAAGGACGGGCTGGGGCATTGGCAGGCAGTCAGCAGTTGCTGGGCTCTGGGACTCCATCTTCTGTACCTGTGGTCATTGGGCAGCTTTTTCCCTCTGATGCTTCTTAGGAGCACTTTTCTCCATGTTGCAGACCCTTTTAGGATGAGGAGTGTGTGTTACATCTGTCACAGCTCGGTGTTTGCAGTCCTTGTTTCCAACTCACAGCCCCGTGCAGTACAGTTCACCAAAAGTGATGTCTGCGCCCTGTAGTATTCCTCATGAAGCACATCTCAGGGAAGTGAAAATAATGGTCTAGGACAAGCACAGAGTGAACAAGTCTCTGCTGAGAAGGCACTTTTGTCTGCACAGGTAGTATGGGCTCTTTCATTTTACATGACCTGCTTTTCTTGGTTAGTGCAATAAACCTCAAGAATTACCTCAAAGTTAGTGTTCATTTGGGGATAAACTAAAACAGCTCTGGTCAGTCTTTTGGTGGGTTTTTTTTTGTTTGGTTGGTTTTTAATTCTTAAGTGGTTTTCACATGCTCTCTTTAAGAAAGCACATGTAACACTTAAAGGAACCCATTTTGACATTTCGATGCTCGTAAACAAATCCACATCCATGTCCTAAGCTTCCCTGACTTAAGCAGGAAAGGAGATAACCATAACCATACATAAAGAACAAGCAAATTAATTGTGACTTGTTCCGCTCTCTGCTCTGAACTTTCCTCTGCTTGGGAAAAAAAAACCTGCTTCAGGTGTGAGCTATTATCAAAGCCTCTTAAACAGCCTGGGTCTCTGTTGACTAGTGCATGAAGCTGCTGCATTACACATGGTCGTTAAGAAAAAAGAAAAATCAATTCCTCCTCCCTGAGCCACTGATGATGGGCCACTTCTGAGCGGTCAGATGACCCAGGTGCTTTTGGGCTCTCACAAAGAGCTATGACTATTATGTAGGGAATAATCCTTTACCAGTCCCGGCTACATGATTTTTCATTTTAATATCATAATATTCCCCAGAAAATCAATCACACTAATTGCTGGCTTGCACTTGGTCGGTTGCGGGTGGCTGCTGGCGCTGGTGTAGTGCAGCCTCGGCTGGAGCCATCCCCCGTAGTAACTGGAGATGCCAGCAGGGGACATTGCACTGCTGATGCCTCTCCAACACTGGGACTTATCACTGCTTGTTAAAATCGGTTTCCATCTATTTGCAAAGTCCTTTAACTCTTCTCTTGAAAAGCTTCTAATTAACACAGCTTCCTGAATGTATAATTGGCTAATCTTCACCACTTTAGGGTTGTGGGCTTTTTTTATTTCCCCTCCCATCTATATTGCTTCAGTGTCACACCTGATCCCCCAGTCATTTAAAAAAGGGATGGGAGTTGTTATTAGGTAGGAGCTATTCTTCCCTTTTTAATTATGTGCTCTGTATTTCCCCAGCCTGGCCCTGAGGACAATGTGAGGGGCTGGCTCCTCTCTGAGGCAGGGAATGTTGCTGAGAGTGTGCTGGTTTGCCACAATGTGCAGGGACACCAAGGGTGAGTCCTTTCAGCTCTCACCTCCTTGTTTACTGCTCTGTACCGGGAGGAAAGAACACTTTGTCCCTTGCAGGGATTTTGCCATTTTAACGCACTCCTATATGGAAATGGTTAACAATGTGCTGGTGGCTGGTGCCGTAGAGATTTGCGTTATGAAAACAATTATTAGGGAAGATTTTCCTTAGTAGCTGGAGTTGATCTAATTTTGTTTCCATTAAAATCAGTGCTGCAGTTCGTCCTGGCTGTGAATTAAGGTTATCATCCACCATTTTTTGAAGTCTCGGTGATTTCCAGAGACTCAGCTTCTCCAGGGAGCTAGGCTGCTGTGGGGCAGAGCTGGGTGCATTCTGCCAATGTGGTGAGATCAAGCTCGTATGGGAGGCTCTGCATCATGAGCATCCCTGTGCCTTGGAGAAAAGGTGTGAGATGGGGAAGTCTGAGCTCAGGAGATCTCAGTCCCTTCCTTACTCATTTTGCCTCTCCTTTTGACCTGCTCAGGGGGTTTCTAGTGACACTTGATTTCTTTCCATCCATCTGCTATGTGCAGCTCTTCTCCTGGGATTCAGCAAGTCCGACGTGATCCTGCGCTTGCAAAGGACTTTTTCCCTTGATGAAGATGAAATCTTGCCATTCAGAAAGATCTCATTTTAAAGACTTCCCTGTTCTTTCAGTGTTTAATCTCCCACCAAGCTGGGAAACTGCTGCATATTTTAAGGCTGAACGCATGCAGCTTCAGTTTCCAGGCACTGGACATTGTCTTCAATATGGAATATAAAACATCCCATCTCAACTCTTTCCTGTGTGTAACTAGTCAACCCTCAGCTATCGTTTGGAGATGGATTCCTGCTATGTTCAAAACACCTGCAGTTTCTAACCATTGCTTGGTGGGTATCACTGGCTTACTGGCCAATTAAGTGATTGACACTATAGTGAATTTATTCCTGTATCAAGTGATTTATTACATTAGGAGCCTCTTCATAAACAATCCAAATAGATTTTTTTGTTTGGTTTAGCATAGAATCAATAATCTAGTACTTTTGCAGAACGAAAGGATGTAAAAGCTTTCCAGACTTTTCTGAATACCCTAGAAAATCAAAAAGCACAGTGGTGATGCATCAGAAACTTGTTCTCCTCTGTCTGTGCCCAAGGCACCAGCACCTGCGGGAGCAGCATGGCCAGCCAGTGGCTGTAAACCTGCAGTTTACAGTTCCTGGGACTGCCAAGGGTCAGTTCAAAGGAGCTTCAAGGTTGAAGGTCTCCTTTGGGTGAGATGCAATGATGGTTTGAATCTGTAAAGGGACCTGCTCCCTCTTACCACAAAGATCTTTCCAGCTTGGAGCAGCCTCCTGCTTTCTCCTTTGCTCAGCATCATTGCAGCAAATAAGCACTGGCTGCTGCTGGTCCACAGGTATCTGTGGTCCTCATGCCCATCATGATTTCAGAGATGGCTTAAACACCACTCTCCTGTTTGGATTTGGCACAAAGTCATTCTAGCCTAGCAGGAAAGCAAGGCCAATGTCCAATAGTTTGAATTAATTAATGGATCGTTCATTAATGCATTGAGGTAACATTAAAGCAATTTTCCATGGTTAAGTAGTTTGATGATCATTAGTGCTGTATGATTTATTGCAAAACCTCTGTGACAGTCATGATAAGTAGGTAGCTCCTGAAGGGCTCTTAAAGGACCTGATTATTTAATTTCTTTGCTCTGCACAGGATCTGGACACAAACCTCAACACCACATTGGTCTAGTTGGCTCCACACCTTGTCTGTGCATGAGACAGCTTTCTGCATGGAAATCTAAAGCTGGAATCTGACTCTTCCTCTGTAGCATTGCGTTTCCTCAATGAAGGGTCCTTGGGCTATTTGGGAAGGGACTGCTGTTGCTGGGTGTGTGAGGGTTTGCCAGAGGGAGGAGGTCAGTCTGGAACAGGATATCAGGAAATAGTTGGGCTCACTCATGATTTATGTATGCTCTGCAGCATGAGCAGAGTTATCAGAAACTGCTGGGTGAGACTAGACCAGAAAACCAAGGGATTTGCATGCCAGTTTGTAATGTACTTCTCCCAGATGACGCATGGTCCTGAGACTTTTTCTGAATGAAATAGAAACCAAAATAGCCTAATGAATTAGTCATAGGCTAATTACAATCATTACTAATGGTTAATGTTTCTGCAGAATGTATGAATGCACACACAACTCATGTGGTGCACCGTGAATTGCACCACTGTTACACCCCAAACTCTTAGCTCCCCGGCAGGTATTTTATCATTGTCTAAGCATTGTCCTGCAAAAATTTCTAACAGCAGGGCTATAATCTTTACCAAGGACATCCATTAGGGCTGTAAAGGTGTCATTAAAGCAATGCTGCTCCAGGGAGGATGGACCAACCTCCAGAATGCGGTTCCAGACTGTACTAAGGGGCTGGAGTAAACCTTGAAAGGCAGACAGTTAAATATCCCAGCATTTCAGTGCTCTAAGCCCTATGAGAGGGCAATTTTACTTGACCAACAAGCCTTAATACAAAGCAAAAATGCAACTCCTGCATGTTGTACTCTCCCACTCATTTCCTTTTTTCTTCTCCCAAGAGCCATTGTGCAGGTGGCACAGGGGATGCTGTGAGCTGAGGACCGCTGGGCACCCGCTACTGTGGCATGAGTCCACACACGGGATGCTGTGGGGCTGCCAAGCGCTGCACAGTGAAACTCTGCAGAAACGGGCAAGGAGCTGCCTGTGCAGCTGCGGTATCTAACGTGCCAATTCCCACAGCCTGTCTGTAGCTGCTAATGTTTATGGTGTTTGAGGACTTTTTAATCTACTTGCCTCTTGTTGCCTTTGCTGAATGCACCGGGGAGGGATTTGAGCTCATTTCAGGTGAAGTCCAGGTGTCTGTGGACTTCCATGGGTGACAGCTGGATGTGCAAGTGTCTCCTGCTGCTGGGAATGACACAGATGTCCTGCCAAGATGGGCTCTGGGAGCCACGGAGGAAACTGCACAGGGTGAGGAGCAGAGACAGCCGCTGCTCAGATGGCACTTTGCATACAGCTCCCCAAAGGCGACTGATTCCCTCCTGGTGTCCTTTGCTCCAGGCCAAACTCTGACCTGGCACCTGTGTGCTCTGCAGCAGATGGTGCCATCCTCCCAACAGCCAGGCTGTGAGAGCCCAACTGCTCTGGGGGTCCCAGGGCAGCATCAGCTCAGCCAGCACAGGTAAGAGGGCTTTCACCTGCCCCTGACTGGGCTGGGAATGGCGTGCCCGGCTGTGGGGGTAGTGGAGCGGTGCATCTGCCCTGCTGTCACATCCTTCCTCTGCTCAACCCACCAGCACAGGCAGTAGCTGTGGTTCATCACCCTCCGGACTTCCCACAACACATGAACTCTGCAATGTTCATCAGGTGGGACACTGGCCTTCTTTTTAAGAAGTTCTTAATGTACAGTGACTACCTTAGGGCTGGTCTTCTTTGGGAAGAACTAGGACAGAGTGTTCAGCAGAGCAGCTTGAGCCCAAATACTTTATTTTGCTTCAATTAGCCAGAGAGAAATAATAATAATAACTTAAAAAAAAAAATCCTGGCAAAAGTGTACCTGCACATGAGCCTGAGTCACCCATGTCCAGATTCACTTTCTGTGCACAAAGTTATGCACCAGCCTGGAAAATGATTTGCAATATCCCTCAGCTTTTTTTCTTTACACATATATTTACATAAAGGAAAGTAAAATCTCTGCAGCCTACCTTTATCTCAAAAGTAGGTTTCCCTTGAGACAGAGTGAAATAGCGTGGCTGTCTCATCTGAAGGAGGAATGATGTGAATTCTTCTTTCAGCCCCGTGGAAAGAAGCTGAAAGTTTTGCACTGGGAAGAGGCAGCCAAGACTCTACTTCCCTACTGCTACTGGGGGATCTAACCCTGCATTCCTCAGCAGCTCCCAAAGCACACTACAAAGGCAATCAGTGCCATGTCATCCATTTTAGAGGTGGGGAATGCTGCACCCCTGGGAGCAGGGCTGCCCTGAGAGGGGGCAAGCGCAAGTGTGGGCTGGCACAGGCATCACCCCTTTATGGGCTTGTTTTGCTTTTAGAGCTGAGGACTTAGGATGAGTGAAGTTTAAGGGCTGGGGTTTGGAGTGTTGGGAAGGGGTTCCCCACCACCCAGGGGCCTGGAGATGCTGCTGAGCTCTGCTCTGACCCTGCTGCGGTGGCCAGCCCCTGTGGGGCTGCCCTGGGAGTATACCTGAAAAGGTATCACTATTGAGTAGTGATATTTAATATAGAAAGTGGCAGAGTGCAGAAACAGTCACAAACCTGGAGGAGAAATGGGGAAACAGCCCAAGGGTGACACAAGAGAAGGGAGGGCTTCGCTGCCCTCTTCCTCTGACTCCCTCCTCCCTGTTAACAACATTTTCATCAACGAGGAAAAGTGATTTGAGTTGCTTTTACACATCAGGGATCATGACCTGGAAATTAAGGCAGCCCCCCACATGCACTTATCAGCCCTCTCACGGAGGCTTGGCCGGGCTCTGGATGCCCTCACACAGCAGTCGCTGCAAGCTCAGTGCTTCCCGGCTAATGTGCTCCCTTGCTGCTCTGTATGCAGGCATACTTCTATAAACAGCAATAAAACCATGTACTTAACCAATAAAACAGGCATAGGAGCTCTGACATCCAGGCATCAGAGCTGAGATAACAGCTCTCTTGGAAACTAACCCTCTGCATAGGCTGAACCGTTATGATTTCTAACTGTACAGCTATCATCCTCCATTATCCTACCCTCTGTCTTGCTACCCTCGTCGGAGTGTGCGCCGTGTCATATGCCAGCTTTCAGCCCACGATTAGTGTCGCCGAGTCCCCAGCACTGATCCCCCTGGATGCTGTGTGGCTGGGGCAACTCAGGTGCTCGCCAGCTTGTGGTGTTTGGCTGGGTGTCGCTGCTATTTGCTCAGGTATTGCTGAGCATGAGATGAGCTCTGTTTGCAGCCTGGGCTTCCCTGGCAAACCCAGTTCCCGTAGACAAGGGCTCGGCACTGTGTGCACTGCTCATCACACACATCATGCATCCTGACTAACAACATACTTATGCATTTTACAGACCAACTTGTGTATCGGCCAGGAAAGCACATTGCTGAAGGGGAAACCTTTCTGCCTGCTGTAAAATGCTGTGTTTAGATCAACTGTATGCTCTTTATCTGGTTCCACAAACCCAGGAGCAGTTTTACAGCACTGGTCTTCCAGAAACACAGGCTTTGCTCTGGAGAGGTGGAGGAGCAGGTAGCAGCTTGTGGTCTGAGAAGAGCGAGTTGGAAACACAAGTTCATGTAAACTGCCCTGCTAAGAAGTGCAAAATTCTGCAGTTTTGAACTATGAGCCGTTTGATGCTTAATTTTGGAAGTGTAGACCAAGTGCCTTAGAAAAAGGAAGATTGTGTGGCACATGTCTTGGTGTCGCAGATGTTTTTTGTAATACAGGCAGGAAGCGAAGCGCTAGGGGACCGTAGGGCTGGGCAGCTCGGTGCCGGGGTGGAGAACTCGGTGCCATGGCTCTGCCTGCTGCTGGAGAGCAGGACGCAGCAGTGCTGGGTGCGCTCATGTGCGTGTTTAGTGCTACCATGCACCCTCCAAATTTGCTGCTGTAAAAGCTGGTGACCCCTTCCCTGTGCTCCGGGGGGTGGTGGCACGGCCAGTGCTCACGGGGAGGAGAAGCAGCATCGCTCTGCTGGCTGTGCAAGTGCTGAGCTGAGTGCAACGTAGCCTGATGCAGGGCTGGCAGCACCTCCTGAACCTCTCCTGAGGCTGAGGGCATGAAGTAGCCTTGTGAGCCTCTGGATAGAGGGTTGGTGAAGTTTTTGTGGCTGAAGCACTCCTGCTTCAGCTGTGCCTGGGCCCTGGTTTTGGGCACTGCTCTGAGCTAGTGCCCTGCCACAAAAGCAGGAATCGTGTCCCAGGGCTGCATCTGATCCGTAGCTCTGCCCCATCTCAGCCCACCCATATCAACATGCCAAATGCTCTGCTCTTAGCCAGGTGGCATCCATGTCTGCATGGATGTAACCATCTGCATCTGTCAGCCCTTGGTCTGGGGTGGGATTTTCTGGTGGACCTTGCTGGGGTGGCTGCAGTGTCCAGCTGAGGGCAAGCCCACTCCTCTGGTGCACCTTCACCAACTTCCTTCTAGTGCCCACCCCCCCATCTCTTGTGAGAGAGGAGTGGGACTCCTAAGTACATTTTAAAATGCAAAACCACAGCCTGACATCTATGGAAAATTAAGCTTGGTGCAAGAACCGCTTTAGAGACTCCGATTTTAATTGACTGGAGAATAGCTTTTAACCTAGGTTGAAACTAGAGGCAGATTTGCATAACAATTGATCTAAAAGCTCCACTACCTCCTACAGCCAGAACAAGGAAACCTGTTTCTGCTCGGGTTTATGTTTTAAGTGCTTCTAACAACGGAGCAATTCAGTGTTTAAGTACAATTTGCAGGCTCTACAACAATAGCCTGCTGCAGAGAAAACTCCCTCCTGGCATTTCCTCATTTCTCAAGTTCTGCTTGGATGCCTGAGCACATTTTAGTAAAAACTTTCTCCTCCCTTTGGCTTACCATTCTGTTACTTGTTTAAGACTTAAGTAGTTCCAGAATATACTGGTTTAATTTTTTTTTCTTCCTGTGGCAGAAAAAGCCATTAAGCCCAGATTCAACTTCATGCACATGAGCAAAATAGCTTTTATTAATGCCTTCAGCTGTGATGAGTGAAAACTCCAAGCTGTCAGCTCTAAATGCAGGAAGAGTCCCGATGCTGCGCTCAGGTTTTATATTAAAAAAGGATGAGAAACCACATGTCAACATGTCAGTGAAAAGCCCGTGAAAGTGAGAACACATGATACATTGTTTATTAATGTTATGGTTCAGTCAAAATGTGAAAGCTGTCAAGTGGGGAGGAGAAAGTGGGGCCTGAGTTTCTATCCAGTCAGGCTTTCCACTCCCTGTTAGACTATTTTTTTTTTCCTCTTTCACCTTTCCAAGTAGGAAGCTCAGGGTCCAGCCAAACGGCTGTTTATCTACCTCCTTACACCAGCAGATACCAGTGCCTCTCCTCACTCAGATTACCTCCACCGCTGAGCAAACCTCTCCGGGCTCTTCTGTGATTTACTGGCAGCCTCCTCTGTCAGGTAAAAAAAATCCAGTTTCTGGGTGTGGAAAGAGACTTGCTGAGCAGGGCTGCCTCTCCAGAGAAATGCAGGTCTCCTTTTTTTCTACTCAGAAGCTTCTTCTCAGCAGAGAGCACTGTGTGGCTGGTTGTCTGGGGTTTTTGATGTCAGGTAGTAGTGCTGAGCAGATGGGCTGGAGCCATGCAGTCCAGGCCATGCATGTCCCCTTCCTGGTGTTGCAGCCCCCTGCCCAGGGTGCCAGCCACTGACCACGGCACCCAGGTCCCACTGCAGTGGCAGGAGCTAAACCTGCCCTGCAGAGTAGGGCTGAAAGAGGGAAACTGCTGTTAATGGGTTATCCATCCTTAGTGGAGGCAAACTTGAGATGGAGGTGGGTTTGGCAGTGCTTCCTTCTTCCAGTGGTTCACCTTAGCAGTGGTTGCTGTTGGCCAGCTGGGATTCGTGCTCGGATATGCAAAGATGTTTCCTCTCCTGCTTAATCCTGCAGCCTTGTTAATAATGAGTTTCCATTATGTAGCTGGACAGAGACTGAATCTGGCCCAGATTTGATCAGGGATACAGGAAGACAGCATGCTCACACCTTGCAGAAGCTGCTATCTCCTCTGCCAGAAATGCAGCATTTCTTTATTTTTAAAGTAAATCTCTGGTTGCCATGGTTTCAGGGAAGCACAGGCCTCGCATTGCTGAAAGCCTCGAGCAAATGCATGAGGGGTGTGAAGCCCTGCCATGGGGATGTTTTGGCCACTGGCTTCCATGCCAGCATTGCTGCCTGGGCCACCTCCAGCTGCAGGGGTGCAGGGAGCAGGGTCCTCTGGCCCAGACCTCAAGGGACTTCCTTGGCTGTAGAGATCTTTCCAAGATCACACCTACCCCATGTGGTTGCAACACATGGGTACAGGCCAGGTAGCTTACATTTTCAGAGAAATATGGCAATTTGGTTTAAGGAAGCCCTCCTGTGCCAAGACTCTGCCTACAGGTTTCAGCAGGACATGTAAAATCTATCCTCAGAGCCGGAAGATTTTCCCACCACTGTAGGTTTAGAGTTATCTTTTTTTTCAGTGTGTTTAGCATCCAGGCTGTCAATCAATACATCTTGTCTCAAATAAAGGATTTTGACCTTGTTTATTTTACACCTGTGGGTGAAATCTTGTAGCCATTAGAGGCAGTTCATCTGTTACACACTCAAGGAACAGGCAGGTATTATTAGAAATACTATCACCTTTGGGGCATCTGTGAGGATTGTGAGTAGAAGCAGCGCGTCCAGGTGGCTTTCAGAGGGAGGCTGGCAGCTTAGGAAATGCCCTCGGAACTGCTCCTGCCTTCTTTGTCGGCCAGCACTGTGCTGATTAATCACTCCTAAAGCTCAGTGAATCCATAATCTTGCTGGGAAATGTTGAGAAAGCAAATTTTCTCTGAACAGAAGGCAGTGAGTGGGCTCTGAGGGTAGGACTTGCTCCCATTTTAAATAGGTCTTTGTTGGTGCAAAACTGAGTTCATGTAGGATCCATAAGTGTCTCTATTTTTCCTTCCCTTGGCCTTTTTCCCTTTGAGGGAAGACAATTTCTTCAGTTTTTCACTGCTCTTACCTTTCAGTTTTGGAAAGGTAGGGAAATGAGGGATGGTTTCCTTCTCCTCTTTCCAGCAGGGACGTGTGGGGGATGAAGGCAGAAGAAGATCTTAGAAGGACAGGAGGGGTCTGCTTCTCCTCATCTGCCTGCCCTGCCTAATCCATACTGGCCACTGGCATCAGCTTTGCAAGGGAATACCCGTCCTTTGACTGGCACAATTTTTTTGAGTGCAGGAGTGACACAAACCAGAGCTGTAGTTGTGATGAACAACAGATATAAAAGGGAAGCATTTGCCCCTTTGCACTTTATTCTATGAGTAAATGGCAACACTTCAAACCCAGCATTGTTAAACTGTTCAGGAAAAACGGGAGCTCATAGAAAGAGAGGTTGATTCCTGCCTTTGTGTGGACTAGAGCCACCAAAATGACTCCTTCTGTGGCATCAGCTCCTCCATCACCAGCAGAGTGAGTCCAAGAGGAAAAAATAGTCAGGGAGGCAGGAAAAAAAAAATCCACCTCTACTTTTTTTCTTACCAAATTAAATGACCCGCACTGGGGAGTTTCTAACACTTCTAAATGGTTGACTGAAGGCCCAATTTATTTCCTGTCAGACTCTCGCATGCTTCAGTGTGATGAGGACTGCCCTGTGAGCACTGAGCAGCCTCTCCTCGCT
The DNA here is from genome assembly GCF_965638725.1 of Aptenodytes patagonicus. Lineage (NCBI taxonomy): Eukaryota > Metazoa > Chordata > Aves > Sphenisciformes > Spheniscidae > Aptenodytes > Aptenodytes patagonicus. The sequence continues at coordinate 1,405,932 of NC_134957.1, forward strand.
TGGAGATGGCGTCCCTGGTGCACCACGCATGCTCTGTGCGTGTGAGCTACTCTGGACCATGAGTTCCTCACCCACATCCAAAAGCCCTGCTCACCAAAGGTGCTGCTTGCCCTCACCCCCTTAGACTTTTATCAGACTTTTGAGATTGCAACTGCTCAGGCAGTGGGTGCAGTTTTGGGTTCGTTTTGTTGCTGTTGTTGTCAAATAACTGCTGTGTTTGCAGCTTGTTTGGGGCTCCCCATGGCTTCCAGCAAAGGCAACGCAGTATGAGCTGTCAGTGTGGGTAACTCTTCCTTCTCTCAGACATTCAGTGTAGCTCTGTTGCTGGTGTGAGGACACTGTCTTGCTTCTGTCACAGGTATATGGACACATAAGGCAAGCAGGAAAGTTTGGAAATGGATAGAGGTAGCTTTCTTGATGTCGGGGTGAGGATCCTTGCAGTCTGCACTGTAGCTCTGGCCAGAGAGAATGCAGCCAGACTGCAGCTGTATTTCTGACAAAAGCCATTTCTGAAGTACTTGACGATTTTAATAGCTTTCAGTTAATGTGAGCAGATGAGGCTAAGCCAGGAAGGGCAGCCCAAAATGTGAGGCTCGCTCCTTTCCTAGGAAAAGCAGCCCAGTGCCAAGCTCCAGTGGGCAACAGAGGTGCTGCAAACCATCCAAGCTCTGCCAAATGTGATGCCGTGGAGCCATGCTGGCTGGTGGAGGCAGGTATTGGAGGCAACAACAGCTTATCTGGGTGAAGAGAAAACCAAACTCGCAGTGTGTCCCAGCCACTCAGACCTGCTGCTGCTCCTTGGCTGGCTCAGATGGGCCAGGAGGTGGCCATCCCAGAGCCCAGTAGGTTGTCTTTGCCCACCCACGCTCCCATGCCCCACAGAGGTTTGTGGGTGTTTAAAATGCTCCATGGTGTGACTGAATAACCCCAGTGGTCCCGAACCTCCCATCCCCAATTTGGATAGAGCTTGTAGATAGGATAGGTCTCGATACACCCTGCTACCACAGCTCCCAGCCTTCACCTGAGACTCCTGTACTGCATGGCAGGAGCAAGAGAATGTGCCTGAATGTCTCCATCAGCTTTTCAAACATGTATGAGTCCTGAAATCTGAAATTTGGCCAATACAATACTCTCCAAAGAGCTGTGTAGAAGCTGGAGAGTGCATATTGGTAAAAACATCACTCTCCTGCACTGCATAGGGCCGCAATGCTGAGAGCTGAACAGCACATTATGGCATGCATAAAATTAGTGACATTGTGGTTTTGTTTCCTTCTTTGATTAGGAAAGCTTGTTGCAAGTGATGTGTTTAAACAGATATTATGCAGGATGGCGATAACCAGTTTTAAGTCATTATACAAGCAGTTTAATTTGATGTTGCTCTATAAATAATCTAACTCTATTTGCATGCATATTTTGTTGACAGGAAGATAAAAACCATAATTCCTACAAACAACATAATGATGTTATATCAGTGGCAAAAAAAGAGGAAAAAACTGCCTTTCAAAATGCAGTGCTTCAATCATTAAAAAATAGAACTGCATTACATCCAGTAATATTAAAAAAAAAAAAGTACACCTCCATCCATAACCTCCATGGAAGTAGAGAAAAGACTCAACCATGAAAGTGGGAGAGAGTATGTTTTGCTTCATAGCTGAAAATACTGGCTGATGTCAGTGTTCTCTGGATCAGATCATTACGTTGTTATAGAGGGTGGTATGCCCTCATGTATCACTTAGATACGCAAAGTAAACTTAATGGTTTTTGACTATTCTTTGTAAGAATATCACATGCTTACAAAAGAAGAAAAGAAACAGTTTCATAGTTTGGTCAAGAGAATCTTTTAAAACAGATTTCTCTTTGTTGTGAATCCAAATGCAAATCTCTCAGCCCGCTCCTGTGACTTGCGAAGCTCAGGGGTCATGTCGCCCCAGCACAGCTGCCAGCATTGGTGAAGATCTGCTGCCAGAGTATGCCCTGCTACCGCAGGAGGCAGGCAAAGCTCACAGGGAGTGGAAATAAGAGCCTAGCTTTTACAGATGGCAAAGAAAAGTCTTTTATTTGGAAGTTTCTCAACACCTGGCTTGAAATGCCTGCATCATACAGCCTCTAAAAATGTCATCCCTCTTGCTGCTGTTCTGCGAGCAAAGCTCGGCAGTTATAAACTTGTACAAAATAGGGTAAAATTAAGCTCTACTGGGAGTCCTTTAAGTGTTAAGAGCTGACAAATGTGCATATCTTTGATATTGCTGTCTTGTGCAAGAGGCATCTTGTGCAAGAGGCACCCAAAAAGTCAAGCTTCCTGGACAGCAGAGCGCAGATAAGTGGATCCATCTCTTTCCAGGCGAAACAAGCCAAAAAATGACTTTTCCTGAAATTTGTCACTACATTTTACAAAACTGGCTGCTCTGGATGTTCATCCCCCTAGTACCTGCAGGGGGACCTGGGCACCTCCTCAGATCTCTCCCTGTGCATAAAGATGAATTTTTTGAGCTCACACAGTATTTGCTGCCTTGCAGTGAAGTTTTCTGGTCAAGTTTCCCTGTTGAAGTCTCCTGCTCGGTGGTGAGTGCAGGATCCCCAGGGCAGGTCATCCTGGTCTTGAGGGCTAGCTTGATGCACTCATTAACTGTGTTTTGTGTGGAAGGAAACCTGGGGTGAGGCTTAACTGTGTCCAGCCGTGCTCACCTCAGGGCCACCTAACCTGGCCAACACTGCAATGATGAATTCTGTAGAAAACAGCAAATTTGTCCTGCAGATCTGTCTGCCAGATCTCAAAAGCTTCACTACAAAGAAGTGACAGCAAACAAGGCTCATTCTCATCAATGGTGAGATGGAGATGCTGTCAGCAATCCTTTAACTAGCTTCTAACTTTTAGTTATTAAGAGTTAAGTGTTGTTTGAAAAAAGAGAAGAGCATAGCCTTCTTTCATGGTTTTGCTCACTCAGTTTCTTCTGAATGAAACATTAAAGCTTGCAGCTGGTGCTGACAGTTTGGAAGAGGGACTGCTTTTAGTGTTGGTCTATTAGGTCTGTTGTTTGTTCACTATATATTATTGCTCCTTAAGACTTTGCTTTAATTTAATCAACAATTTCTCTGTCCACAATAAATAAATAAATAAATAAATAAATAAATAAATAAATAAATAAATAAAATAAGATTTCTTTTCCAAAGCCACATTTGCCAAGTCAAGAATGTATTACCATTTTATTGAGGCACAGCACTGGTAAAGAAAGCCATTGTATCTCTGGAGAACACACTTCATTCTTTTCACAGTGGGTGGTTCTTGATTATGCAAGTTGAGTTTCTTAATAAAAGATGCCTGTTGTTGGAAATAAGATGTAATTTAGCAAATATTCTTAGCACAGTAGTTAATAACCCGACCATTTTAGAGGCAGCACTTTTCAGATTTTACATCTCCGTTTTGAGGCTATGAGAAAGCGCAGGATCTTTCACCAGTTCCTAGAAGACAAACCTACAAGACATTTTCTTGACTTGGACAGAACCTCCATTTGTTTTCATCGTGAACAGCTGAAAATTTTTCCACTCTCACATAACTTCTCTCTGCGTTTTGTTGTTGTTTTTAAAACAAGCAATTTCAATGCAGAATAGGTTCCTAATAAGGAACAAAAGGAATCGAGAATGAACAGCACAGAAGTTCAAGCCAGCTCCAAACAGAGACTTGCCCAAGCAAGGAAGTCAGCAGGAACACCATGAAGTGAATTTTTAGCCTACTTGTAGCTTTTGCAAGGAATGAGCTTAGAAATGTGAAGTTACTAAGAGTTAACCCAACTGAGAGTTTGTGTCGTGGTCAATTTATTGCTAGTCTTCCATAGAGGAAAATCCAGATGCCCATCTTATTGGTACCTGGTGTCTCTGTTTGTGTAATGCTCAGTGTGAGGCAGCAGCTGGGACTGGCACGCGTCACCATGGCTCATGTGGGAGACTCTGCCTTACATTCATTAAACTAGATTTTTCCAAAGAGCAGCACACACAGAGTTGGCAGCAGGCCTGGGTAGGCTTTATGTCTTCCTGGATCAAGGACATTCTTCCAGACTGGTAAACAACGACACTTTCTCTGTGCTTCACTGAACACGTCTGGGTATAGAGTTATTAAGCAAATGCCCTTTGATTTGCAATGGGGAATGATAAGTAGCTCTCTATGGGTTTACCAAACGGCATGCTATGTAAGACGACTAATAATTTATCAACATACAGTATGCATTTACTGCACAACAGGACTTAAACTAAATTGGTCCCAGATCTGAAATAAAATATGAAAAGCAAACAGATGAGAATAAAAACAGTTCTAGTACGAGGCTTCTGATCCAATGGGCACAAAGATGGGAGATGTGAAGAACTATCCACTGCTGTTCCCATCTACCAGGGAATGTTTCACTGACCCAGGGAGCCCAGGAGGTGTCTAATTGACTCTGCTTTTTTAGCAAATGGATAATTGATGGGTTGTTTGTAAATGACATTCTCATGGTTGGTTGGATGCTCAGTGAAATCTGTCTGAAGTGATGGTTGCAGGCACTGGTGAGCTCTGATCCATTCACAGAGGAGCTGCGGTAGATAGAGCAGAAGTGCACGTGGCCTCCTTGGCGGTGCCCGGGCAGACACGTTTGGAGGGGTGGCTTCTTGGGCCAGTTTCACTGTTCTGGCAAGAACAGGCTTTTTCACACCCAGAACAGAAACCTGTTGAGCACAGGCCAGCCAGCTCCTGTGTGCTGACCTCCGTATCCTGTGGCATCCCCTGGCTGGCAAGTGTTTGCTCTGTTGCACTCTCTCACTTCTATCACCAGCATTTTTCACTTCCTTTCCTGCTTTTCCAGCTGCTTATCATTTGTCCTTTTTCAGGGTGTTGCTTTGTTAGGCCCTTTTCTTTTCTGCGGTGCACAAAATTCCCTTATTGTTAGTGTTTGTCTTTCTACCTGCAGCATTATGGTGCTTGAAAGGAGGAGCAGCTCTCATTGCAGAGGTACATTCACAGATGTGGAAGGCAATTTGAATGGAGCCTTGTGCATGGAGTGGTGCAAAGAGGACCGCTGTCCCACCAGCTGCTGCTTCTTGGTTCTGCCTTCCTCCATCTCCATAGCTCAGGACCTTTCTGGCTGCTTCCCAGACCCCTTTGCATGTCTCCAGCGGGCCCAAGCTCCAGCCCTGGCACAGTGGAGAATTAAAGACAGCAAAACCCACACCCCACCCTTCTTTTTGGGGGACTTTTGTAGGATAAAGGAGGTGTGGAAGGCTTCTGGGGATGGATGTCAGAACTCAGGAAGCAGCCAAAACACACAAAGGCAAAGGGAGAAACAAAATTGAGGGAACTGATGTAGAGTATCTCTGCATAAGCACAGTGTGGGAAGGATTTATCCCAGCCTTGAAAATGGCTGGGATAAAAATGAGAGTGAAATGCAAGGACGTTGCCTCGGTACAGCACTCTTCATCTGAGTACCTGAAACCACAGTCCTTAGCGTGAACACGTGACTTTTAAGTGCTTTACGCTGTCCCACGATTTTCTGATGTTTCTAATATCTGGTCCACATGGTAACTTTTCTTGAAACTGCAGATTATCAGTGCAAATCAAGTTGGCTCAAGTTCTTCATGTCACATGTAGACTTTTTTGATCAGAAAGTAGAATTTCACATCAGAGAAAACCGTAGCTTTAAATCTGGCATGCAGGCAGGCAAGTAACTTCTTTGCAAAAGTACTAGATCCTGTGAAATAATATTCATCTGCTTTAATTGTCGTGCAGCTGGGTTAAGCCTTGCCTCATTGTGTTACCATTAGGTGCATTAATATTTTTTTACAAAACTACATTAAAACTGTAGATTGATCTTGGGGTGCTGTGGAGACCGTGCTGGCTTTCTAGAGTGCCTGGAAATATTTTGTGTTTTGATGTGAAAGAAGATGAAAGGAATGAGAGTCTATTAGACAGATGTCCTGTATGGTACTGTGCCATTTGGTATCTCATGTTTTCAGAGAGGGATTTGACATGGAGCATGGTATGACGGAAGGAGTCCATAGCCAGAATAAGTCAGGATACAGTAACAATAAGACAAAAGATACATAAAATGAAAAGCTGCAAGTTCAAGTGACTTCAAATTTTTAATGGAAGATCTTTGATTTGTAAAAAGTCCAAAGTCTAGAAGAGAAGGGTGTGGGTATGCTTAATCTCAGCAGTTGTCTGTTCTCCTGCATCCATACATCTAACATTAAGACTGAAAATCTGTCTCTCCGCAATAACTATCCGTATCAGAAATGTCCCCATGTTGTAATTTTTTTTATATTGGGATGTCCTTACTGGCTGGATTTTAGCAAATAGATCAGTCAGTTTTCCGAGGACAGGGCAGCCTGGGTGCAGGGCAGCCCAGGGAAGCTCAGCCTTGCAGAAAGCTCAGCTCTGCCTGGTAGTTATGGAGATAACTCAAAAAGCTGAAGTCATATGCAGGAAAAAATTATTATTTTTAAATGTGTTGATTTGAAGAGGGACGGCAGATTATTGGTATACTTCTTATATATAACTTTCAGTTAAAGAAGGACAAGCTTGAGATCAGCCTGATTGCCACCATGGGGGATTTGGGACAGGCTCCTTGATTTCTTGACTCGAAGAGGTTTTGTTCCTGGCTCTGTTGTACAAACAGCAGTGACTGAACTTTAAGAGTACTTGTGAGTGGGTTTTAGCTCTCTTGACTTAGCCAAGGGAAGCCAACAAGGGCTCAGCCTGCATTTTAATTACCCCAGCATGAAAAGTGTGCAGCAGTGATCGGGTGGTTTCAGAGGAGATGAGACTGGTATTTGACAGGAATCCACGACTTGTTCCTCACTATTGTGCACAGAGCAGCTCTCCCCTCTCGTGCTGAGGACACCGATTGTACCCTCACTTTGTCTCTGGTTTCACTAATCATCTGGAAATACTTTGTTAGCTGTTGTTTAGGGATGTGACTAAATACGGATCCAGCCTCTCATCTTCATGCAGTGACTCTAATGATGTCCTTTAAAGTGCAATTTCTCATTGCAAAAGCTCCTTGACTGGGTGGAGTTTTCCCTTGTGCTCTGTACCAGCTCAGAGCATCATTTGGGTTTCCTCCTATTACGGTTGTGATCCCCAGTTCAGGTGCCTTCAGCATATTATTTACAACATCACTGAGCACTCTGTTCAGTCTGGGGAGGGGGGAAATCTCTTCCCCTCATAGCATAATCTTTGCTCCATTTCATCTTTTTAAAATTTACCTGATGAGCTGGGATCAAAGCTAAAATATTTCTAACATCCCTTTCTCATATCAAGTAAAATCAAAGCTGCTGAACTCTGCAGGGCTGGCTGCTGATTGAAGTGCAATCACTTCTAATCATTGCAGCCTGTGGGCAATTGACTTCTGGTGCTTCTGGAAGCCAATGGCCAAAGCTGACCACAGGGCAGGGTGGAAGAGCCTCGTGAAGATGAGCACCAGGTGGCTTTGGCCCTCTGGCTCAGGAAGATTAGCGGGAAAATACAAGCAGCAGCTGATGGACTAAGGGAAGAGCTGCAAGGAACCAATTAATATGAGCCTCAGGCACAGAGAGAAATGATGGTTGATGCTGGCAGACAGGAGCTGGAGCAAGTAGGAGAGGACTGGGGGTGGAAAGGTAAGTGAGAAACAAGGGTGAAAAGAGAGGGGTGTAACAGGAGACCCTTTCCTGGGGAGGTGAAGGGACCCAGCTCTTTCTGAGGTTATTTGCCGAGGTGCTGCTGGGTTTGTGCCGTACCTTTAGTTTCAGGGTGAGCTTGAAGCACCCTTGTTTTAGGGAAGAGGACCTTTTCTTGAGGCAGTAGTTGAAGCAAAACTCCCCAGCCCCAAAAGCATGGCCTTTCCCTTTGCTACCTTCTGGCATCAACTGAGGAGGCAGGGCAAGCCTCTGCTTCTGGGCCCCCTTTTCTCCAGTTCTGTGCCATGCAGGGGCTTGCTGCATTTGAACCCCAGAGCCCTAGGATTTCAGAGGTGAGCAGGGAACTGAAGCCCCTATCAGAAAGGCAGTGTCCAGTCTCATGGCAATGAAGACCTTGCATGGTGAAATGGGTGGATTTGGTGCAGCGGTGGAGGCTGGCAGGGTGTGAGGGGGGCACTGCCCAGCTGGCGCTGGAGGGCAGCCTCCTTCGGAGGACAACTAGCTCCTATTAGAACTAGGCTTCAACTTCATTATTTTAGCTGCACTGGGATAATTTCAATTAGCTCTTCACATCTGATGCTTTCTCTCCTGTTTTGGTTAGGCAGCATTTGCCCTGATTTTTTTGCTCTTGTGCTAGAGTTTGCCATGATTAAAAGTCTTGCCTGTTTTCTAGGTGCTTTGAATTTGTGCTCTGTGTCTCATTGTTTATCAGATTGTTCGGGATATTGAAACAATTTATTGGAAGCAGTTTCTTTTGATTAAACCTAACCTGTGGTGTGGAGGTTGGGCTCATTTCTCTGCCTCTCTTATCGCACCCGAATCAACTCTCAGCTGGGCGCATCCTCTCAGATGATTACAAACATTCTTATAAAGTCCCATGCCCCCTGCTCCCCATGGTAGTCATTTAACAACTGCATCCCTGTCATGTCACACGTGTGATGGAGATAATGGGCCCGCAATATCTCTTCATTTAGGGGAAAAAGTGTGCTTTGAAAAGGAAGAAGGTTAAGTAGAGAAAATGAGCTCTGTGAGCTTTGGTGGAAGTGACTTGTTCCCCTGGGGTAAGACACATTTAAAAACTTCACCCAAAAATCTTTCTGGGACTGAGGGTTGTCTTGTGCAGGTGATGGAAGAAGTAACCTCCTCTTGAGCAGGTCACAGTCCCAGGGGGGTCTCATGGATCTGTTCTCTGTTCAGGAATGGGGCTGCTGACTCCCCATCCCCTGCTTTGTACTAAGGTTAAAAGAAAAAAAGAATTGTATTTTGTTTCCCTTCCCCCCACCACCTACAACTCTGGGATGGCTGTACTCCCTCTCTTTGTCTTCCATCTTTCCTTTATTTATTTCAATTTCTAGGCTGATGTGTGGTGCTCTCATTTTTCTTTTTTTTTTTAATATGCATTAGCTGTATAATTACATGATTTAAGCCACTCTGCCATTCCTGTCCTGCTCTGAGGGACCCATTGGGACTTGTTGTTACACAGATGGCTATGTCTTCTTTACCCCACAGAAGGGTGCTGTGCAGCAGCATCTGCTTTGATCTTTCATCAAGGACAGGAGCTCTGCCTGTGTCGGCCTGGAGACCTCTACTCACTTGTAGTTATTCTCTGTTGTTTTTAGCCTAACCAATCTCCCAAGTGGTTGGAAATGTCAGAGAGATGTGATAGTGTGATCTGAAGGATTGTCTCTGTTCAATATCAAAGCAAACTTGTGGTTGTCTTGTAATAACTAAAACCAGCTCAGCTAATCGATGTGTCTCAGTTTAGCTAACTCTTGCTCAAGTTCAGACTTTCTCTTTAATTAAACTTGCTTCAGTGACCTTTTATTCCTTTGCTTGCATCAATAATGCCATCCGTTTGCATATATTAATGCAATAGGAAGGATGCACTCAAGCCAGCTGCATGGGAAATCTTGATTAAACAATTTTATGAGGAAAAGGCTGATTTGCCAGGAAGGTTCATGAAGCTTTTTCAAGAGAAAGACAGACTCAGCTGGGAGAAACTAGTTCAACTCCTTTACAGGAACTGGAAGGGTGTTGGCAGTGAGTGTCCTTACTTCTGGTACTGTAGAATATTGTATGTTTCCTCTGGTGATCTTCCATGGGGTCTTGCTTTGTTTGCTCCGCAGCTAGATGCTCGTTTGTTATGGAGTCGGCAGGGATCTCCGTTTACTATAACTCTTGTTCTAGCTATGCAGAATCTAAGATCCCATATGGTTAAAGTTAAGCAGGGACGTATCCAAAACCACGGAGTAGTTTCAATACCACATGGAAGGTGATCACCAGTCTGCTCTGACATGTTCCCTGTCCTCTTCTGAGGGTGGTGAAACACTGGCACAGGTTGCCCAGAGATGTGGTGGATGCCCCATCCCTGGAAACATTCCAGGTCAGGTCGGACGGGGCTCTGAGCAACCTGATCTAGTTGAAGATGTCCCTGCCCACGGCAGGGGGGTTGGACTAGGTGACCTTCAGAGGTCCCTTCCAACCCAAACTATTCTATGATTCTTCTGCTGCTTCTGGGAACTGCCCAGACTTGCAGACTGGGAATTTACCATTTGTTAATTCTTTGCCCTGTGTGAAACTGGATCAGTCAGGAAACCCTTTGCTATGACTGTAGCAAATTTACATGTTAAATGCTTCCATGGTAAGAAGCTGAGTAATACAGATGACATTTCATCTGGCTCTGGATTTGCAGCCTCTGTTGGTGCATGCCATCCTGAGATCTCTTGGCATTACACAGACATCTATTCGGCTGTTTTATTTCCTCTCCCCAGTAAACACAGGCTAATCTTTCTTGAATGCACAGCTGGAGAATTTCTAATGGAAATAAGCCTGCTTCATGCGAGCCAGCACAAAAATCCCAGTCCTACATTGTAACCCACTAACATGGACATGAGAGTACAGAGAGTCTTAGTAAAGTCAGTGGGGCTTTGGGCAGGGCTTAGCGCCAGCCAGCCCAGTGCTGGACTGGTGTTCTTAGCTGGTAGGCAAGTTCATCACGTTGTGATTCATCCTGAAGTGGGGAAAATAGCTGAACTTTTAAATGACAAGAGGGTGGGCAGCTTCAAATTGTTTAAAATCACTGTTGCATAGACAGTGCGTGAAGCAAAACAAATGTGCTCACTTTATGCATCCCCTGCCAATCTGTTCCCTGGCCCTTTGGTATTAAAGGTCACTTGAGTACTCTGCAAAACTTATCAAAAACTTACTACATGATGTCTTTTTTTCAATGTACTCCTCCATCGTTGCAAAGCTCAATTGAGGAAGGCTGCCTAGGAGTTGGTTATAATTTCTCTGCACCATCTGTCTCCTTGTGGTGCAGGGAAGCAGGAGCGGAGCCATGCATGGAGCTCTGTGCAGGCATGGTGAGGTCTGGCAGGTGGCAAGGCCCTGCTTTGTGGGCACAGCCGGGGTTTCAAAAGCCACTTCTGTCCCAAGCTGGAACAAAATGAGAAATACACTGACATTTTTGACAGCAGGGGAGAGAGGCTGACCAGCTCCAGAATGGCCAAAATGCTGGTGAGTGGGATTTGCACCCAAAAATGAGCATTGGCTGTTGGCTTGTCTGAAGCACGATGTTTCTGCTTAGGGTGAAGTGGGATGTGGTGCTTCTCTCTTCCTCCCTTTCCTCTGCTGCTACCCATCCTGCGTTACAGCAACCACCCAAGGTCGATTGAAAAGACCCTATTCTAGAGGCTTAAATGCAAAGATGATTTTGCAAAACGTTGACTTAATGCATTTTTTGATGAGGTGGGGGTGGGACACGGGACGTGTTGTCTGCAGACGGCTGTCTTGTTCTGCCTGCCCCGGACCTGCCATCCAAGATCTCCCAGCCCCTCTATTTTTAGATGCTCCTGAATGCTCCGTTACACGGTTTCCTAACTGACTGTCAGAACTGGAGTGGTTGCAGGTACCAACTGTCAGAGGACAGAGTTCATGCTGTGTCATGAAATGACTGGCTTTGACACCTATAAAGTAATGAGAACTGTTTGTTAGGTTGCTGGCATGGGACTTTTTATTTTGTATTTTTTCTGAGCGTGCTTGCTGTGCTTAGCTCAACATCTAGGTCAGAAACAAGGGGCTGCTGTGCTGCCCTGCCTGGCTCTTCCCCCAGCTGCAGCCAGAGGCATGCTGAAACTTGGGAATGGAGATGAGAGCCTCTGTCCCCTCACAGCAGCTTGCAGGTGTCCTGACACTGGCATACACCTTTCTAAGCCTCTCTAATGCACCTTCTGATATTATCACCCCCTGTTCAATGGGATCCAGCCAGATTGTGTGTTTTCCCCAAGGAAGGGCAGTGTGGTTGTGTTAGGTGTATTAGAAACCTTGCCGTTCTTACAAAGCAGTCTGTCCCTCTATGCTTTTTTTGTTGTTGTTGCCTGTCAGGTCTGGCTTCTGCTTTTTTCCTCATTTTCTTGGGTCTTGAGAGCTTCGGTTCTGGGGTTTGTTTGTTGTTTTAATTAGATGTTTCTCCTGTTCTTAGGGTTTGGCCTTAGGTTTTAAGGCCTCAGCCAAGGTGAGGCTGTGCAGTGCTACAAAGTCAGGGGAGGTACCACTTCTTGCAGCTTTGGATCTAAAGCTGAGTATTTGAGAATAAAGTTCCTGATTTCTTTTTTTACCTTCTACCTGTATTTCTAAGTACTACAAGTCTTAGACAAAACAGCCAATTTCAGAGTGGTCACACTGTGTTACATTGTACTGAACGACTTGGACATTAAAAAATCAGTACGCTAATGTTGTATACCATTCACCTTCTCCACCTAAAGGCTCAACCACCCATGTGCTGTGTTCCCCTTTCTGGAGGCTCTTGCTATGAGCTGCACTAAAGATTTCCGGGTGCTTAAAACTAAGGATAAAACTCAAGCTTTCAGGGAAGGTTCTGAAGAGACTGATTATTTATTTATTATTAAAACTCCATAAGGCATTTAATTAATTAGTAAGCAATTAGTTAATTGTCCCTTATAAGCAGCAGGGTTTTCAGCATCGAGTGGTGACCCATTATCAGTCCTGTCTTTCCCAGAAAGCATCCCCACATCCCAAAAGCAGGAGCATTTTCCTTTTTGTAGAGTTTGGCAAATGCTCATCTGTGAGAGTTTAACAGTCTTACTCATGTATTTGACAGAACATGAAACCTCGATGCTCCCACCCATAAAAAACCATTTCTAGGCAGTGCTGGCAGCTATAATAGGATGCAGTTGGGGGCAGAGCTCCCAGGGGAACTCATGCTACAACTAAATGCTTTTGAGCCCTAAGAGCATTTGCAATCAGCTAAAAAGAGTACTACATGCTCTCGTGGTAGCATCCATGTCCCCTGAGGCAGCACAGACTGTGATCATCCCCATTCCTCATCAGAGCAGGCCTCCTTCACCCGACTGTGCCAAGGGCTCACCTTGCACCCAGGCCCCGTGGCAGCAAACACACACATGGGTGCAAGGTTGCTCACTCCCTGCCAGGCTGCAGACACTGCCTGAGCAGGCACGGGGGGTCACCACATGCACCCAAGGTCTGCAGCAGCAGAGTTGAGACCCAGCCAAGGCTCTGGCCATCTGGGGTTGCGCTTGGACAGCAACAAGGTCATCCTCTGTTTCTGCAGCTCTGCATCAAGCAATCTCTTGTGCTGTTGAGGTGACAAAAGATGAAATTCAGGGCTGCTCAGTTCTGTTTTCAGCTTGTTGAAAAGAAGGCTGAAGGGTGGAAGCCAAATGAAGCAAAGACAAACAAAACATTTTGCATTAATATTTTCATAAGCTCTTGGGGGGTTGAGGGCAGCATCTCCCATACCCCTAGATAACGGGGTCCTGAGTTGTACTGACAAATACAGTGTGGGCACAAGCTGAAAACTGCACTGAAGCTCAGTTGAAATATGAAACAAGGAAGAGATGAGTGTGGCTACTCTGAAAGCAAAAAGGAGGCTCAGTCTTGCATCGGTCTGGGCTGAGCTCCGCACTGCTGTTATGTTTCCCTCATAAATATCAACATACAGAAGCTGGTGTTTTGAGGAAAAGCTGTGAGCCTTTTCTTGAGACTCCTCCGTGATAACAGTAGAATAGGCGAAAATTTAATCCATTAGAGCGATTCTGCTTGATCTCCCATGTCTGCTGAATTTCTGTTTGTTTAGATCTGTAACTGTAGATACAGTACACAAAGGACGCCTGCACAGCTTGGAGTAAAAGCCCTTTTGCCGCCAAAGGGAGCGGACTGGGGGTTGCAACAGTTTGGCTGTGTGTAAGAGCAAATGAAATGCAACATTTGCATGGTGGCACGTGGAAGGGCAGGTAATGGCCCTGTGGAATGAACTGGGTATTGACCGTTGAAAGGAAATAATTACTGGGCTTCCCACTTGCATGAAATACCCTCTTTTCTATGTGTGGGGGTAAAGTCACTGATTATATTTAGCAAAATTGTACATTTCTTACCTGGTTCTCTTTTCATTCTCTACCTCCCCTTTTTGACACTAAAATTAAAGCAGAGTAGGATCTTTTTTGTTATTGAATAGGAAAGCTGTAATTAACTAGTCCATCATGACTGCTTTTTATACCTGAGATCATTATAGGTAAGGCAAAGTCACATCTGTTCCTATGAATGCTGCCATGTTATTGAATGTATATATATATATTTTGAACATCTTCCTATGAAAGTGTTAATTTAACTGAAAGTTCCTGCAGGCATAGGCCTTTTTCTAAGCAGGGAGCTTCTATGCATGCATGCATTTTTTTATATGTATGTATGTACGTATTACCTTAATTATGCAGCTCTACGCTGGTAGCTTGGTACTTAATTATAGAGGGTTTTTTTTTGTTTTGTTTTGGGTCATGACCTCTTCTTTTCACTCTGGATCACCACCAGAAGTTTATTTGGTGCAATATCATTTCTCCTAATTGTAGTCTTAAAAATCTTCATTTGTGTTACTACAGAGGTAAATGCCCTCTGGTTGGAAAAGACAAGATATTCTTGGCATTTCTGTCCAGTAAATGCTGTCTGGATTGATCAAGCCATGCAAAACAAACAAAAAAGATTAAATAGATTAAATGAAAAAATCCAGTCCAAAAAAGCCCCTCCACTCCCACAAGAGTGGGAGGACTCAGTGAGTTTGTGGTTAACTTAGATGACAGCAGTTCTGTAATTTTTATTACGAACCCTGGAGCTCTTGTGTAAGCATCTTTCAGCTGCTCCCTTTAAAAAAAAAAAAAAGGAGAAAAAAAAAAAACAACTACCTACCTCCCAAGAGCATCAGAGTTTCAATCTCTGGCTCAGGCCTGTGTTTCACCAGACTGCAGTGTAGCCAGGCACTGTACCCCAGGTGTAACCCACCCCACCTCATTCTCCTCCTCCCCTCCTTGCCTGTAGGGATCAGGGGGAAAAAATTTAAAGAAATATCCACAGATGAATGAGAGCTGTTCAGAAAATTTTTCAGTAGAATTCTGTTAGAAAATGCCTATATGTAAAAACCATTTTTTTTTTTAATAGGGAAGAGCCTGTTTTGCTGAAGTAACTTTTGCAAAGCTTTCCTCCTGCTAGTGCCGAAGGCCCTGGGGCACTGAGGGTGCAGGACAATCGCCAGACCCTTGAGCTCTGCTCCCTCTACAACAAGGAGACCCCAAACCCTGCCAGTCATGGGAGGGAGGGGGGAAATTCTTATTTTCCCCCACATTTGCAGCCAGTTTAATCCCAGGTGTCCTGATACATGACATAAGATGTGGGAGCTGGAAAATCCAGGTCGTTGCAACCTCGAAACTTCAGCCAGGGCTGTGCTGCCTCCTGAGCATAGTTGCCAATTGCTAATACCTAATCTGCCAACTAATTTATGAAGCCTTTAAAAGATGATTCTTGTTCACAACCGTTACGGATTTTCTCTTCCCGGAAAGCCCATCTCCTGGAGGGTGAATAGCAGAGCTGATTCACGGCTGCAGTTGGGGATGCCCTGACAGACTTGACCAAGGTCAAGATGCAAAGCAGTTGTCTCTTCTCTTTGGGTGGGTTGTATCTTTCCTGGAGAGCTGACTTGGGTTTGGGTTGGCCAACACTCCAGGCCATGTAAAAACAGCCCCGATCTGGCCTCTGCTGTCTCTGGGTGGCTGGGTGGTCACTGGTGCAATGATCTTGGTCAGTCAGCAGCGGTGCTTGAGAGGCTTTGGCTGACTGCATTTGCTGGACACTCTGACACCAGGATTTGGGGTGCCTGCCCCAGGTTTCCTAGTACTCTAACAAGCTACGGTGCAATGTTTTGCAATGTTTTTTGAGGGTTGCATTGGCCCCTCCTAACTCCTTGTGTGGGATCCATTCTCATTGTTGCTCAGACAAGCCCTGGACATACAAGACGTGCCCACCATACTGTAGCACAGGTGAACTGTGCCTCCAGGACCTCGCAGCTGTGTGTCCAGGCACATGGCTGCCTCCCAGGGGCTGCTTTTCTTTAGAACTCCTGGGCACCAAATGTGCCTTTTGCAAAGGTTGTGAGACTTTCTTACAGGGCTTGGAAATTTGTGAGCAGCCACCTCTAAATAAGAAGGAGCTCAGGAGGCATCGACCTGCTTCAGGGGAATGCCTGAGAGCAGTGCCGTGTCCCCTCTGGGAGCAGGGTATTTGTGGGGATGTTCTGTGCTGTGAATGGTGCTGTTTGTCAGACCTGCAGTGCTCGGGCCACGTCTGGGCCTGGGGGGCTGTTATTTAACAGCAAACCGACAAGGCTCCATTTCCTTTGAGGCCCTGTATGTGTAAGAGGGGGAGAGGCAGGACAGAACTGTGCAAATATTGGAAATAAGATCAGAAAAAGAGTTTGTTTGCATGAATCAAGAATAATGAGTCCCTCTTACAGCTCTCCAGGGCTGATGGCACAGCGTGGCTGCCCCAGGTCCCGTGCTCCTGCCCATCAGCTCCTCGTGTGAGCAACAGCAGGGGCTGTTTTTTATTGCATGCAGCAGATACCGGGCAGTAGCACTACTTTATCTGACACCAAAGAACAGTTTGTAGCCTGGATGCAATTTTTGCCTTTCTCCCTGCTAAATGTTTCTATTACACTTATGTGGGGAAGAGGATCCCAAAGGAGAAATGTGAAGGGTTTTCTGCAGGGAAGGAAGAGAGGAGACATTGCAGGTGAATGCCCTGTGTATTTGATGAACTTAAGTATGGAGCAGGCTGTATGTCTGCACGGGTTTGTAGGGCAGCAGGGACAGGAGTGGCAACTTTCTGCCTCCCTGGCTGGCACAGCACATGTGAGCCTGTGATGTTCCTGCTGTTTCTGCTGCTTCTGCATCGGCACTTATTTGTGCATTGGTGACCTGAGCTCAGAAGTGGCTGCAGACAAAAACTCCTGAGCTGTGGCACTGAGCGCCCCATGTGAAACTGGGTTGGGATCCTAAACTCCCAAACCTGACAGCCCCTTGCTCCCAAGCTCGCCGGGGTAAGGATGCTGCTCGCTGAGCCTCCTGCTTGGCAGGAGTTGCTTGCTCACACTCACACCCCAGCAGCCTCACACTTGCTGTGGTGCAGAGCAGGAGGGATAAATGGCCTTGACACTTGTTGACAGCTACTTCGCAGACGCTGGCTGACACAGTGCCACCAGCCCGAGTGTGCCAGACGAGGGGCAGAGCTGGGTTGTGTGTCTGGGTGCTGCTCAGCTCCGGACCACCCTTTCCAAAGACCTTCTGGTACCATTAGCTTACCAAATTAAGAGTTTTCTTTTCTGGTGAATCAGGAGCAAGTCATGCCCTTGACTTTCCTCCTGCTGCAGCCACAGGGCTTCTGTCTGTGTTTTTAAAACCAGGCACCCAAACAGCCTGGTCGCAAGGTGAGAGCCCTGCTGACAGGTCCAGCAAGCGCTCGGCACTATGCAAAGATGGGCATCACCAGGGTGCTCTGACATGGATGGCCGCATTTGCTAATGTTGGCCATCAAATGTTAACTAGGTCATAAAAATGTCTGTGGGTTGGCTGTGATGAGTCTCCTAATGAGCTGCTATTTCAGTCCTTTCTCCAGCAACTGTGCTTGCGAGAAGGACAGCTTCACAAAAGCTGTGTTTATGAAAATGTTTTAGGGTTAGTAAGCATTTTGTTCTGTGTAATGGCAATGGCTGTGGGCTGTGAAATGGTTCTTCAGTTTGTTAGGGGTTGTTTTGGTCAAACATTTTCCTGTCATTTGGCATGAAGATGCAGGATGGCTTAGGTTACACGCAGACAATTGCACTGCTCTTCTTAGAGCTAGACAGCAGTAGGATAATAGCCAGATATATTTTCACAGCTCTTTCTTACCCCCATCACCCTGGATTTATAAATTGTAGCGTTTTCTTTTGAGCATTTGCAGTTTAAAAAAAACCCAACACAACAGCTTTCCTGTGCTGTGGAAAGCTGTACTGAGATTTTTTTGCAACCTGGTTTAAAACCCTAAGCAACCAAAAAGGCCAAGTGAAAATGGTAGAGACAGCAGTTCCTAGGCAGAAACAGTGTGGGAGTGTCTATGGGAGCTCCTTATTTAAGGAGGCATTGCACATAAATAAATATTTGCTAAACTGGCCCTTCTCTTGGGATTATCCCTCCTGCCTTCCCACAGGGAGTATTGCGTGGTGGTGGAATATTTTTTGTTGTTGTTGTTTCTGCAAAAGTTTGCATGCGTATCAAGTTTGTTTCCATATCAAGGTCCAGAGGTGAGGTAGGGTTTGACGGTGCATCCCTCCGGTGCTGTTCCTGCTCCCTGGCTTGGGGCAGCGTCACTCTTGAGCAATGTGAGCCATTGCAAAGACTGCCCCAAAAATGAGCCTTCTGCAGACACCGTGCTCCTGGGTTCCTGCGTGCAGCTTGGCCGCATTTCTCTCCTATTGGCAATTGCATTGTCCTACAAGCGGTGGGTGCCCAAGGAAAGCCAGGCCTCCTCCTTCCCTCCTTTCCACCTTGCCCCACAGAGGGTGCCTTCCGCTAACTAAAATAACTGAAGCCTTAATTCAACCCCAGTGAAACCAGTGGGGATCTTTCTGCTGACTGCCTGACATCGGGTTGTTCTAGGTACTCCAGGGAACTCTTGGTTTCTACCCTCATTGCACCTTTCCTGGCCTTGGGCAATGCCTTGCTATGCAGGGCTGCTATAACTAGACTTTAATGAAGCATGAGCTTGATTTAGGCAGGGACCATGTCCCTTTGCACTGGAGCAAGGAGGAGGAAGCCTTGCTGTGACTGTCTATGCAGACTAGCTGAAATGAGCTCCAGGTGGAGCATAAAGTACCACCTATCCTGCAAGGGACGTAGAAGGGAAAAAAAAAAAATCTTTGGCTCATTGAATTCAGTAGCTTTTGTTCTCATGATTGTCCAGATTCAGAGCATGTGTAAATTCCTGAGGGATGGTAAATTAAACTCTGGAAAAAGTTTGTGCTTCAGAATGGCTCATAAAAAATATCTTTTGAGAGGAGTGAAATTTCTGCTATTATTTAATTCTGCCTTTCTGTCCTTTGGAGCTAAATGATCAACCAGATTATGTGCTGTGCTTCGTTACTTGAGAACATTGCAGCAACGAGCTGCAATAATGAGTGCAAAGCTTCATTCAGATGGTAGCCGATATTCTCAGAGCTTCAAAAGATCAGATTTATCAATGAGAAATACTGAAACATCCTCATTTAAGAAGTGTATATTTTCTAGGATGGTTCTGAAAACTACAGCAGAATTAGCTGAGATGATGGGCATAAAAATACATACAAAGCCTGAAGATGGACCATGTGATTCCCACTAATACCATCTGAACTGTGTCTGTCTTGGCTGCCCTTTCTGGCAGTCAGCATTTTGCAGTTCTCATTTCCAACTCTTTATGCAAACAGCCAGATTTGGCTTTATGTATGAGAGCGAGATCTTTCCACTAGCAGTGGAAATAGAAATAACTGACATACTAGCAGCAAAATGGAAAGAAAGTAATCAACTTCGCAAGCTTTAAAATCTGTTCTGGAGGGCAGAAACGGTAGTACCCATCAAACTATACTCATCTCTCTTAGCTTCTTAGATTTCAAGCACCATGTAATTCACAAGAATAAGAACAATATTTCAAATGCGCAAGGTGGCCAGGCTGCTTTTGTTCACGTGAGCTATTGTGTAAGGAAAGGTTCAGTTTGCCCTTATCTCCTGCATCTTCTCTGAGCTAAAATACTGGCATCACTTTTCCAAAAATACATTTTAACTGTGCAGAAATGAATTTAAATGTATCCTTAAATGAATTTTTTGTAAGTTGTCTTTCATGATAGACTTTGAAGAGTATCAAGAGCTAACTGGCTTTGTTCCCCTTCTTCAGACAAAGTGACACTAAAACTTTCAGCTGCATCCTGAGATATCTTGTGACATTTGTGTTCTCTCATTGGGCATTTTGGACATAACTTTGTCCCTTCCTGGATTAGTTCTACTTTACCAAATCACTCAAAGATTATCACTTGTACCTTGTGTCCGGTATGACTCCTAATTCCCTGGTCTATAATTCCCACAAAATACTTGATTAACTTCTGAGGTATTCTGTATAATGTTGTCTTAAGTCTGATTAAGTATCCTCAAAGCAATTTAGCAAGCCTTGCTGCCTTCACAGTATTAATGTTCTCTTAATGTAGCATTCTGATGATAAACCTTATTTTAAATAAATAAGCCCACAACACTGAGCATGCATTTTGATCAGACTAACACTGATCTCCCATGCATTAATATGAATGAGCAGGATTAGCATGGGAAAATTTGCAATTTCTGTAAGTGCTGGGAGTCTGAGCCAGACTAACAGTGTTAAAATTTTGCCTTGGTTTGTTCATCCTTAAAGGGTTTTTTCTGAGTTATAACCAAGCGTATAAACTCAGTCAAAGGCCAAGAGCATGGAATATATTTAAGAAGCTGAAACGTTAATGATATAAGTTGGAGATGTGATAATTAGCAGGCATTTTTATTCTGAATCTCCTATGTGGTTGGTTTGTTGTTTGGTTTTTTTATTGAAACACATATGCTGAGCTGGGTGGGGCTGAGGCGTAGGATGAATGGGGAGCGTTGAGGGAGCTGTTCAGCCTGGAGAAGAGGAGATGAAGCAGGAGCTAATTGCCATCTTTAACTACCCAAAGTGGGGGTGGTAAGGAAAGAGGAGCTAGGCTCATCTGGAAGGTACAAAGTGAAGGGCCACGAGGCACCTTCCCACCTAATTTATTCTGTGGCTACATGAATTAAGCAGATACTTGCATATGGAGCAGAGCCTCCAGATGTGTTCAACATGGTTTACAAAACATCAGGAATGACAAATGGTCCCTGCCCCAAAAGACAGGGGGAAGGAGGATGTGCTGGCTGTGATGTGCTAGGTGTGCTGTTCACAGCCAAACTGTGACACTTGTGATCTGTGAGCTTGTCCACCCTGGCTTGCAGAGGGGCTACTGCAAGGGTGTGGACTTTCACGGGTACCTTGCTTTCATGGCCTGTGCATTCATTTGGACTTACAGCCGTCCTCCCGAATGGAGACATCAGGCAAGCTTCTGAAAACTGCAGTGACGAATGGCATTTTTTGCTTCTCCTCTTTGAGACATCCTCCTCTAAAACTCCGAGCAGCTGCAGTCTCCTTGCCCAAGCAACTTAATTGTAAACTCTCTGGTGAGCCAAGCTGTCCTCTTTAGGTCATTGCAATGAGGAAACAGCTTTGTCAGAGCATCATCCATCAAGGATCAACACAATGTCGGTGACAGCTCAGAAATGGAATGGGCTTCACTAGTGCAGTTGTATGAGCATCACTGCACTTCCCACTGCCCTGACAGTGATTTATCGGGGGTTTCTCTGGCACTTGGGCCATAACACACACGGAGCTGGAAACTGGAAGAAGACACCATGAATCGTATTTGCTACCCAGAACTCTCCTTCCTCTGGTTACTGCCTTCTCCCTCTGAGCATACGTTAACCTTTTGTTACCAAATACACATCAAAGCATCGCATGTTGTTACCACCCACAAATATTCCCTATCATTATTAAACAAATGAGATGCAACTGCCAGATGAAGTTAGTGAGTGCCTAGCTAGAGAGAAGGGAGGGGGGAAGAATAGCAGAAATCTCTCCTTTTTTGGGGTCTTGTTTATTGTGCTAGGGACACTGGATAATTAGGACATGGATTTTTTTGACACACCATCTTGGACTGTGCTGACAGAAAGCACACATTTCCCTTGGGGTCTGGAGTAGGAGTGGAAACATGGAGGCAGAAGGCAGGTCTGTCAGGAGGAGGGCTGGCTCTCTGCAGCTCCCTGCCTGGGTGACTTTGACCTTTTATCTGTTGTTCCTAAGTTGTGATACTTCTTGTCTGCAGGGTTGGGGCTGATCCCGGAGCTGAGGACATGCCGGGGGGGCAGGGCTGTGCTGCTTTTCCCACAAGGCAGCAGAGTGCAGGGGATTTAAAATCACATATTCAGTATCCCTGGACGTATCTCCTATGGAAGCTAGCCTCGGCAAGGGGCTAGAGTTGCCTTAAACCAATATGTTATGATTTCACCACAAATGTGTCATTTTGACTTTCCACATGTTTCTGCAGAACCACTTATATGCATATATATATGAATAGATTCAAATCCCTAGGCTGCTGCTGGGAGCTTAAGCCACGAGAAAATCCTATTTTCTGACAAACAACATGAGAACAAGAAAATTCAGATACTGTGGGATCTGTTTTGGCGTTCCTGAGGACTGAGAGCGCCGGTTCCTCCAGAAACAGTCCCAACTCCTTTTTGGGAGGCTCCATGGTGGCCCTGCTTGTGCAGAGCCAGCAAAAAAAGTGTCTCCCTCACTGATTTTCTCCAGTGCAGAAGGTGCTGCAGACTTGCTTTCCTGCTTTTGGGAAGTGTTAGCTGCTGGGGATGGCTGCTTCCTCTGAACCCTGTTGCTTGCTCAGCCAGGAGAAGGCTAAAAAAGGGCTGTGTGGAGGAGGGTGCATGTGGGATAGCTTGGCTCTTTCTTCATTTCTGCCTGTCTGTGTTGGTGCATTTGGGTTTGCAGCAGCTCTTGTGGGTTCCAGGACTGCAGGGGAGTGGGCAAATGCTGTAATCTCTTAGCAAAGCCACTCTGAATGTTGTTTAACTTTCTCCATAGAGAAGTGAAATACTTAGAGGCACCATTAAAGCATTGGAGGCACCAGGTATTTGTGACTCTGACCTCCCATGAATTTTTTGTTTTATGATATTGCAGCATACAGTGAAATACCAGGCTCCCCACGACACAGCAGCCCTGCACCCAAGGCAGCAGCCAGGCTGCTGCCTGCTGAAATGAGCCTTTGTGTTTGAAGGTTCCCTGGCAACCAAGGTGACATATCTGGTCCCCTTTTCTTTTAAATGTTAATATAGTTTTGTAATTAAAGGGAAAATTCTGGGAAGCACAAAATGTGAGGCATTAATGGGTTATTCTGCAGGATTTATTTGCTTGCTAGAGTGATGGGGGAGCTCAGTCTGGAGGCACAGTGAGCTTTCTCCAATTGCTTTCATGCTGGGTCAGTGTTAAGCCCTGGGTTTCTCTGTCATTTGGGGACTGGAAACCTTCAGCGTTAGGTGAGTTAGCAGGTGGTTTCATGCTAACACCCCTGGTGATGAGAAGTCAGACACCTGTAAAGATCTGGTGGGACTGAAGGTATAGAGGTACAGCAAAGATCCCGCATTGCCTCTGTGCTGAACTTTGCAAATCAGTGACTTTCGCAGAAATCCTATGGGACAAAATTTCCACCTTTTCAGTTGAGAATGGCCCTGCTGCAGAGGAGATAATGCTGACCCTGTGCGTCCATCCCTCCTTCACTTTCTGCAGACTCAGTCACTCTAGGGCTGTCCACTGGTTTCCAGGCAGAGGGAAACTTGTGGCCGCTGTGGGGATGAGCCAAGCCTGCAGTGATGCAGATTTACCAGTCAGGGTCGCAAGGCAGTTCCCAGCCCCTTGGGTCTGTTACAAGAGTCTCTGCCCATCCTCAGGAGGATGCAAAATCATGGAGAAAGCTTTGCTGGTGGATGCCCAGCTTTGCAGCGGACTGACGTTTCTGTGGGCTATGGGGCTGCATCTTGTTCCTCCTCTCCCCTTGTCAGGACAGCTATAATCTTGGGTGCTTGTTATGAGAAGTGTGTGTGAGTGTATACGCACACAGAACCAGAAAAGAGCAATTTGGAACACTGTTATTCAAACAGTGCAGTGTGAGTTCAGGAAATTGGACCATGGGGTGAGAAAGCAAAGCCCTTGCTGAGTGCAAAGTGATGGGGAATACAGCGTAAGGAAAGAGGGAAAGTGGGTAATGAGTCTGTTATTTCCTGGTGCTGAATTCCTGCTGAAGAAGCAGAACCGAAAGCATGCAAAGTGAGCATAACCAGGTGGAAAAACCCTCTAGTTCTTCTTGGCTTTTCCAGAAACAGCCTCATTCACCGATGATGTGAGGGTAGGGAAAGTGCTCTGTCTGCCTTTCCCAAAGCTGAGATGGGTTAAGTGATACTTGATTGTAACTTTCAATTGCTCTAAATGTTAGTAATATTTGGAGGTAAGATCGTAAAATTTTTAAACACCAGTCTTGTAGACAGTAAACTGTAACAAATAGCAAATGATAAACATGTGACTAATATGAATTGACAGTGCTAAAACTTGCCAAACTCCGAAATTTGTGAGCACTTCTAAAAGATCTGCAAGCCAGAATCATCCTTGAGAAAAGCCAATTATGCTGCCACCCTCCCCTCCTTGGAAGAGCAGTGGAGCAAGGCAAAGAGCTCTGAGTATCTGGGTGTAGAAACCAGCTCAGCAGATGCAGAAACTGCCATTTTGAAGCTGCGTTGACATCCAAGGAAGAAGTGAAACAGAGGGTGCGGAGGATCCCCAGGGCAGGCAGAACAGGAGAAATGCAGTGTGTGGTGGGCTACACGCTCTGGTGTCTGTAGGTGTGTTGCTGCGTTTGGTCTCCCTAGTGAAGGCTGGTGTTGGTTTGCTTCAGGCTGGGATTGAGGGTTTGTCTTGTATGAAGAGGAGGGCAAATTTCCCTGGATTATGGCATATAACGTGAGCAGAGACTGTGCAAGGTCACAAAGAGGCATTGCGGCAGAAAGGGGAATAAAACTGGGATCTCTACAATCCCAGTACAACTCTGAACAGCAAGGAATGTGGGGGGAAAAGGGCATAGAGATTTTCAAGTTGATTTAACATGGGAATTATCCAGATGCTTATGCACTGGGTTGCATAGCATGAGGGGTTACTACACCCCCAGTGTAACCAGTGTGAAGCCCAATGGAGCAGCAGCCTGGGCCATCTCCCATTCCAACTGTGCTCAAGCAGCAGAAAAAAACCTCACAGCAAGAAGAGGGGTTTGCATGATGTAACCTTAAACACCTACAGTCTTTCACCCGGAGTGCCGCACTGGGTTGTAGTGGATTCCAAGTTAAAAGTCCAATTTATACTTAGGTTTAATTTGAATTAAAACATGCTCTTTAGGATTTCCACTGAGAATTCTCTGATACTTGCTGTGGATCACAAAAGATTGGAAAGGGGACTCGTTTTATATTTGACAAATACACATTTTTATATTTGTCAGTCATGCTGACAAATTCTCCCAATTCTTTGATGAATGGGCTCATAAAAGTAGCTACCTACACAAATGTGGGATCTAAATCTCATCTGCTGGAGAGACTGGTAAAAATATTAATGATCTGAATGGGAGTGGCAACAGGCAGGTAGTTGGACTGTCGCTCTGGGGAGCACACTGCTCAATGCCTATAATCTATAACTTGCATGTAATGATTTTGCTGCCAGGGCTTTGTGGATTAGGCATATGAAACCAATCAATTTATGTGATGCTGGCAAGAATTCTAGTCTAAATATGGTCACCCAAAAGTGATTTTGCTAGTAAGTGGCTTGTTTCATTCTGGAGGTTTTTAGAGGTGCATTTTAGAGGTATGGATTTATTGGTTGCTGTCTGTACAAACTGCATCCCTGTTGGGAGGGTTTGCTAGTAAAGCAATACCAGAAAACTGCCTCTGATAGCAGCAGATAAAGGTGGTAAGCGGACGAGGTAAAGCACAGGAAGCAGTAAAGACACACTTATTTTCCTCCACTATTAATAAATTAATACGGCTGATGTCCTGTGAGGACTTCACATGATTTCAGCGCATGACCTGACATGGCATTAATCACTGAGCCTTTCTCCATGTCACCGATGTGTATCACGGGAAGAACAGCAGCACTATTAATCAACCATCATTCTGCAGGAACCCAGAGCCTGTCTATTCAAGACGGTGGATTTTTTTGTTTCTGTCTTCAAAACTGCGATTAAACTATTGGAAGATCTGTAGGAGACAGTTCTCCTGCTGAAGAGCAGATTTTTATGCTCTGAGAAGCTGCCCACAATGCTCTTAAGTAACTAACAAAAATACCCTACCCGGTTACTCTCTCATGACTGTATTTCAGGAGGATTTCAATAATCTCTCATGACAGGCTCTAAACATAACATGATTATCAAGACAGGAATAATGTCCTATTTCAAATAATGTCCATTTCACTCCTGAATATAAAAATCTAGAGCTGCTGAGAGATAAGGAACACGTGGCGATCATGTAGTGAATCACTTTGCTACTGGAAAGATTTTCTTGTTAGGTCTGCAGACAGGAAATATTTGTTTAGCTCCTTTGATCCGCAGATGCTGAGTTGTCTTGGAGTGGGAATAGCCATTTCTAGTTGCTCTAGGATTTCAAAAGGCGTTTGATCCGGAAAGGTATTAGAGATAAATTCCTGAGTTTCAAAGGGTATAGATAATACATCACATGCAGTAGGAGACACCACTGTTGTTCTCTGAAAGATTAGACAGGGCTATCTTAACATCATCGGGGAATTTTAAAACAGACACTGAAACGTATTTGTTCCGTCACTTAGGAGGAATATTTGATGAAGCTTGTTTGATTTGATTGTTTCACTACTGTGTGAGCTCATTTATCTAATTATGGTATTGACCACTTTCTCATTGTATTGAATTTTAATAGTCCCAAGATTAATTAGATGTGCATAAAGAGCAGCTGCGAGAGATGTGAACCTTTTGTTCTGGATTTTTTTTGTACTGTTTTGAGAAGAAAGAGATGAGAGATAACTGAATGCAATCAAAATGCAGTCATGCTCTTGATTAACAACATAATTAGTTAAAATCTGAAAGTTTTGCAGAGAATATCTGCACTTGATATACAGGGCTCTGAACTGACTAGAGAGAAAGGCAATGTTTGGGGTTTGCTTTATTATTTATAAATATGATTGAAAGTTTTAATAACAAAACCTCACTCTTTTCAATAGTAAAATAAGTAAATAATAAATAAACAGCCAAACCAGGAAGGTATGTTGGTATCATTGCTGTTATGCTAACCCTGAAAAGGGAGGGTTTAGTCTCTACCTGCAACTGTTTTACAGCTAGCTTTGCTCTAGCTCTTTTAATGCACCTCCACTCCAATGTTTCATAGAAAAATGCAGAGGAAAAAGGGCTTTTTTCCTGGGATCAGGACCTTCTCTTTAAAATGCTTCGGCTTAGGTGGATGCTTTTGATAGGCACAGATGGAGGAGGGATGATGCAGGCAGGAGAGTGCCGACCTGGGGTGCCAGCGGCTGGCAGCAAGTGGGGATGTGCAGGAGGAGGTGAAGGAGGCCATTATCTTTTTAGCTAAGGGCTAAAATGTGTACCTGGCCTTTTTTACAAAAAATGTTGTTGGTTTGGTTTTTTTAGTCTTATTTAGCAGTTAGAATTAGGAAAAAAAAAAAAATCTCCCAGGCTATAGCTGGTGGGAAAAATCATGAGGTTTTTTATGAAGATTTTTCCAAAATGTCCTCCTGCTTTAATGAAAACTTTATTGCCAATGAGCATTTGAAAATACCTATTTTCACACTGAGTGAAAATCATGTCTAACATAAAAAAGAAACACATTGTAATTGCTATTTTTTGTGAAAACTCTGTTTATTTGCCAAAGATAAGGCACAAGATAGAGAACTGCAAGTGGTATCTTATTTACCTTTTATGTGATGATATGCTTTTACTTTCAGCTTTAAACAGAATAAGCTTCAAAAAAATCCTTTGAAATTGTGGGTTGGCACAAACATGATAACAATGAATCAGTATGTTCTCACAAAATATGTTCTTGCTGTTCTACAGGTATATGCTTCAGGATTTAAGCATCTCCACTCCAAAATTCATCCTGTATAAACCCCTGAATTCTCTTGGTGCGTTTGCATGTTTGCAGTGCATTCCTTATAAGCCTTTCACCTGTCAGTTTTAACTGACCAAATTCCACTTAGCAGCACTGCTGAGAATCATAAAAAATGGTAGACTAGAAAGCTAGCAAATTTATTTTGTTGTGCAAGTGAAACTATTAATTTCAAAGTCTGGAGGAAATCTGGCTCAGCTATAAATATTTCCCCGAAAGTTTTAATCTTATTTTTTTAATGAAAAGTAGATTGATTTTTGTTCAGTACATTTTCAGTGCTCATAAATCCCTATTGTACATGAAATACTGCTTTGCAGAAGGAATTAATGGTATAGATTTCCTCCTTTCACCATTCTTACAGCTTATAAATATGCAAAAGTAAATTCCAGTAAGGAAATGATGATACTTGTATTAATAAATGTCTTTTCTGAGAGTAATTTTGGGTAAAACACCATCTTCATTGATTCACCTTGTAGATTTGCAAACCAGGAAAGAAAGTATCACCATACCTCACACAAGGGATTCCCTGGGGGACAGATCCACCCTTTTCCAGCAGGGACCTGGGGAGGACAGGAGCGAGGGTTTGGGCTCAGGAAAAGCCACGCCAGTTTGGTTCTGTTCTGGTGTTGTCGATACTTTGGTTTGAAGTCTTTTCTCTATCCCAATGTGCTGAACCACAACACAGAGGGCTTGTTCTATTTATGCTGAATGTCTGATAGTTAGAAATTAACTGTGCTTGCAGCTACTTCTTGGTGGGCTCATAAAAATTCCTTTTAACTCTGCATGGCCCTTCAGTATGCAGAAATTCTCCGGTGCACCATCTGCTCAGGGCTTGTGGACATCTGCAAGTTACCTCTCTGTGACAAGGATATCTGAAAGCTGTGCGTCTTTAGCATCCATAACTAGCCGAAACATTTCAAAGCTGACCACTGATGAGAACGCAAAATGGATTCTAGTACAAAATGAATGCGTGCTATTAAATAAAATACAGGAACATACTTGCGACTGTTTACCTTCTGCTAAGCTTGTTGCTACTGAATTAATTCTGGAAACATGATCATTTCATTCTGCTAAAACTGTAATTCATGCATGGGATGTGGTTTTTTTTTTTAAAGCTTCAGATCATCTGAAAGCACTTACTTTTCTTAATTTATCACCTGCTTCCAAAAATCTTAATTTGTAATTTTTCTACTGTGCAATCAAAAACCTATTACTGAAGAGGCTGTCACTCAAAACTTCCTCCTTCCCTCTTGTGATGTGCATATTGGAAAATGAGTTCTCTGTCAAATGTGCTTGTGGAATTCACTGGGGCCAATTCTATTCCAGACCTGATCCTACTTTCACAGCTGTAAAGCATGAGAAACTCCTCTGAATATTCACTGCGAATTATCTGATCAGCTGTTATCCAGTCTCCTGTTAGCAAAACCAGAATGTAACAACCATTAGGTGGATTTACAGGCTGCTAAATAGCCTCTTCCTTAAATCGTGGTACTCTTAAAAAGGAGAATCATGTAATGCAGAAGCAGAGCTGAGATGAGGATGGCCTGACTATAAGGCACTGAAAGGCCACTGTTACACTTTTTCCTTTCATCAAGCAGAGAGAACAGATCATGTGAGTTCTGTAATCTGTTGCTGTTGATAGCTGACCTAACTTCTGAGTGCAGAAATGACTTAGTAGCAATCCCATCTCTTTGATAAAGGCAGTGAGTAGAAGTGGTGTGTTGTTGAATGGCCTCTGCCAAGAAGGTCAGCAAGTTCTTAAGGGAAAATGTTTGATAGATGCTATTAAATGTACAAGGCTTCTGCCTATTGCTTATCGACGGATTCTAAAACGAAATGATTTTTCTCTCGAGCTTGAAGGTCATTTCTGATACGTGTCTTGGCACTAAACTCAGGATGACTTCAAATTAAATGCCAAGAGCAGAAATGAAAAATTAAAAATGTTCATATGCTGCAATTACAAAAAAACAAACATCAATAAAGGAGGCATGTTTTAATGAGACTCACAAATGTCAGAATGCAACTTCAGGACACATCCACATCCATGGCTGAGTAAGACTTTACTCCATACATGCCCATATTGCACAGCTGATAGACAGAGAGGAAAATTGAACTTCACTGACACCCTTTATCTATTTAAAATAATTGCTTCCAATATGTTGCAGGGGAAAGCAAAGTGGATGTATAATTAGACATCTCTGTTGGTGGAAAGTCAGTCTATAGGCTTGGATGTCTTTTTATTTTTAACATCCCCAATGCCATCTGGAGGTTACTCTAACTCCCAAAAGTAAGACTCCTGTTGGTAAGACAGCTCTAGAGCAGCTTCAACAGGGCTGGGCCCTGAGGTTCAATTATCATGCCTGGTGTAATGTCATAACTCATTACTTTTCAGAAATATAAATTTATAATGTAATACAGCAGGCATAAATATTTTTGGCATTTGATGTGATGGGGATTAGAACACAATCAGAACAGAGCTGTACTTGGAGTGGCCTTTTTGGAAACATTGATGTGATGCCTGCTCATTAAGGGAGCAGCCAACTGCTGGATGTGGTTGATTGCATTGCTTTGTGTCTCTGGGAGGTATTTTTCTCTGATTCTACAAGCTGTAAAAATAGCCCCCATGAGTCTGGGTTCAGACTTCATACCGCATTTGCACATTCCATTAGTGAAAAAGGAAATTTACTATTACAGTATGGAAGGTAAAATAGGGTAGCACTTCTTGCTTTAATATATTTGTATACACTTATATAGCATGCCCTGCAAAGCTTTAATTGGTTTCCTCTCTGTGTGTATACTACTTACACCTAAGCATCCAGCTATCTTGCTACCCATTACAAGGAAACATGTAATATGCTAAATTTAATCTTACTGTCACCATGCTGGATTCGGGAACTTCCAAGAGACCTTTAGAGATCCCTTGGATCTTGACTTTTTCCCCTGGCACTCCCACGAAGATGGAGCCTCTGTTTCCCCTGCTTCTGCAGCTCCGTGTAGATGCTTATTGTGTGCAGCAGTAATGGACATGGAACAGACCGCCTGAGGGACAGGGTCAGGCATAATCCAGTGCAAGTCACGCAGCTGCAGAGTCTGCAGGGTCTGTACACAGCCTTCCTGCCCCTTGTGCCCCTCCAATGGTTTTTCTAGCAAGCAGCATTTGGAGCTGCAGTGTGTGGTATTCATGGGTCAGCTCACCTTCCTTTCAAATGAGACTGGTGACTTGGAAAGCCCTTATCAAGAGTGATAATGCATTCTGGAAGATGGATGGAGAAATTCTTGCTATGCATAATGCATGTTCCCCCCCAAGGACAAAGCTGAAAGTAGTTCTTGTAGGATGCTAGTGATGGAGATGAGATGGAAATTCCCACCTTGAGTTCAGATCCACAGTGGCATTTAGCAGCTGGTAAGCCCTGGAAGCTGGAAGGCTGGAGTTTCCTGGTGGATGCTATGCTGAGTGCTGCCAGGGTGGGGTTTTGGCACAGGATGGCTATAATGCAGTGTTTCAGCTAGCTGTGTGTCTGGATTCAACCTCTCAGGACCTGGGACCTTCCCAGAGCTGCTGTTGCAGCATTCTGGCGGTGCTGTTAGCATCCAAGGCCAACGATCGCTTGTGCAGGGGAGAGATGGCAATGGCTCCACATCTGTGCCCTTGGATCAAAACCACCGAGTACATGATCTAGAGGCCTTGGGGTCAGATCCTAGCTTCATGTGACAGGGGTTGGCTGCTGGACACTGAGGATATTGCAGTAGAAAGGGTGTAAATCAGTGCAGGAGCAAAGGAGATTGTGGGAAAGGGTCATTAAAAAAATTAACAAAGCAGTAAGACCTGTTTTCTTTGGTGGCACTGGGAGGGCTGGTACGTGCGTAGGCTCACTGTGGGGCTGGCACCCTCACCTGAGGCTTGCGACATGCTCCAGGGTCCATCATTTGAGACATGGCTAGTAAGCAGCTTTCAAATGAATGCGGCTTTAAGTGCACTAAAAATACTCAGGGAAGGAGCACTTATTCTGAGGCTTTTTGACAAATGTGCTCCTTCTGTTCAATGGTGTGTCTCCGTGACACGTGCTGGTGTTCAGCAGCTGTAAGTGGCTGTGTCAGAGCTCTTCTCTGATTTACCAAAACCTACCTGTCTCTTATGAGCAGAACTTGCAAAAGGTTCCCTTCAAACAAAGAATCTCGGTATAGATGTTTGTGTGTCCAAATACATTCAGGACTACTTTCATCCATATATAACAGGTTTGAATTTGTCCCCAACATGTAATATATAGAAAACAAAGAACCCCACATACATTTGCTTTCTCAGCAAGAGAATTGTCCAGTGTAGCTCTAAGCCATCCTGAAAAACCAAGGTCATCTTCCTCTGAATAATGCTTATTGAGCTGCCACTGGGGACAGAAGATATTTTTTGCTGATAGGTGTAAAACGTCCTTAATCTCCCCATGTGCATGGGTGTTTGAACAGGAGCAGATGTGTATATACTACTGAACTGCTGAAAAACCTTTGGCTGCAACACTTCAGTGTATGTGATTCACACAAAACAGATTAACTGTGGGACAGTGGAACAGGTTAGCAGATGGCCAGCAGAGTCTCTGGCATTATTCTGGGCTGGCAGTCCTGCCTGGTATGGATGCTCATGTGGGTGATGAAATGGAGGAATGATGCACTAGCATTTGATGCATAAATGTGCAGCCATGGTAATGCATGCTGTGCTGGTAAAACAGTGTTTTTTAGATTGCATTAGCACAAATGACCACATGAACAGACCTTCCCTGGGTACATGTTAAATAAGTACAAAAGCACAAAGCGATTAGCAATTACTTCTCAGTTCCCCTGGCTATGGCCCTTTGTGTGTCTTGCTCTCAGGCGTTGCTTCTCCAGTGGCAGAGCGCCTCATCTTCCTCCCCTGTCCCTGGTTGAGCTGCCAGCCTGCAATCATGGGCTTGGCAGTGGGGTGCTGGCAATGTGGGCTCTGTTTCTGTTCCCTGGGTATATACAACCCCTGGGACCCCTCCCAGGAGTATATATAAAACGTGGCACAGAAGGCTTTCGGCACCAGCAGGGAAGGGAAGGCAAGAGCCTGCAGGTCAGCTATGAAATGCTGAGTTTGCACTGAAGCAGGAAAGATCATCATTAGATATCTGGAAAAATTTCTTAGTGGGCAGTGTAGTGAAGTACTTGAATAGTCTGAGGAGGTGGTTAAGGACAGATGAGACATATCTGACAGGCAGAGGTTCAACTGATCCTGCCTGAGGCAACAAAATGTATGAGCTGGACCTGCGAAGTACCTTCCAGCCCTGTTTTCAGTGATTCTGCAAATCTGTCATTTAGGCTCACACAGCATTGCCCAGTGCGCTCTGATGGCCCAATGGCTCTCAGCCCTTATGGCCCTCTGCACCATGTTCATAGAATCATTAAGGTTGGAAGAGACCTCTAAGATCATTGAGTCTAACCGTCAACCCAACACCACCATGCCCACTAAACCATGTCCCTAAGCGCCTCATCTACACGTCTTTTAAATACCTCCAGGGATGGGGACTCCACCACTTCCCTGGGCAGCCTGTTCCAATGTTTAACCACTCTGGACATGAGGAAAAATTTCTTCACTGAAAATCTAAACCTCCCCTGGCACAACTTGAGGCCATTTCCTCTCGTCCTATCGCTTGTTACTTGGGAGAAGAGACCGACACCCACCTCGCTACAACCTCCTGTCAGGTGGTTGTAGAGAGCGATGAGGTCTCCCCTCAGCCTCCTTTTCTCCAGGCTGAACAACCCCAGTTCCCCCAGCTGCTCCTCATAAGACTTGGTCTCCAGACCCCTCACCAGCCTCGTTGCCCTTCTCTGGACACGCTCCAGCACCTCGATGTCCTTCTTGTAGTGAGAGGCCCAAAACTGAACACAGGATTCGAGGTGCGGCCTCACCAGGGCTGAGTACAGGGGCACGATCGCTTCCCTGCTCCTGCTGGCCACACTATTTCTGATACAGGCCAGGATGCCATTGGCCTTCTTGGCCGCCTGGGCACACTGCCGGCTCATGTTCAGCCGGCTGTCGACCAGCACCCCCAGGTCCTTCTCTGCTGGGCAGCTTTCCAGCCACTCTTCCCCAAGCCTGTAGCGCTGCATGGGGTTGTTGTGGCCGAAGTGCAGGACCCGGCACTTGGCCTTGTTGAACCTCATACAGTTGGCCTCGGCCCATCGATCCAGCCTGTCCAGGTCCCTCTGCAGAGCCTTCCTACCCTCGAGCAGATCAACGCTCCCGCCCAACTTGGTGTCGTCTGCAAATTTACTGAGGGTGCACTCAATCCCCTCATCCAGATCATTGATAAAGATATTGAACAAGACCAGCCCCAAAACTGAGCCCTGGGGAACACCGCTCGTGACTGGCTGCCAACTGGATGTAACTCCATTCACCACAACTCTCTGGGCCCGGCCGTCCAGCCAGTTTTTGACCCAGCGCAGAGTCCACCTGTCTAAGCCGTGAGCCGCCAGCTTCTCCAGGAGAATGCTGTGGGAGACGGTGTCAAAGGCCTTGCTGAAGTCCAGGTAGACCACATCCACAGCCTTTCCCTCATCCACTAGGCGGGTCACCTGGTCATAGAAGGAGATCAGGTTGGTCAAGCTGGACCTGCCTCTCATGAATCCGTGCTGGCTGGGCCGGATCCCCTGGTTGTCCCGCTCATGCCTTGTGAGCGCCCTCAAGATGAACCGCTCCATAATCTTCCCCAGCACCGAGGTCAGGCTGACAGGCCTGTAGTTCCCCGGATCCTCCTTCCGGCCCTCCTTGTAGGTGGGCGTCACATTGGCAAGCCTCCAGTCATCCGGGACCTCCCCCGTTAACCAGGACTGCTGATAAATGATGGAGGGCAGCTTGGCGAGCACCTCCACCAGGTCCCTCAGCACCCTCGGGTGGATCCCATCTGGCCCCATAGACTTGTGAGCGTCCAGGTGGCGTAGCAGGTCATTGACTGCTTCCTCTTGGATTATGGGGGGCTCATCCTGCTCACCGTCCCTGTCTTCCAGCTTGGGGGGCCGAGTACCCTGAGGATAACTGGTCTGCCTGTTAAAGACTGAGGCAAAGAAGGCATTGAGTACCTCAGCCTTTTCCTCATCCTCGGTGACAATGTTCCCCCATTTAACACCGGAGCATCTGAGAGCTGAGCACTACGTGTCATGCTCAGCCCGAGGGGGCTGCTTGGGTCGGAGATGCCTTGATAAGAGTAAATCCAGGAGGAATTTTCCATGCAAATAACACTTCCAAGACTGAGCAGCATGGTGGCACCGTGTCCCTCAGTACAAGGGTAAATACCTGGCCTTGTGCAGCAGTGAAAGGTGGGGGGGATTATCATTGCACTGAGCTGCATGGGGGCTGGCAGTCTCCAGCTCACCTAAAGAGCAATGTTTGAGCGCAGCAGGTGGGACAGCATCTTTCTGATCCTATACCCAGAGAACACCTGTGTGGGGCAAGAAGAGCACAATGAGATGCAGCAGCTTGTTTTCAGAAAAACTGCAGGAGCTATAGACTGGCTGCCACTCTTTATGCTCAGTCACCAGGATGAACAACTCTACTTAGGAGTCAGCTTTTATTCTCAGAGTGACTTGCCACCTTGTGAATGGAATAGCTGATTTACTCCCACATAAGCATATGACTTTATATGCCACAAAGCATCAATAAGCACTAATTAGCCCAGATCATGTGCAGTGGCTTTAGTCTGACTCCAAGGCCCATTTCCTTTGTCCCTTAGAAATCCTGTTCATGTCGCTGGGACTCCTAGTCAAGGCACTTGGCATGCTGCGGCAGCCTCATTGAAATGGAGATTTACTCCAAACTCTACTGTTGTTGCCTGCAATGTGGAGTTAGTAATTGTCCTTGTATCACGCCAGGTTAGAAAGCCTTTCTGCTTGTCTTCATAACTTCTATTGCAATAGAAATATGAATGTTTACTCTCCTCGCCATGGTGGAAAGAGAAGTTGTATTGGGTTATTGAGAAATGCTGCATGTGTGGCTGGGCTGTAATGAAAACCTGCTCTTTCCAGGCTGCTTGGGTCCAGGACTTTGCTCCATCATTATCATTCTGGAGAAAGGACCTGCGTGGAAACTGAAATTTGGCTCCAGATGGTTTCCAAACAGATCTGTGGCTTGGGTCAGGCCTGAATGCTGTTCGGTTCTTTGCTCTTTTTCTGGTGTCTGTTTTTGTAGACTTTAAGGTGCAGATGTAATTTTTTTTCTTGGTCATCAGCGTTGCCAGAAGTAAAATAGATTTTGATGAAATCACTGATTTGAGGCAAACGTGCTAAGACCAATGATAGGCTGTTGCTGGCATCTAAATTCAATTTTACCTCCTATGAAATACAGATTTCATAAAATGCTCCATGACTTCTCTGAGCTGTTTCAATTTTCTTAAATCAGTTTTGAAAAAATATTTTACCTTCTTCAGCCAGTCAATTTTCTTGACTTTTTGACCTTTAAATTCAATCTGTTGTATCCAAATTAGTTGGCACAGAACAAAAATACAATACTGGAAACTTAGCTGCCTTGCAGAAACAATGGGCAAAATCCTGCTTGCAGTACAAATCTGGAGCAAATTTAGTGGCTTTATGCCAGATCTGAACTGAAAGCAAAAGGGGGCTGTTTATTTTGATGCCAAATTATATATAAATGCTGTACAAATTGTGTCCTTGCAGAACATCACTCTTTCTACACACAAATATTTACATGATGAACAGGCTATATAGCAGAGATACTGTGGCACTGAACTTTCAGGCGTTTGTACTGGAACTGCTATGTAGCATGCTGGTATTTTAAAAGATGCTGCACTTGTAAGTCTTTGCATCTCATTGTTTTTGTGTGGCAAACTTGCCATTTTTCTACATAGTTATGAACATGTATGTATTTACAAGGCCGTAGTAATTAAATATGTAATTAATAAAGCATTATGCAATTTAAAGGTGCGTTCAAACTGTAAGTGATGAGATGTTACATTTCAATGCTACATTCATTAAAGATATTACAAAGAAAAAATTAGGTATCTACCAATGAAAAGCCCTTGGCTACCTGTTGGGAGAGGGGATGTGAATTTTATTGTCCATCTAATTATTTGGCTGAAGATTCTGAGATTTAAAATCCCATTTCCCACCCCAGTAGGGATGTTAGATAGTGTTTCCTGGCCCAAATCCAGGCCAAAGAGCGAGTTTCTGCATACCAACATGCCCCTGCTGTTACAGCTGAATATACTTCTTGATGGTTTGTCCTGAATACATTACGTAGTATTGCTTTTGCTCTCTGCTCCACAGGCAGGTGATGTGACAGAGTACCTAAGCGGTATAGTGAGTGACATTTTGCCAGTCCTTCAGAGCCTCTGCCAGGGGACCCTGTTAGGTGCAGACTGGTGGCCTGAGGGTCTCCCGATTCCACCAGGCCATTACCCCACTTTTATGGTCAGTGGGAGCCAAAGTGAACCTAGTGTGTAAAGGTGGGATGCAGCTAGGGGCTGGCTGTGAGCCTCCGTATCATCCTACAAAACTTCAAGATCCTTTGGAAAAGCTC
Source organism: Aptenodytes patagonicus (assembly GCF_965638725.1). NCBI lineage: Eukaryota > Metazoa > Chordata > Aves > Sphenisciformes > Spheniscidae > Aptenodytes > Aptenodytes patagonicus. Next base: position 1,443,261 of record NC_134957.1, read on the forward strand.
GTAAGAACTGATGGATAATGCACATTGCAGGGGAAGCCCCTTAAGTGTTATTGAGAGAAAACCTTTGTCCTATTTTTAATTACATTTATTAATTGTCTGTGCAATTTTGAGCTTGAAGACAAAACGGTAATGTGGGAAATGCCAGTGTCATGCGTGCGAGTGTTATATCAGCAGCTCAGAACTCCTCCAGCTCCGTCCGTGGACCAGGTACTGCACCCATGTGGGGAAACCTACCAGGAATGATTCTTTACCTGCCTTTGTGCTCCTTGAGTTCAGGGCAGGGCTCACATCTTGTCTCTCATCATCAAGGCAAATCTATGGGATTTGCTATGTAGAGCAGCACAAAATTCACGGAAATGTAAAGCTAATTTATTTTACCTTTTTGCTTGTGCGTGGTGCGGGCATTGGCGAGGATCTGGTTATTTAAATTGTGGGGACCTGGAAGCCCCACCATGAGGTCTGCAGCCACCCTGCTGATTTATAAAGAAGCAAAAAAAATAGTGAACTAGGCAAAACAAGGGATGAGACAACAAATATTTCAGATTTTCCCTCCAAAGAGTAGTAATTTATTGAACATTTAAAGCTCCTAATTAAGTATATAAAACGATCACTCCTTCTCCCTCTCTCTCTTTTAATAAGGTTTCTAGAGCAAAGCAAAGGTGTGAAGTCAGTCAGGCTCTCCTTAGAGGATTAAGGCAAATTGTGTAATTTATATTTAATTCAATTAATCTTTTCTGATAGGTCCTAAATCATGTCATCAATCTATTTGATTCCACAGGCATAATCCTTAACATGCAGCTGCCTCGCACAATAAGCCAGGGAGATGCTCGGTTGTATTCAAGGGAAATAAATTTAATTATAAACACATCATAGAGTCGAACACTTCCTGAATTTGGAATTCAATGTCTTGTCAGCCTTCCAGCCGAGAACACCATCAAACTTTTATAGGGAAGCAGACTCTGTCCTGAATTTATATGTACTGGCAAGCACCTTAACCAGAGGAAAGCATAAAAGCTATGTTTTCTTTTTTTTGACATTTTTAAACTTAAAGCTACTTTCGTCTTCAGTAGAACTATCCATAGTGTTAAATAAAGCCAGGAGTGCAGTTATTAGAACTTGCCAGAAAAGGGAGAAATACAAAAATCTACCCAGTCCAGATGGCCACAGCATCACACTCAAAATACTGAGGGCTGCAGACGGACTGGAGGTGCGGGAGCGTGTAACAAGCCATTCCGAGCCCATGTGCGCTGTCAGAAATTCAATCTCTTACTGTATTTAAAACCTGGGGGCTCCTTTTGGTGCCAGTTGTTACTCAGCGATTCTACCAAGGACTTCAAATGTGGGGCTGATTTCACTGTGATCACTGTGACTTTGTAAGTTGAGGTATGCAGGGACTGGGAGTCACCCAGTGAGCCATGACCTGGTGTGCAAAGATGGACAAGCACCCTGCTAAGAGGGGCATCGGGCTTTCCTAGGGGTGAAGAAGCCAAGCCCTGGGTGTCCACAGGAGGATCAGAGATCACTAGCTCTGAACTAGCCCTTGCTGACCGGCAGAGTCCTGTTAACACTAATGGAGCATGTCATAGGGCATCTGGATTTATCAGAACATGACTAATTCTGTTTTCCTCTTTTATTTACTTGTTACTATAACTCAGTATTGTCTCCTCAGCTGTACAGATGCCCAGTGCTTTCTGGATTCCTTTAAGAGGAATGATTGACAGGTTTTTTACTGCATGATTTTTTCCAGCATAACCCCAGGTTATGCTAAATATTCCATAATTTATAATGGATTATTATATAACAGACATTTTCAAGGAATTTTATGCTTTGGAAATTCTATGAAAAAGGGCAGAAAAAAAATATTTTTGAAATCCCTGAAGCATCCCCTTCCAACATTTTCTCACAATATTCCAGTTAGAGTCAAAATTAGTTTTCATTTTGAAATGTGAGGTGGTTGTACTTTAAAGACTTAACAAAATGAAGTGTTTTCATTGCTCCTCCAGTGTTAAAGTGAGAGCCCAGGCAGCGAGCAGCAAAGGTGTGAGATACAGCACGGCTCTGAGGCGCTCACGGAGGCTCAGCGATGAGTTTTAGTGTTCTCAAAAGAAGGTGTCTGTATTAGTGTATTATATATCATAAACGTATAATGGGGGAAAACTGTTCTGCTAATAGCTTCATTTAGTTCAAAATAAATTTTTAATCTTCACTTTTCTCAGGCTTAATTATTAAAGCCAGTTTCACACTAGTTGGGGTGTTTCATGCTAGATTTGGCCCCTCTTGGGGAGATAACACATACTTATTTATGTGGCAGTTTTCCAGTGACCTGCCAGCTCCCACCTACCAATTTAGCTTCTCCCATCTTCCATGGTTTGCATTTAGCTTGTTGTTTCTAATGTTGCAAGGATAAATAGGTTTCATTTATAACCCATCCAAAGTTGTGCTGGTCTCGAGGGCTTGCGGTTGCTTCCACATCGCCCTTTTTTCAGTGCCTGTGTGAGACGTATCGGTGTGGTTTTGTGTTTTCTTTTCCTCAGTTGTTCTGCAGACTGTCTTGTCGTATTTTATCATCCACTGAGACTGAGAAATTCTGAGCTGAGGAATAAGAGATCAGACATTTTCCTCCTGCCAGGGAGATGCTCTGAAGTGGATGCTGGGGGAAAGGCACAGGCTGCTTGGTGGGGCTGGGGGGGGCTCAGTCCCAAGCCGTGGGGCAGTGGGGAGGTGCTGGGTCACCAGCAGTGGGCTGCTTCCTCCTGCACACAGGTGGGAAGGTGGCAGCCCCCCTGCATCGCGTGCAGTAACCCCACCATGCCTATAGCACTGCTCCTGCCACAGCAACAGAGAAAAGCTATGAAACTATAAAAACAAGCAAGCACAGAAGCCCAGGGGCAACCTAAGGGGAGGAAAAGGCCATGTTTTCTCTGGTGCGTAATACCTGCTACATCACTTTCCCATACAGACTACCAAACATTTTCTTTTTGTATTACATTTTAATTTAGGTTGTGACTGCTTTTTCTAAGTGCCCTTTAAATATGCTTGTGCAGAGGAAGAGTAGGAAATAGAGAGAGGTAATTATCTGTTCAACCCTCCGCTGCAACCTCATGCATTAACTAGAAAATCTCAGTTTAAGTCAGAGGAAAGGAGAGCCCAAGCACCGCTTATTGGCTTTCCTTAATGTGTAGCATTAGTCAGGTACAGTTATTTCACCTGATATTTTATTAATGGTTTCCCCACACTTGCCTGGGGTGGTGGCAGGGCAGATGTACGAAAGCAGAAACCCACCCACGTGCACTGCCCACGCTGTGGAGGAGAGGCACCCATGGTTGCTGTGCTGCATCAGGAGCCATTATTTTTAGATGACATCTTTATCTGTGCAGGATTTGCATCAGGTAACCCTGAGACGCCTCACCAGCAAATTCAGCTGCTTCCAATTTCTATGTTTGTTTTTACACACTCGGTAGCTTCCCAGGAAGAGTTAAGCTTTCACTGATAAAACACTCAGCAATATTCATTATACTTTTTACTAAAGGTTCTAGAAAAATTTCTCTTACTCAAATTCTAGGATATTTTTTATTTACAAGAAACTAGATACTATTAATGAAAAATAGGTGCCAAGTATTTTGGTGATGGTTTGAAAGTGTTTTCATAAGCATCTCGATACAATGATCATGAAATCCATAGAAATATTTTCTATGGCTAATTTTTCTATCGCAACTAATACAGAATATTTTTCCAAACTCTAGGTGACGCCTTCACTGTTATAAGTGCATAAAGCTAAAGATAGCATATATCAAGGTAAAGATGTCACTGTTGCCTGTGATTACTCTCTTAGACTATAATCTGTTTATCTTGAAAACAGCAAGGATGAGCAGGCAGGTCTTGCCAGGGATGACAAGATATTATCTGACAGTGCAGAAGCAAATGGCCGTGGCTGCTTGGGGACATGCGTGCTGGGAGATGGCCCAGAAACTGGACACTGACTGCTGCTGCAGGCCACCGTGTCCCACAGAAGAGCAAGTTGATGGGCTCCTCATGCACTATCCTGTAATCTGTGGGGAGGAAAGCTGAGCTATCATGAGGGACTTCAATCTGACTGACACACGGAGGTCTCAGGCTGTCAGTGCTAAAATGTCCTTGAAATGTTTTGTAATTATAGATCACAATCTCCTAACTCAAAAAGTGTTGCATTTGGCACAGGAGAAATCTGTATTTGACCTTCTCCTGATGGGGAAAGAGGAAAGAGATGTTTCTAAGAACTGAAAATGAGTGATTTGCCTGGGTACCATTAATTCTGGCTGGACTACACTGCCAAGGCCATCTTTACTTGCCTTCATGATGGAGGGCAATTTGGTAACGGCAGGTGCTGCAGTGTAGTAGACCAAGTATAATAAGATTCAGTGGAAACTGAAGCTAGTTCAAACTGGAAAAAAAAAAGCAGTGCTTTTTCTGGAGTGAGGAAAATTAACTCTGGGAACAATTTGCAGAAGAGTTGTGGTCAAATCGTTATTACAGGAAATTTTCCCAAACACAACCAGATTTTTCTCTCTGAAATCTATGCTCTGGTTCCCACAGCAATTGGACTCGCGGCAGGAATTAATGCGGGGCGGCGCTGCAGCCAGCCGAGGCACTGTGTTGGGAGGGATAATCACAGCGGTCCCCTCCGGCTTGGCAATTTCTGAATCTCTGAAAATATCCATCCAAATGGGTATTTCACTCTCTTCTGCTTTTCCTTGTTTGCATTTAAAATAACGTATTTAGGCGCAGTGATATGGCATGGCAAAAGCTTCTTTAGACAGAAATGATGTTAAGGAGAAACAAGAGCTATAACAGAAGGGAGAATGTTTTCCTGATGCTCCTTTGCACCCATGTGGTCCTTGAGAGGGTCTGTTCCCCTCTTGGTACTGGGCTTATTTGCAGTGAGAGATTTTGATTACGGCATCATCTTTGTGGATGGTGGGTGCCTCACACTCCTGTGTTGTGCTGGGTAGGTGTAACCTGGCAGTGCTCGGAGGGCAAATTTGCATCCCCCCCTATTTTTGGGCCACCCAGATCCAATGAAAATCCATTCAGGCCCCGAGTTCGGCAGCTGGGGTTGTGGCATGTGTCTGGAGCTGGTCCAGTGCCCAGAATGGACAAGCCTGGCTTCATTTTCAAGGTAACTTCTCCAAGTTATCTTAGAGAGCTCAGGAGTCAAGTGTAGCTTTCCAGACACCGGCACTTGCTTGGGGACAATCTTTGGGGTGAGATTTCATCTTTAAGTGTTTGGGGAGGTTGAGGTCAGAGCAGCTAATCAAGGTTAAGTTATATCCAGGTGACAAATGTTCCCGCTTCGGTGGCATTGCATTTAGTTGCAGCAGCAGCAGCAGAATTTTGACCCCTGATTTGGAGTAAAATGGGAGAGGTTTTGCCTTCAAGATTAACTTTGCTTTACTTGGCTAATACACCAAAGTCAGACCGTTAGGTATATTGTTATGTATTTGCTTGTGCTTTAATTATTGTTAACAACCCTGCCCTTTACGTCACTGGTCTCCTTGAGTTTATCTCTGCTCTCTTGGAGACAGCAGCATGCCAATTAGTGTCTCTACTGGTAATTGCTGCTTGAAAAAGGGTGACAAGTCTGTCTTTCAGAGGGCCTCAAAGTACACAGACAGACCTTATCCCTTCAGTGTGTGTTTAGCAGGAAACTGCCCCACAGAGAAAACCCAAGGAGAGAAAGCCACCAAGCTGGGGAATGGGCTTTGGTGGAGGTGGAAAAAAAGGTGGAAAAAAGGAGTTTCAAATGGTGTCAGGCATGGACACACATCTGGGTGGAAGAAGTTGTGTTTCAGTTCATTCAAGAGCGGTAATACTTCTAAAATATTGATGTAGCTCTGTGCAGAGGGCAGTTTCTAATGGCTTTAGTGCTGGACATCACCTGCTTCGTATCCTTAGAGGAGTTAGCAGGGGTGATGGTGCACACATTATGCTACTTCTGGTAGGGACATATGAAGACAACCTGGTAGGCAGGTTAGCTGGTGTGGCTGGGCTCCTGATATGGCAGGAGGGAGAGGTAGTACCCCCGCCAAGGAGTATGAGCAGGACTCTGACTTGTTCCAGTCAGGTTAGATAAGCCACCCTGTGAAAGGTGTCAGGCTGTGCCTCACAGAGGCCTGAGAAAAGCACAAATAGCTCTTCTACAGTCAGAGGCAGCAAAACCCGTGGTGCGATCACATACTTGTTTACAGCCACACTCCTAGAGACAGTCACACAACTGCACACTTAGTCATCCACAAGAAAACTGGCCGGGCAGTCTGGATGGGGAGGAGGAGGGTATAAATGCACCTAAAAGGTTACCCTCCATTCAAACAGTCACCAGTAAACACTTGGGTTTTTAGCAAGGGTGAAGTGCAATCTATTCACATTCTGCTGCATTAAATTAACATGACAGATTAGCTCACAGCAATGGATCATTGAGGGGGAAGATGTCTGGAACAGCTCGCTGGGAGCAAAGTTCTCTGAAAGTCCTGCAGAAGGCCGTCCTGTGACCAGTAAAAGGCCATCCTTTGACCAGTTTTGAGTGGGGTCCTCTTTGTCCATGACATTTTAGCCTAAAGATATCACACACAGTTAAATCCTCCTCCTCCTCTGTGCTCCATCCTCGTAGTCTCATGGCAAGAGAAGAGATGTAAATCAACTCCTACCCCCTCCCAATGTATAATATGATTATCCCTCTGCTTGATAAGCCCCTGAGTAGTCTGGAAAGAGGTGTGTGCAAAGGAAATGATGCTTCTGAGATGTAACCAAGCAGTACTGGTTTCAGGGCAGGGCTTTGCGCTGAGATGATTACCAGTGACACAGCAGGGATGGAGAATTAGCTGCAAGGCAGTAGATTTGCCAGCTGATGGAGGCTATAATTAAGCATAGCACCTGCATGTAGAGGCTGCCAGAAGAGGCTTCTGAAAATACCTTCCAAAAAAGGCTTGTGGCCCCCGCACCCACAAGGCAGGAGCGAGCTATCTCCCGTGTTCCCCTTCAGAGTGAGCCTGGCTCTGAGCAGACCGCAGAGCAGAGAGGGACTGGGGGAGCCCAGACCCCATCACTGGTAACTCAGCACCACCCTGGCATGGGGTGGTGTGGGATCCATCCTCCCGGTCTCCTTTTCTGTTCCTCCTTAGCAGCTGTAGTGAGCGAGCAGCTCTGCTTTCATCCCATCAGAAAACAAAAGAGTGGAGACCGCTGCTGTGATTATGGCCCTTTCTACTTCTCCACACCTCTGGAAATGGATCTTTATTAGCATTATTGTCAGTCATAATGAATTCATTTCCATTCCCATCACTAAAACAATTTTGGTGCCTGATAAGTCACATTATTTTCATTTATATTCAGAGCTAATTGATTCCCTGTGTTTATTTTCTCAGGAGCAGAAAAAGCATTGCTCACTGCCGAACAGAAGCTTTCTCTACCCTCAGCCCTGCTCTTCCTCTACCGCGGTGTAGTCTCTCCTCTCTCTTCCCAATCAGTTAGGGGCAGATGAAGACATTGTGCCTTCATCTCAAGTGCGAGCTCTCTTTCTGCACAGACCTGAAGGGCTGGTTGGAGGAGACATGGGGAGGTGACATTCCTTTTTGTACTGACACCCAGGTCCTCCAAGTGCTGCCCGTCCCAGCTCAAAGCATACAGGAGGAGCAAAAAGCCCCACCAATTTGTAGGTGAACATTTGTGCCATGTGTGCTGGTTTTGGCTGGGGTAGAGTTAATTTTCTTCACAGTAGCGAGTATGGGGCTATGTTCTGGATTTGTGCTGGAAACAGTGTTGGTAACACAGGGATGTTTTAGTTACTGCTGAGCAGTGCTTACACAGAGTCAAGGCCTTTTCTGCTCCTCACCCCACCACACCAGCAAGCAGGCTGGGGGTGCACAAGAAGTTGGGAGGGGACACAGCCGGGACAGCTGACCCCAACTGCACAAAGGGATATCCCACACCATATGACGTCAGGCTCAGCATATAAAGCTGGGGGAAGAAGAAGGAAGGGGGGGACGTTCGGAGTGATGGCGTTTGTCTTCCCAAGTAACCGTTACGTGTGATGGAGCCCTGCTTTCCTGGAGATGGCTGAACACCTGCCTGCCAATGGGAAGCAGTGAATGAATTCCTTGTTTTGCTTTGCTTGTGTGTGCGGCTTTTGCTTTACTTATTAAACTGTCTTTATCTCAACCCACGAGTTTTTTCACTTTTACTCTTCCGATTCTCTCCCCCATCCCACCAGAGGGGAGTGAGCGAGCGGCTGTGTGGTGCTGAGTTGCCAGCTGGGGTTAAACCACAACAGCATTAATTAGCCCATAGCAGATGCACAGGCACTTGCTATTCTTTGCCTAGAAAGTCATCATGTGCAAGTCTGGGAGGAGGAAACTGAAGACAGGTCAGAGACATTGCCCCCAGGCAGCCAACCTTGCAAATAGTGATTTCTCTTGGCAGGAGAAAGGAGAAATAATGGATTTTGCTCTTGGAAGTCTATGTTTGGGAAAATGGTCTGGTTTCCTTATAACTCTTCCTTATGCTTCTAAGTCCTTAAAACCCTTATAACTTTATAGATGTAGATATATAGAACAAAAAAGCGCCTTTTACTTATTTTCTATATAAGCAGGATAAGGCCTGAGTTTCCTTTTTCAGCTGAAAGGGTCAGAAAAGCCAGTGCCATGCTACAACCTCTTCAGGGAAAAGACTGGAATCATATCTGAGGCTTTAATATTTGTCAGACGATGGTTTCTTATTTTTGTGTCAAAGAATAGGAGAGAAATAAAAGGAGGGGCAAATTTCTTTTAAAATCTAAGGGACAATATGTTGAATTTTACATTTCTATAGCAACATACACATTGGTAATATGTGCACAAGGAGCTGAAAAACAATTATAGAAATCTAATATTAGAGATCAAAAGTAAGGCAAAGCAGGGGAATCAAGCATGTAATTTGTTCACTTCATTTATCAGACTCAACATGAATATTTTTTGTATCTGAGACTTGGACTCAGGGGAGTTACATCACGCAATCATGGAGCCTTTCTTTGAGAAGAGCTTTTTATATTAAGAAACAAACAATAACAACAGCATTCTTCTAACAGATCACAGCTGAAGCAAAGCAGTTTTATTTCCAGCAATAGAAATTGGTTAAGAGAATTAGTGGCTGTCTGAGGCATCAAGCTGTCTGTGATAATGAGATGGGTTATAAATAATGTCATTAATTCACATGTCCTTCTAACACATGCCTCTCCAGTTAACGTACAAATCCCAAATCCCTCAATGCAAAATACACTGACCTCCTCATTAAAGTATCTAATGGCATGAAGCCTGGTTTGCACGTATCTGCTGTCTAGTGCTCCAGATCAGGAATAATTATAGGGCAGCAATTCTGCTCTTGAGCTAAGAGGCAGAAGTATTTCTGTCACCAGAAAATAACTTTCCTCATGTCTCACGTTGCCTTTTCCAAGTGTTGGGGTGTGTTACGGGGCAGCATGTCTCTCTGTGCCCTGCAAGGAGAGGCTGCCCCAGTACCAGTGCTGGGGCGCTCCAGCATTTTCCAAAACCTCTGTCTGTCTCACAACATCCCTTGACATCTTGCTGCCGGGCCCCTAAAGCTAAATATACCTTCTTCATCCCTCTGCTTACTCCACTAGCAGCAACTTTTCTGCCAGGGAAGGGTCACTGCTGATGGCAGCTGGCATTTGTCGAAGGCTCAGCCAGGTTCCCAGGGCCGCTGAACAGAGGCATTTCCTGCAGGCTGGCCCCATCCCTCGCAGGCAGCCCCAGGTTTGTCACTTGTTGGAAGAGAAACACTCTTTAGGGGGAGCAGAGTTTGGGTGCTTGCTCTTCCTGGGGTTATACAGAAAAGGCCCAGCACCTCAGTGTGCATCATTGCTAGTGAACAGCTTTATACTGGAAGGAAAGGCAAAAGCAACCATTTTATCTCCCCCCCCGCCCCAGTTTTTCTAATAGGCCTCTGGAGAAGTAAAGATACTTCTGGAAAGTGCCTGGAGAGAGCAGTTATCTTCAACGTGGTCTGGAGTTTCCAACGAATGCATCCTGCCTCGCCTCTCTCAGGGCGCTCCGGGATGTCAGTGCCGCAAGACGTGTGTACCGCTGGTGCGGCAACTGAAGGAAACTGCCGTTGCAACCCACAAACTGGTCTTTTGTTCTCTGTCAGCATCACATGCAGCCTGAGTAATACTTGTCCTGTTTCCGTATTAAGAGAGAGAATGTGCTGGGTGTTTTCAACAGGCGGGCAAACTACCTCTCTGCGGTATTATGGCTTTTGTCGGTGACAGTTTCCATGGTGTTCATGTTCTCTTTCTCAGACTCAGAGTTAGCACAATTTCATTATTACCAAAGACAGTGTTTAAATTGCCCATCTTGTTAATAAATTAAACCCTGTTAATAAATTAAACCCTGGTAATTATGGGCTTTTCTAAATAATCTAATGAGGATGTTTCTCCTTTGATGGGGAGAATTTAACTGTAAAAGCAATATTTATAATGTACTTATAGAAACTGTGATCAACAGAAGTGACTTGTTTCGAGAGTAAAGGTCCTCTCTGCCCTCCACAGCCAGAGTCCAACCTCTTCTTGATGAGAAAGTAACTACTGGTTTAAACACAGGAACCATTGAGCCAGTGGTCGTTTCATCAAGGGATTCAGGGAACCTTTGGTTAAAGCTCTCCTTTCCCACTCCTGACACCTTCCCCAGACGATCTGATCCCACTGCAGCTGCACTGGGCATGGCGCTGCCCACGAGACAGGATGCCCTGTGGAGTGGGGATGGTGCATCCCCACTGGCCACCTATGTCATGGAGCTACAGTCTGGTTTTGTTTGGTTTTTTACCAGTGACATTGCTGATTTTGATGTTGCTGGAGTGGATCTGCACTGTAGCAGAGCACGGGGCTGTGTCAAAGAGGTCATGCTGCTCAGCCCTCTCTAATGTAAAATATTCACAAGAGCTGGAGCTAAGGTGGGGTAGGAGACTTGTGCTGTGCGTCTCTCTCGTGTGCTGGCTGCACTGCCGTGATTCAACTGTGGCTTGGAAAACCCCTTTCGGAATGAACTCTAATTAGCCTGGCTATTGTTTGAAAGAGCTATTAAAAATGCATGCATGCATATGGGTTGGAGTAATAGGATCATAAACAGTAAGTGGGATGAGCGCTGCCTCCAGCTGATCTACGTTTTGGGGGATTTCATTCCTTAAGGCATCTTCCTGGAGGTTAAGCCATGGAGCCAGAAAAACCTGAAGGACCTGCAGGGACTGAGGTTGCTGCTTTCTTTCCAATGACTTTCCTGGCACTGAACTCTGCATCCCTCCTGACAGACACCACAGGCTGTTCCTGCAGTGCTGGCACAGACAGTCTTAAACTCTCCTGCACTAAGGGATCCTTGCTTTAGAGGGCAGTTACTGCAAAGCCTAATCCCGCAGTCACCATGTCACTGAAACACATCAGCATTGGCTTGCAATGTCTGTGCCAGTGTTTCTTGTTCAGTTTCTGCAATGCTGGGATGAAGATGAGTCTGTGTGTTGGACTTGGGACTAATGCCAGAAGAACTGATTTAATTCCTGGTCTGGCCTCAGCAGTTCCTCCATGGATTAGATAAGACATTTTGCTTTTTGGTGTTTATAACCTGGTCCTGAGGATAGTGGACTTTGCCTTCGTGACAGCCGTGGGCCTGCCTTTGTCCTCCGCTATTGCTGCTAGAGCTGCCAGTCCAGGAGGTGGCATAAAGCATGTATAGCTTTTTCTGGAAGAAATTAAAAGTGGCTTTTTTATATTGGTAGATATCACACACCAACTGGCTTATAAGTATAACTTTAATGCCTAAAAAAGGTGATAATCACCTTTATACTTGCTTAATAGCATCATTTTAAAATTAATTACCGACATCACATATTACCTTCTTCTACTACAGTAAATGGTCTCTCCCTACTGTATTTTATTACTTATTGTAAATTCATTCAAGCAGTATATTTTGCTTTCAGCAAGGTACCCTCAGTTACTTTTTCTGTCCAGGATAAATTGAGATAAATTTTGCTCATGCCTTGGTTTTGCTCATGGCATCCATCTTTGCCCATGAAAAGTTACAGCTGGAGTTGAACAGGACTTGAGAAATGATAATATCATACTGCAGAAAGTTACAGATCACCAGTCCGCAGCCAAGCTGTGTACAGAGGGCTTATTGAAGCAGCCAGGAGTTTAATAGGAAGTGAAAAACATAAAGAAATGTGATGTATTCTCTAATGTTTATCCTGATAAAGTAATAAGTACATTACAAGAAAATGATACTAGTTATTTACCATGCCATCATAAGATTATACAGTAGCATATCACCCCAGGCACCACTGTTTGTCACTAGTTACCATTTTTGCTTTTGGAGGTCTATGGATTTATTGCTAGAGCTATAGAAATGTGAATTATATTTTTTTGGGGGAAAGGGGAGACTTCAAATAAAAGAGGTCTCCATCCCTTTGCTGACAATTCCATGATCCTTAGCAAATCTCATAGCTATGGCCACTGTGTTGTCAAATTGAATAAAAGCCATGAGGATGGCAGTGATCACCTTCCTGCAGAAGTTGAGGAGCCCCTGTGAAAACTGCTTGATTGAAGGCTCTGGTTTCACAGCCGTGGGAGTAAGATGTGACCCCCAAGGTCGGTCGAGCTTTGCAGTGGCTCTGGGGAGACCTGCCTGTGGCAATGAAATCTCCGTCTTTGCATGCCTTTTAGGAAATCCTACTAGGTGCCCCTAGATGCAACACTTTTATGGGTCCATCTAGCGCTCGGTTTGTGCTTCCAGCTCTAGAAACCCCAGGATCGGTCCATGGCGGGTTCCGGTGGCTGTGTTGGGATGGATGTTGGCAGATACCCTATCACACTCACACTCACTGCAAAGCAATGCCTGCTGTGGCTAGTCAGAGCAGTAACTCAAACACAGAGTTCATATAGATGGAAAAAAAATAATTATTCAGGTCTCCCAGGTTATGGGGCTGCCTGCAGCCCTGGGACGGGCACTCAACATCCCAACTGCTTTTCCTGCAGCAGTGGAGAGTGTGAACAGCAAAACTGTTCTCTCCTGCTCCCCTCCTGAATTGTCATCATTTGCTCCTCACCAACATCAAGTGCTTTATTTAAAAGTGTTTAAATATGCAAAGCTCAGTTTGGATTTGTATTATTAGAATTTTTAAGTGGACAAGGGCGCAATTTTCTCATTACAAGGGAGAAATGTCACATTTTAGCTCAAAGTGAGTTTTCAGTGCCAGGTTACAAAACGCAGGTAATGAAATATGCAGACTTTTAACAACAGCAGCGAAAGTCTGGCAGGACTGCATGTTCTCAGGGAGGCAAACCTCTCTTGTCAGCTCGAATCCACGTGGCAAGGGAAGGGAAACCTTCTGGGATCTTCTGCTCATCTTGTGGCAGAGTGGTTCAAAACATATCTTTGGGGATACTTCTGGGCATTGCTGGAAATCCCATTCAAACCCGACTCTTTTTGAAGCCAAGCAGTGTGTTAAAGCCTACTGTGTTTCCAGTTCCCTCTGTGAGGGCTCACAATACATTTTGCTCTGCAAATTTCCCTTATTTTATTATGGTACGGATGAAAGGGCAGGGCAGCATGCTAGAGGGGACCAGAGCACTTGTGGAAGGTGATGCCTGAGCTCTGCTGGGCTGTGTCTCTGGTGGTTAACCACTGTAAAACCTCTTCTGTCCACACACGCTGCTGAGAAGAGAGGGGTGTTTCCTCTAGAGGTTTTAGCATTCTGTAGGTACAATCAATTGATTTTTAGATCACGGGGCTGAGAGTTGAAAGCTAGTTGGGATGGATTTTGTTTAACTTCCATATTTAAATAGATCATGCTGTTTGAATACCTGTACTTGCGTTTTTATTAGCTCACCCATGTTAGTGATTTGTATGTCTACATCTCATGTCTTTGGAAAAAAAAAAAAGCAGCTGGCAGGTAGGGCTGCAAATAGGTATTAGCCAATGTCTGAAGTAGAGAGAGTCGATGTATGGCCTCCTAACCCATCTTCTCAGCAGCGTGTGTGGACAGAAGAGGTTTTACAGTGGCTAACCACCAGAGACAGCCCAGCAGAGCTCAGGCATCACCTTCCACAAGTGCTCTGGTCCCCTCTAGCATGCTGCCCTGCCCTTTCATCCGTACCATAATAAAATAAGGGAAATTTGCAGAGCAAAATGTATTGTGAGCCCTCACAGAGGGAACTGGAAACACAGTAGGCTTTAACACACTGCTTGGCTTCAAAAAGAGTCGGGTTTGAATGGGATTTCCAGCAATGCCCAGAAGTATCCCCAAAGATATGTTTTGAACCACTCTGCCACAAGATGAGCAGAAGATCCCAGAAGGTTTCCCTTCCCTTGCCACGTGGATTCGAGCTGACAAGAGAGGTTTGCCTCCCTGAGAACATGCAGTCCTGCCAGGCTTTTGCTGCTGCTGTTAAAAGCCACTGGGACATTTTGCCATTCTCTCCGGCCCTTCTCACTACTGATTTCTCCTGTGGTTGGTGTCTTTTGGGCTGTCAAGAGCACCAGGATCACCACTGTGCTGTTGTTATCTTGCAATAACTCTGCACACTACCATAATAGCTAAGCTGTGAAGAGCAAGGTCACCTCTGATGCTTGCAAAGTCAATTAGGACTCACAGAGCACTGAACTCAGATTTCTTCAAGCCATTTCATTTTATTGATCAGACGCATTTTTATTTCCAGATTGCTCACTCTTGGGACCCATCCAGGTTTCATAGTGTGAAGGACTGTAAAATGTAATGATTCAGCACTCCCAGTGTGGCCGTCTGTGGATTTTGTTAACTTTGCAAGCTACATTTAAGATGCAAGACAGGGCTTGAAGAGCACCATCATATATTTGAGGCTCTTCTGAAAGAGTTCTCCAATTTGCATTTCCCTCTTGTCCTCTTTAAAATCAAAACATATCCTTCGCCTCTTTCTTGGTTAAATGCTAGGATTTTCCTGGAGGGGAGTTTTCCAGCAAGTAAGAGAGTTCAGCAATTCAGACAGTGCATGGACTGATACTTAAGTAACTTTTCTACCAAAAATTTCTGTACAGGTTGGTAAGTTTTTCCCTATGGCTAATGGATCTTAGATCAGACAGGTGGCACTTCAGGCAAGAAGCTGGATCTCACCCTCACCCACAGAAAGTGCAGCACAGCTACATGCTGTCACTGCTTCTTTACCAGCTTTGTGAGTGCTGGCTTGGCTCCAGGCACACACAGGCATTTCTTGGAGACTCTAGCGTGAGCAAAACAACTTTACTGGCAATTTAATGCCTTTTTGCACAGGAAAGATATATTCTTTTTGCCTTAACTGAATGAGAGGCTTAAAATCCCAAGAAAGGAAATGCAATGATTCTAGATCAATAGAGAGAAATATACAGTAAACGCTTTAGTATGTTGTGCAATAAAAAGAGCCCTCATGCCTTATAAGTACAGGCGCTTAGCTTATCATGTGCATGCAGTCAGTCCTCCAGTATCCACGAGCTGCTCGAAGGGCACACAGCTGAGCAGGTCTGAAGCCACTGAAGCTGCCTTTGTATGTGTTTCTCCCACTTGGTGAGATATCTTGGGCTGAGAATGACTCTGAGAAGAGCCATTGTCATCACCCTAGAACCTGGGTTGCAGTGCAGAGAAACCTGTGCTGGGTCTGCATGGATCTGGCTTATGTTTAAAACGAGTAGCAGCCATTCTCGTTACTCTAGGTAACACAGAAATCCTTCTTACACTGCTGATGACACACAGGTTGCCTGGATATAGGGAGCAGCAGCAAAGGTAGGTGGCTGTAGAGTGAAGTTGGAGCATCTTTGTGTGAGGTATCTGCAGAAAGATCTGCAGAGCTGAGAAGGTTGAGCTATCTGCAGAGTTACTCTCCTAACCAAGCTAGCTGTGCCTTCGGGGCTTGTAGGTTTTCCTTGCTGTATAGCCAAGTAGTCCTAATAGTCCAGTGAAATTCGGCTGATGGAAATCCATGCTGTCACACGTCATTAGAGGATGGCCAGGGACAGGCATGGGGAGAAAAAGCTAGGCTGATTGCAAACACTTCATTTCCTTCAGAAATCAGACTAGAAATCTTCCTAGCACACAGGCTGGCTGCAAGCAGCTCTGAGTATATGTGAGATGAGAATGGTGGCCTGCAGTCAGACAAGAGCAGGATGCCAAGAGCTGCTAAGATATAGAGCCTTTCCTCAGCAGCAGCCCAGCCTGAATTTTGTGGATTTCTATGGTTTTTCTTTTCAGTCTTCAGTTATCACCTTCTCCTTTGAGGTTATTATGGCTGTGGCTGCTCATCTCCCCTTCCCCAGCCCATGCAAGTTCATTCCAGGGAGGCACCGAGCCAAGAACTTGCACAAACCCAACCAGGCGCTTGCAGGGCTGCTGGCATTGGGCTGTTAGAGGCCCTCTGCAAGACCACGGGCTACCTCTCCTCTGGAAAAAGTACCTTGTATTTTGATGTGAGACATTGTATTTCTGTACATCACAGAAACATAGGAGTTGGACGTTTAATTGAGTGGCAAGCGCAAGCTGAGAACTACCACACTTGCCAAGTATTATTGCCCTGGCCTTGTCTACAAGCCAAGGAGGAAGTGATCCAAACAGCTTTCTCCCTTTGCTTGCCTGTGGCTCCCATTCCTCCTTCAAAACACTTTTTCAAATTTCTTTTGAGAAACAATACCTCCAATTAAGGTAGTAGAGAATATATAATGAAATACGAGATTTCTGTGCAATCCATCACATTGTCACGTTTCTGGTTCACTTCCTTGCCTCAGATTCCCTTTGTTCCCCCTCCATCCTCCCACCAGCCTCCTTGTTTTTTCTTTTTCCTTTTGACTGCCCACTTTCACATTCATTTTGGCTTTCCTTCAGTCTTTTAATGCTATATCTATTTCTTGAATTTACTGTAGTTTGACATTGTTTCATGAGTCACTGCTGGGGATAGAGTTTGAAGTAGATCAAGTCCCACAATCTAGTTCTTACAGCTCCCTAAAACTAATTTGAATTCATGCTCTTTTTTCCCCTGATAAACCTTTGTGGATTCTTTCCTCCACACATTTCCCCCAAAAAGATGATGAAGTAAATACATGTATTTATTGCACGTGGTGATGACTGTATGCTGGGGATGGAGGGGACCCACAACTTCTTTCCCTTGTCCTCTGCACGGGTGCTAAGCTAACGCATCACAGAAAGTCTGAATAATGTCTCCTTCCTCAGAACGTTTCTCTAATCCTTTTTTTCCCCAATTAATTTAACTTTATGACCCACAGTGAGGAAATTTGGTGGTAGCAAACTGAGTATGCACCCCCATTTACATCTTTCCTAGTGAAATGCTGCATGACAGCAACACTGAATCCCCAGCACTTCTCTGGCCAAGAATTGTTTTCCCCACCTTTTCTTCTGTCGTGCTTTGTTGAACTTGTTTTCTCTGCTACAGTAGAAATAATGCTGGTGCTTAGAGGAATGCATGCTCACAAAAGAACTAAATTCTCCATACAACTCTACTTCGCTTTGATGTTTAATCACCTTCAGAAATTGTTCCTAAGTTTGTATATGCTACTAAGAACATTAGTCTTTAAATAACTTTGTGCTATGGTGGTGTGAGATGATTAGATTGGCAAGGATTTCTGTTGTGGTGTCATCATAATTTTCATTAGTACAGTGAATTATGACAGCTTGTTCTCTGCTCAAATTGATGTGATTACTACTCTGAAACCCTGGCACATTTCACTAACAGCTGACATCTGGAAGAGAAAGGTGGGAGGCAAAGCAAGCTCTCAAAGTTGCTGCGTGGTGCACTCCGATGGTCTCCTCATTTGGTCCAGCAGCCAAGGGTAATGGCCTTTGTTGGTCAGCAGAGCTAATGCAATTCTTGCAATGATAAAACAAATAGCTCTTGTGATTAGTGATGGAAAATACCATCAAACTATGTGTTGTGCTGAATAGGCAGCAACTGGAATTAGCAGCGTGTCCCTATTTAAACTAAGGTAACATGTCAGAAGTGGGTGGATGAGTTGGAGAATTATTTTAAAAAGAACAGAAAGCATACATCAAGTGTACAAGTGTACATCAAATTGAAGGCCCATATCAGAACAGAAATTATTGTTATAGCTTGTTAAATGGAAGATTGTTCTACCAGCAAAACTGTAAAGGGATGAATTTCTAGCTCACCTAACAAAGGATAAACTCTAGCCCTTGCATGATCGCGGTCCCTGGCAGGCTGGTACTGCACAGGTGACATTGTTTCTGCAGGACCTGCACAGACACAGAGCCTGGTGCAGCACACCTCTGTTTCATGTCCAGCTGCAAAGGGGCAGTGAGATGTACCTGCTCTTCTCTGGTATAGGTATAGCTCAGCTGGATGCTGTGACCTGAATGGGAACAGCCACCACCTCATCCTTGTTCTCCCTTTAGGGGAGGCCGGTGACACTGTCAGATCGGTTTTCACACCGCAGCTGCCTGCAGGAGGCCCTCGGTGTGGGGTGGCAGCAAGGGCTGCCCAGTGAGGCCAGGGACAACAGAGTAAGGTCTTGTGGCTGCCATTATCAGAGATATTTTCTGTACAGCTACGTATTAAACTTTTTAAAAAGTAACCAAAACCCATTAATCACTAGCATATTTCTTAATACTGTACGGGCCAAGGATTACTTGGATTGCTCAGCTATGAATGATTTTAAGGTTAAAGGTCCTGCAAGACTTTTTTTATAAGCTTTCTGAAATCTAATCCATCACTAATTTCCATATGTCTTTCACAGCACTAGGCTAATGTAATGCATCACCACATAAATCCCTCTCTGATAAAATAATCCCAGGTATTACAGAAATTCAAAGCATTGTTCTTAACTACGTGTGCCTTTTTCAGATGTCTCACTAGTTGAGATATAAGCCTAGTGTGTTCAAGATTTTTTTTCCTTAATGATAGCTGGAATAGGAAGTTAAGATGACACCTGGCAGTTTAGATTTCCCATTTCAGCAAATGGCACAGACAGAAGTGTCTTTTTTAATGATACATCTTAAAGGAGAACAACTAGCTTCCTACTCTTGTGTCTCCAGGCTGAATTTTTGGCCCCAGTTCCAGTGTTTTTCATCCCACAAGCCAACCTGCTTCCTCTAGCACCAGGTAAAGCACTGACGTGACTCCTTTGCTCTTTCATCATCGATTTCCCCAAATAATTTTGGTTTTCTCTACTACCCAGGATGTACAACCACCAGTCTAAGCATCAACAGTGCTCTGCTTCTGATGTGCTGCAGCTAGGTTGGTACAGAGCCAAAGGAGTAAAGCAGCAGTATCGTTGCCTTGTTGGATCTCCAGCCACGATCTCCAGCAAAGGAGACAGGGAACAGTGTCATCTGACTAATCGTTACACACCACAACTGCATGCTGAGCTAAGACCAGACAGCTTTTTGCCTTCTCTACCCTTGAGTTACTAAGAAATTTCCTATAAATGGTGGGAGAGGGGCAACAAGAGAAGCCAGGCCAGGTCTACCATGGTATATGTTATGTTAGAGGAAAGTTTGTGTCCAGATGCAGAGTCTAAGAGAAGCAGGCAAAAATTTTATTTTTCCAAGAAGTGTAAAGAAAGCTTGAAAATACAAGCCTGTTAGCACCTCACAAAGTCAATACAACACCTGCAAGAGTATAGAAGAGGAGATAAACAAACTGGAAAGGAAGCCTTGTTAGTACATTGGTAAAAAATATGGTAATGGAAAAAGTCTCATATGTGGAGTCATATGCAATGACTGTGGCAAGAGAGATCATTATATCAAAGACTGCAAACAAGAAAAGACAAGAAAAATTATACACTACATTAAGTGAACAGTGATTCAGACACAGAGACTGTGCAAGTATCTGACATTACCCCAGCAAAACAACAAAAATAAATTGTGTGCATTAAGCTATCTTCAGATGCAAGAACTGGCCCCACACAGCCCCCCAGGAAGCAGCACGCTGAGGAGGAGCCGTGGGAGGTTACCTGCAGGGAGTTTGAGTAACTTTACCCGGGAATAAGTAAGTTCAATAGTCTGTAATGCAGCTGTATCACATCTGTACTATGCCAAAGCAGACTGTAAAGCAAAGCTGAGACAGCAGTTTAGAATTAAAGGTGGCTGCGGAAAGCAAAGGCAGACATCAATTTACAGAGAAACCAAAGGCCTCGGAAAACATCTTTTAAGAGATTTTTTTGTTTTAACCTAATACACCTGTCACATTAAAGTCCTTGAATACCATCACCAATACAGCTGCACTGTACATGAAAGGAATACAAAATTCACCTTTGGCTGGCTAAATATCACCTATTCAATGCTGCTTGGTGCTTCTGGGTGCTGAAGTATTTCAGGTATTTCTGAAATTATGAGCTGCCCAGGCAGCTGGGCTCTTGCCCTCACCAGCAGTGAAGGTGGTTAGTTTCTGAAAACAAACTTTGTTGGGGCTTGCGATGGGGAGGAGTCTCCCCACAAGGTTATTTAATGCAAGTCCCATGACAATTCTTAAAATTGCAAGCTGCCAGCCAGGTTTTCCAAGCCAATATGTTTCCAATAGGAAGTGCTTGTTTTATTTACAGGTTTCCATTAAAGACAAGATTTGCATCACATTATTAAACTAATATTGCTGAGAATGATGTGACTAGAATAGCTATTCATGCCTCATGGCCATAAATGATTTATGCTGAGCCCACCTCCATCCCTCCCCCCGTACTGCCTCATCTGTGCTGACATTTTTCAGTGAATATTTAAGGTAATGTCTGCTCTCATCTCTTGTTCAAAACCAAACACAAGCACACTGTAGAGCATGCTGGGCTGTTGCTATTCAACACACAGCACACCGACATGCAATGAATGCTGGCAACGAATGGATACAGCACTGGCTTGTTTGCTGTTTGTTTTCCTTGCAAGGCTGCTTTGGGGTGTGGGTTGTATAACTCTCACCAGCAAGCCTTTAAAACTTTACCTGGAAAGTGAATGCAAATATTGGAGCTCTGTTGCAGCCTTTCCTTATTTAAGTACAGGAATGTTTGATGGGGCAGGAGTTAAGTGGTGGTGGTGCCATCAAATGTGAAGGGCATCTTCGTTGGCTCAGTCTCCGGTGGGAGATTCACCATCCCAAAGCATGAGTGTGAGCAAGGGCTGAGCCTTTCGGACAGCTTCCCTCCATCCCAGGGTCTGCTCAGGAGTTTGTCTTTCCCAGAAGGGCAGCTCTGCTGCTGGTGTGCCGGCACGGCTATCCGTGTGTTAGCCAAAGAAATGACAGCAGAGTTCATTCTTTCACAAATGCGCTGACTTTGCGTGACAGACTTGGTAGCGAAAGACATTTAAAGACACTCCTGAATGGGGACACCAGATCATTTGTTCATTTCTTGAAACGACACCTCACTGCCTGCAGGGCTGGGTATTATGCCACTGTTAAACCTTCTCAAGTTATATATATATATATATATATAAAGCAAATTCTGCGCAGCTATGTTTGTGTGTTCTTCTCATTGCGACCTCTTGGACATATTCCTGCCCTATGACTGGGCTGTCAAAACCACAGTAATCTGTCCCCAGTGCCTGTGGGGTTTGGGCTGCAGAGCTACTGGGAGATGCACATGATGTAGGAGGGACGGGGGCACTGGGGTTATTAATAGCACCCGCCTTTGCCATGCAGCTTTTTAGCAGAGCACCGCACATGTGAAAGCAATCTCTATCCTGCTTCTGCACACCCTGGGTGAGGTATTGAAAATAATTCATCCTGTAAAATAAGGACAGGCTTGAAGCAATGGGACTGTCACACTCACAGGACACTGTGTCCTGCCGCATCCTCCCTCCCTCTGCCTGCTCTACCTGAAACCTCCCATGGACTTCAACGTACCCCAGGCTGAGTCATGGCTCTTCTCCCTCCTTGGCCATGGGGACTCTGCCAGAGCTTCGTGGAAATGGGATTGCCCCAGGGTGTTCCTGAGAGAAGCAAGAAGGATGCTGAACACCCTCGAACTCCCCCTGCATGCCACATCTGCTTTGTCCCCATCCTCCAGCATCACCCTGGCACTGGGCTGAGTTTACAGCTCACCTTCATCAGGATGCATGCCAGTGAAAGGGAGAAGGTTCTGCCAGCTTTCCAAAGCCTTTGCATGTTTTAGGCACTACAAGGAAATACCAACATTTAAGCAAAATAGTATAAGTGTCTGTCCCACCCGACCTCCATTTTCTTACCATAGCTCAAAGTCAGATGGGAGCCTCGCTCCTTCCTCCTGGCTTGCTTTTCACGCTCTGTAAGTGAAAACTGGGGTGTCACAGGACCATTTGTGATGGAGGGAACAGCTCCTCTCCATCTCCCCATGCTTCCTTGGGTCATTTGTTGCAGTGGCTCTTGCTTGGAGAGTGCTCCCTGCATTTGAAAAGTGCACCCTGTGTTTGAAAAACTCTCCCTGCTTATAACCCCGTGGAAACGCCACTGTGAGTAGCTTTGCCTGTTACACAAATTACACCAGCCTGTTGCAAGATTTAGAGAGTTTTCATCACCTCTGGCAGTGCCAGAGCAACACCACAGCAGTCTCAGCTGCAGGCAGAGTCACCCAACTACTGCCCTTGGGCCATGTTGGGATGCAGACAGGAGCCGTGCAGGTGACAGCCACGCTGAGACCAGGGGCATCCTTGTGTGCCATTGTGACCTGTAATGTTCTGGCTATAATGTTACCATCTGTTCAGAACATCCTCTAAATAAAATCCTGTGTATTGTTCACAATTTTTACATGTGGGGACTCTCGCAGGAAACCTCCCATTACGCCTTTGGAAGAAAAGAAATACTGTAAGTGCTCCTAAGATTATTAATGTTATAAACATGTCTTTTGTGCAAATTATGAATATTCACCCGTATAAAGTTGGGCTTCTGTAATATTCAGCTCCAGATTAAGGTGTTGGATAAAGCAGACATTCTCCAGGATACTTCGTATGTGTATTCGGGGGCTAAATAATAACCTGCATCATTGCTGTAGTTGCCAATAATCATTTCAATGTATATGGGAAATCACATTCTTCAAAACATAAAGACAAAAGTTAGGGGGATTTTGTGGTTATGTAGTTGAAATATGCATGTAGAAATAGCTGGAAAATGTTCTGGTGGTTGGTCTCAGCTTGTCTCCCTTTCAAGGGGAAATAGTGAAGGAAGTACAGGCCAGTTTGAAACTGCAGAGGATCTACCAAGATGTTGGTGCTCCACAGTAGAGTTTACAAAACAGTATGTTCTGTTTAACTTAAAAAAAATGTTCATTGCAAGCAGTGATATAGTGAACCCGCCAAACAAGAAGGAGACTCCTTTACTCAAACAGTGATCAGACATTAGAACAGGCAACCTCCTCAGCTTCAGCATGATTTATTCACAGCGCAATCTGCAAATCCTCTGTGCTGCTTTGCTGGCATAAAGAGCCACCAAGTGATGAAGAGCTTCGGGAGAGACCGAGCAAGGCGTGCTGTGCCTTTTGGGGCCTCTCCCCATTGCTCACCAATCCCTGGGCAGCAGCAAAGCTGGGCACCACAGACCCCTGGCTCTGCTCCAGCTCAGCCTTTGCTGGCACCCTGTGCCATATAGCAAAGGAGAGCTGGTGCCAAAGCAAATGCATTACAGCGCAGTCTGCTGGCAACATGTTCTCTCTATTACAACTGAGATGTTTGAAAAATATCCCTGCTTATGTTCACTGGAATGTTGGCAGCAAAGCAGGGAATCCAGGGGAGCATCACATGGGGAATAGTGACAGGCTAAATGTTGTTTTCATTACAGCCACATTAATGTGGTTAGAGAAGGTGGTCACAGTGCAAGAGGAATTTTCTGTCCTCTCTCAGTTCTCCATTATTGGAGACATTAATCCAAAAACAAACCCACCCCTCCTTCCCAAAATCTAGCTTGTATCTTTCATTCTTCTTCCCTGCTGCAGTCTGTGAGCCTTCAGCTTGCTTCAGATGATTTTTAAAACACCATGGATCGTTAATACCCATGGATGTATTTTCTGTGCACAGGTTTCCCAGCACAGGGACCGCCTTCCTCACTACACACCACCTAAATACAGAAATCTTCATGTGTAAGATGGTCCCATGGCATTGTCAGGACAGAGCAGCTTTTAAGCACTGTTCTGTGCAGTCATGCACCATGCTTCACATCCCTAAAGCATCTGGAAAATGGGCAGAGGGTCTCCTCCTTTCAGAAAAGGGAGAAAGAAATCCTCTAAGTCTGAAGGACAGAAAGACAAGGAGTGGGCAAGGGCAAATGGTGCCCAGGGAAATAAACGCAAACTTCGGAAGCAAGAACCTTGAAGGGAACAGAAAATTGAGCTTGGATAATTTTCCAATTCATTAACTGTTGAAATGGAGCAAATTCCACATCTGGGCCTGGCTTCATTAAATTGCAGGTTTGAGTCACATTGACATCTTACTGCCTAAGCCCATACCTCCCTAACCAGACTAGGAAGCCTGTCCCTTAGAGAAGTGTTCGCTCAGCAGTGCTGTCCCATTGCAGACATTCCCATCAAGCAGCTCCAAGTTGCCCATCCAAGATTTTCTACCAATCTTTTGAACCCAACTCTGCTTTTCAAAGCCACAGCAGCCCACGTTACCTCATGCTCTGAAATCCTGGAGGTAAAACAAGCATCATCTGCCTGCACAGAGCTAACATAGCTTGGAAATGCTGCTGCTTCTGCTCTTCGATCCCACCGAGATGGTCTGGAAATGCTGCACTGTGGCAGTGCTGGGCGATGAGGAAGAGACCCACAGCACCAGGCTGCAACAGGATAGTTGGCTGTTAAATTGTGCAGCATGTAACTGTCTCCATGATTTCTGACAGCTCAAAAAGTTTGTGGCCAGGAGGGCCAAACAAACAAACAAAAAAAAGGTACACACATTTAGTCACCCTCAGTCCATATTTAGGCACCTACATACATTGCCCACTTTCCAGCTGGGACAGACAGGATTTTAGTTGCAAGGAACTGAGATCAAGCTTAGCAGGATGCCCACACACTTCAGCATCCTACACACTTAATACCCATGATTGTTACAACATAGCAACTAGTCTGTAATTAGTACAGACGTTGCCAGAGCTGCCTTTGTATTACTTATGAGTCATGCTACTAAAATATTCTTCATGCATTATCCAAGTCCTTTTCATTTCAGTGCCAGCCTTTTTCCATGTTGCAGGCTACACAGGACTCTGTCAGGCTTGTCAAAGCCAAGTGCTTTCTGACAGGGATCTTCATATTTAATCTGGCAAAGAGTTACTTTACAAAAGAGTGAGATCAAAAAGGTTCATCTCTGCACAAAAGAAGAAAGAAAAACTTTAACGCATCTCAAAGTAAGGGATTTTCTCCCTGTTGCTTCTCGAGGCACACATCTACAGTTAGAAGAACCACTTTCAAACTTGGCTTAAATTGTTCTGTCGGTTAATTAAATATTTGTATTTTAATGCCTTTCTAGTTAACTAGCAAGGAAAAATGTTCATGAAAAACTCAAACTGAATATGAATTTTTTTTTCATCCTTAATATAATATATGGAACAGAAAGGGGAAAATGTAGCTGAAATATATTATGACAAGCAAATAAAAGTAATATCAGAAAATTCCTTTGGGCAGATTCTGTTCTAGGCCACTAGTATTTACTAAGATTTATTTTTTTATTCACTGTGTTATTAAATCACTGCGTTGGAAAGTCCTTGGGTCATTTCAAACCACTGTCTCATTGATTTCTTATTCCTAAAGCATCCTTAACATAGTATTGTTGTTAGATTGTTATCCCTCGATTTCCCTCGGCAGTGGGCTAATTGTCTAAACGTTCTTGCTGTTGAAGAGGAACACTGACATATTAATTCAGGTCCCAAGATCAGGTTTGTAAATAAATGAGTAGGTTTAAAAAAAAAAAAAAAATCTGACATCATCAGAAAAGTTCCTATAAAAAACACAGTAGAGAGTGAGTGCCTCGGCTCGTTGTTTCCCAGCTTGCATACAGCCAGACGGATGCAGGGAGCAAGCAGGGACTGCAGCACGGCAGGAGAGCATCCTGCTGCACAGCAGGGCCCTTGGGTGCTGAACTACCGCTGGTTTAAAGACTGTACATTTTGGTGCTTTAGATTACATCTCTTATTTCTTACTGCTGGAACACAAGTTCCAGAGAGAGGTGTCTCCCCTGAGTCTAATATTTTATGGGAATGGTGTTTTTCTATTCAATTAATTTCATAATCTCATCATGTTCTGAATTTCTAAAATCTTTCAAAGTTTTCCTTGAATGTCACTATTCTTTTCAGATTTAGCTGTATACTTTAAAGACTTAGTTTTACCATAAAGTGGAATTCATTGCTTTATATTTTGGAAAATACACTCTCAAATGCATCTGCTTCTGAAGCTGAAAGAGTAGCTTCAATTTATTTCTGAAGTTTCTTGAATCCCTTTTCAATGAGCATACAACCTTTGCCCTGCAAACAGAAATCTCTACACTTTCCTGTTTAGTACATCTGACTGGTTAATGTCTTCTAACTTTATTCTTCTGCTTCTGTTTTCTACTCCTTTTTACTCCTTGCTAATTTACTTAGCGTTTCTCTTTAGCCTTTGGAAGCCTGCTGTATCTATGCTTCAAAGAGCAACCACTCTCCCTCCCAGATCTGCACCGGAGCTGGAGCAATTTTTCTGAGCCATGCAAGCACTGGAGAAGGGAAAAGGCCAACCCTGGTACCTGTTGGTGCAACACTGGACCAATGTAACAAGATTACTGATGCTAGTGATGCCTGAGACAGGCCTGTAATGTATTATCTGTGTCAGAAGAAATCAAACTGCAGTCAAGAATAATCTTTGAACTCTTCAGTTTAGCAATCTAATTATTTCCCAATTAGAAAGGACATGGCAGAAATGCAGTACAGAATGCTATCAAGAAGACCGAAAGAAAACTTCCAAAGCATCAATCTCGAAATAAAATTAAATTTCTATTTTTATGCTGTATCAAATTTTTTTTCCCCCATGTCATCTGTCTTCTTCCTTTCAATAAAAATCCCTGGGTGCATCCATTTCTGAAAGCACAAAAGCTCAGCACTAGGATGTACTTACTGCCTTTCAGGAGAAACTAAACTCAGTGGTATCATTTCCTGCAGACATTACAGACCTGGAAAAACACATCCACATCTGTATGGGGAATGGCACCAGCTCCTTCTCCCAGATCAAAACCCAGTGGCAGTGGCTTGCCAAGGAGCTGAAAAGGCTGGGCTCTATGCTGCACAGAAAGATGGATGTGCATGACTTGCCCCACACTGGAAGACCCCAAATTCATGTCACACAGGCTACTAAACCCTGACATGTTGCAGCATGGACTGAGCAGGTTGAGGGTCGTGTTTCTCACCTCACTCCTGTGCTGGGACCAGCCTGCACATGGAGAGGGTCCCTTCACCACTGGGAATGTACCGCTGCATCAGTACAACAAGGAGGGACAGGGCCAGAGCAACTGGGATGAACCACCAGACGGGCAGCCGAAAAAGTGCTGCTTTTACTCAGCTTTTTTCTTCTCCCTTTTGGAAGTGCTTTTGACCAGTACTAAAAGTACATGTGCCTGGTTAAAGACCCAGTGGTCAGTTTAGGGCATCATTTGGCTTGAGCGAAGGGAGGTAGGTGACTAAAAGGTTCAGCTGCAGGAATGATCGCAGCTGCTGTTTCAAAATCATGGCCGAAGGAGTTTAAAATAATGGAAGATAATACAAAACTACATTTGAGAGCCAGAATAAGCTTCTCTATAGCACTAACAGACACTAAATTGTAAATTTCTTCATTAACTCATCTTGTTGCAGAAGAAATGGGGTTTCAGAGGGAATTCAGAAATCATTTCTTCCACATGAGAAATTTGTGCACTTAATTTGTTGCAGTAAACCACCATTCTGAATGCTGAGGAGCTCTGTGTTAGCCAGATGATGAAACAGCATCTGCCTTAACTGCTTTTTTCTCCATTTAACTGGTAAAATACTTCCATTTCAGTAATGAGGTGAAAAGCACAGTGGAGAAAATCACAGAAGAAAAGAAATGCCCAGTTTTCTAACCAGGACTTTAGAGTGAAATAGCTGATATTGCCAGATTCGGCACAAAAGAAAATGATGGAGAAATCTTTTACAAAACTTGTTACAATGAACAAATACAGTAAGAGCGTTTTGGAGGAGCATATAGCACACAAGTGGGATTTCAAAACAACATAAGAGACTTATAGATACAGAGATACATCTCTTTCATTACCCAAACTGTTAGACTTGTCTTGGATCTAAAAACAAACATTGACAATGGAAGGATTTACAGACTCGGGAGTCTGAAATCTGAGTCTGGTTTCCATAGATTTCCAAGTATTCAGAATAAGAAAGTAATTGGAAATTACAGCCTCATAATTGTGCCTAACGTTGGCTCTTGCACATTGATAGCATCTACCCCACTGAAACTCCCTCCAGTAACACACGTGCAAGATGCAGCCTGCATAGAAGGGGGGACGGTGAGGTCAGTTTGAGCTCACTCCATACAATTCTGCTGCAGCACAAGAGATATTAAGGACCCTGGTCTTTTTTCTTTAAACAGTGTCCCAGATGCTGGGCTTTGACCCTGCTCATTTCATGTAGAATATGCCTTTTTTAAACAAATTCTGACTAAAATGTTATTAAAGACTTTTTCCAACCGCTCCTTCATTTTCCCCTCCCTCCAAATACTCAGTTCTCATATTACGCCCAACACCTTACTGCATATAAAAATACATTATTGAATTTGAAGTGAAATCAGAAGAGCTTTAATTGCTAAGAGTCTTGAGAGGCCCCAGCCCCATCTGCAGCAGGAATGCATTCAAGGATTCAGCCGTTGGATTAATCCCATGGTTCAATGGATGGATCCAAGGTTCAAACTGAAGAGGCTTGGAATAACCGGGTCACTGAGCCCAGAAATCCCTATGGTCAGTGATGTCTGGCATTGGGCTCTCCCCACAGATTTTTTTACTGCGGTCCTCTTCCCTGCACTAAGTGCAGTGTTCAGTGCGTAATTGCCCCACTGCTGTTGCACTGTGTGCAAGGGACCTGCAGACCAAAATTATCAGGAATAACTTAATTATTGTGCCAAGGCTTTGAGAGCTGAGACAATGGATGACTGCAGAGCATATTTCTTTTTCTTACAACATTTTGGCAGAGTTCTGAGCACAGAAAAGGCACCATTCCCAACAATGATCAGAAGGGGCAATTTCTATCCACTATTTATTCTTTATGGTTAACACAATATTTTAGGCTTTGTCACGGAGTGGCAAGATCTCTTGGCATTGCAGATGTTGTTTAGCGCTTCTTCCTAGTGCATGTAACACATGGAATTGGAGAACCAACACTTACAAATGTTCACATATTAAACATGTTATATAGAGAAGCAGTGAACATTAATGTGAGGGAGCCTTGACTGAATCCTCTGCTCCTTTGGGGGAGTTTCCAAAGCCTTTCTCTGCCTTTCAGTATATTATCTTGCTCTGAGATGGTGTCTCAGTGAGGTGCTTTGTACCATTCTCTGGAGGAGTAAACTTTGTCCCCATAGGAAACTAGCCATAGATATCAGACAAAGTCGGCGTGCAGATTTGTAGCTTCATTATCCACTTTAGCAGCTACAAGTATCGCAAGGAGAAATCATGGAGGGAGATGTATGTATGTCTATAAATGGCCAAAAAAGCAGAAAGCCACATTTGTCTTCCTTTTTTTTGCTGTAATTAGCAAAATGTTGTTAAAAATTGGTTACCGAGCATACCCACCTGATTGCTATTTATAATTTCAAAACACTGTCCTGGTTATACCCCGCATACTCTGCTTAGCAGCCATCTCAAAGCAGTCAGGATTTTCTCAGTAAGGAGAAATCAGAACATGCCAATTCATTTACCAGTGTGCTACAAGCTTTGCCGTGATCAAATTGCATCTACCCATCAGAGTTGCTTGAGTTACAGAAAGCACAAGATAGTGCCAGGGAAGAAAATATGTCCCTAGGAAAAAGTTACAGAAGTGGTCTTGTTGGAAACAGCTAAGCAGCATCGATAGTGAGAGTCCTCCTGAAATGTCAGCGGGTTGAGCAGGGCCTCTCAGACCAATGCTGGTACAGTTCAGCCACCTCTTGCCATTTAAATGTTATCACAACAATTCCTGTAAGTTTCTAAATTGAAAAAATAATGAGCAATACATAGAAATTAATCATTGGCTTGTACTGGGAAAGCAGCTAGCCAAAATATAAAGGACCTTTACAGTGTCACAGAGATATTTTTGACATAGTAATACTAGAGAGAAGGGTTTATGTTTGTCTCTGTTCTGCTGCCAGCCTAATCAGATCAGCACCGCTAATAAAGCATATTTCCCTCTAGCTGGGTTCGAGCTTGCAAATGCGTGTGCAGCTCAAGTCAGGGCAGAAAGAAGAAAACAGTTGCCCCCGTTCTGTTCTTCACAGGTTTCAACAGAGGGATGACACCGACTTTTAGGAAATCTAGGTTCAAATCCTGACCAAGATCCAGAGAGGCACAGGTGAATGGGGTGAGCCCACTGCTGAGCTCTGTTTCACCCATCTTTGCTAAGCTTTGCCTATGCAGAGAGCAGCTGCTGTAGGGCCCTGCCCAGCTGTGCTTGTGCAGAGGAGCTCTAACCTCAGCACGGCCTTAGAGGAGTGGGGCGCCTGTGTGACCGATTCCACCTTCCTCGCTGTCCCTGGGCTGGACCAGTCCCGCTTGGGCACCCTCCAGGCATGCACACTGGCTTAAATTGCCTGTGCATGAAATTCCCAGCAGAGCTGATGTTTTTATTTTATTTCCCTAAACCACTGCTGAGACTGGTTTTATCAAGTAACTTTTGCTAGTCTAATAAAATAGCGTTATCATTTATGAAGGAAAGCTAGATGCGCAGCAGATGAAGCTGTCCAGGAGAGCGCTGGTGGCAGCACTGCAGATGCACTTAGATGCAATCAATTTATGTTAACAGTGCTGAGCAAAGGAGCAGATGTGCCAATCTCCCAGCTCGGGTTTGGATACTGCATCTCCTGACACCTTTAATCCTCCTTCTCTCCGTCACTGGGAATTTAGCCTGTTGCCAGGCTGAGGGTTATCCGGCATAGACAGCAGCCACACCTTCCTCACCATGCACCAACGGTGAAGAGCAGGCAATGCTTCAGTGCATGTGCAGGCAGGCTCCTCCTGTGCTTTCCTCAGTGAACAGATTAATTTTTTCTTGTTGGCAGCTCTGAGACAGTTTACTCTTGCCTCCGTGTTGGGCTGGCTTTGTAGTCATAGTTTGTATGACTACAAGGACTGGTTTACTGCAGAAAAGCAGGTATCATGCTGGTCTTCTTTAAGTGTTCCTAAGTGGCCTTTCATACAGAATATAAATTACCTAGTCCACCCCTTCCCTGACAAATATCTTTTCTAGCCTTTTTATTGCACAGATGTAAATATATCACTTGGTATGGTACATGTAGAGCCTGCTTAAAGATCTTTCCACCAGCAGTATTTCGTTTTGCAAAAAGTGGAATATTGACAAAATATGTGGTCTTTGAGGTAAGGTGTGGTGGCCAGCTGGTCTGAACCCGTCACTTAAAGGAGGAAAAGTCCCGTAGAAATTCAGGCATTTCAGAACGATCATACTACCTTGGCTCAGTTTTTGAGAATACCTGGCTGCCCATAGTTTTTGTTATGCCTGAAGTATGATGGACACCAAGGCTATTTGATATATCGTTTTATGGTAGTGGTAAAATTAAAAATGACACAATAAATACTGTGTTTGTGAGTTATGGCGTTTAGACTCATTGTGAGTCAACATTGAGAAAGCAACTCACACCTTTGAGTTTTTACCTAGTGAGGGTTTCTAACCCCAAGAGCTGCCCCGTGCACCCTCCCTGACAGGGCTACACTCAGCACCGCTCCTCAGCAGTCGGGCAGTAGCTGACTGTGCTTCAAATTTTGTTCCCCCAAACACCTGGAAATGGATTTGCTCACAGAGAAACTTAAACACAGCACCTCCAAATTGCACTGTGCTCAAAGAGCCCCAGGGTGCGTGACACTTGCTGGGACTGAAACACCAGCAGGACATTCTGGCTCCATCTCCCTGCAGATTTTGCTACAGCTCTGTCACCCAGGATTTCCCCAATACAGGGCTGTGATGTGGTCCCTTTGCACGCTTCCCCTCTTTCCACACTGAAGGGCCGTCTAATATGTATTCATTGAACTGAACCACCAGGCACCAACACCTTGGTAAAAACTGCAGCTGACGCCTGGAAACAGGGAATCACTAATGCCATTAGAGGGTTTTCATGTGCTTCATCATCATTTCTGAAGAGAGTTGCCTATTTAGACAGGTAACATTATGGGGTCACATACAGTGTATAACCCTACGGTAGCTGCCCCCTGACAGTGTCACATTCATGAAGTCAAAGGTTATTTTGCCTTTTGTGATATCTTACACTAGTCCTAAGCATTGGAAAAGAAAAAAAAAAAATGCCTGTTTTGCACATCACTAGCTATTAGGCTATGTCTGGTTGCATCACATCAGTTGACATAACGTAAACCAATGTAAGCAGATAAATTGTGACACAAATGTCATGTTGCATCAGATTTTAAAGGAGTTGGCAGCTTTTACACCATGGTTGAAAAATACCAAGTTCAACCATCATACCTGTAGGCCTTCAGGATAAAGCAAGGCTAAGCACCAACTGCAATCTATGTTTTAATATTCTAATGGTGTATTTCTAGCTTATGAAATGACCATTTTTACTCTGTTATGCTCCTATTCCTTCCCAGAAGACATACAAACATGATGAGGGCTAACCTTGACAAAGCATGCATCAGCAGGGCATTCATCTACTGAAAAATGGATAAAACATAGAGCCTGTCTCAAAAAACCCACCAAAATCAATAGCAACCTTTCTATTGATTCAAACAGGAAATGGATCAAGGTCTCCATGCCTCAGTAAATATTTTTCCTGTACAACTAATTTCCCATTAGAAGGAAAAGCATAGGGTTTTTGTAGGCCGTGGGGAAAAAATCAGAGCAAATTTTACGTAACAGAGCAGACAGTTTACAAAGGAGAGGCAGCACTTAGGTGATGTATCAGGTACTAATACCATGTTTGTTTTTTCAATGTTTTCTTCATTTTCCACTCACACAGAAATTTTACACTGAGGAAAGAGCAAGCCTGATGTTTGCACCAGCAGCAGGACTGTGACTCATGTACATGTCCCTCCTAGCTACAGCTGGCAGCGAAAACATGGTACCTGGGCATCACAGAGCCCACTGGGCACTGCCCACCTCCTCACCCAGCTTCTGGAGCAGAAAACAGCTCTGGGACCTTTGGAGCTTCCCTACCCATGGTTTCTAAACTAGTCATTTCAGAGCCACATCATGTAGGAGCTACAGGAGCCTGGCAGTCCTCTACAGGAATTCCCCTTAGCCACGGCTGCAGCTTATATCAATTACTTTCAGCAACCTGAGGGTATTTATCATGCAGTGGCTTGGTAGGATTCTGCCTTTACAGCAGATTATTGTCATGAGGCTGGAAACTCTTGTGCCACACTAAAAGATAACGCTCTGGTAACACAATTGGTTAATAACTTTTGTTACAAACAGAAGCAGAGTCAAAACTACAGAATTGCAGCCTGACAAAGGAAAGAAAACAGAAAACGGCCAGCATCCGCATTGCCTGCATTCCTCACATATCATCTGCTCACCAGCACACCACCTGCACACTGCAGCAGGGAGCTGCAGCAGCACAGGGAGGGCATGAGTTGGCTGAGGGATTCTGCTTCCCAAAATACATCACCTGGATGGTTTTCTTACATGCTGATTTTCATCCCCTCACAATATCATGTATACATCAGAAAAATTTCCCTTCCCTGATTTGCACGTCTTAGTGTGAAAGAAAAATCCCTGCAGGGGCAGGGATGCTGAGCAGTGAGCTGAAAGTGCTTGTCAGAGGTGGCAGGGACTAGAAGGACACTGTTCAGGTTATATGGTTCTCCATAAACTTTCAGTAACCTCCTCCTTGGCTTTGTGTCCATCACATAATAATGCTTCAGGAGAGGATTTGTGTTTAACATACCTCTGCGTATCAGATCTTGCTCTGCCATGCCACTCATTTTGCTATGAATCTTCCCTTTCTACTTGGTGACAGCAAAGGTTCATCTCTTGCTTGCTTTTTTTTCCTAAAGGTTCTAATAGCTCCACTCCTCAGCCCAGTTCAGGGGAAAGAGAACACACGCAGGGAGATGCTGGGGGCAGGGGTGCAATTTGATAATTGTTGAAGTAATGTTCAACTAAGATTTTCAGTGTATTAAAAAAGGTATCTGTGCTCTTCTCCAGGCTCCCCACAGTAGCTGCTGTCAAGGGCAGGCTGCACAGAAGAGAGACCACATTGCTGAGGCCAGTACTGCCTGGTGAGAATTTGCCTTTTGAATGGAAACTCTGATAAAGGGCAGTTGAACAAATCAGACATTTTCTCTGAAGTGAAAACATTTCCGGCTTATCCTCTTGATCCTTCAGGTTGTTATTCATCGTGTGCGGTAGAGCAGTGCCTGCAGATGGACCCAAGCAAAGGTATTTATTCAATAATGAATCCGGCAGTTTACCAGTAGACTAAGACTCAAATTGCAAAACGATTCATCTTAGAACCTGTTTATAAGTGAAAAACAAGTATCTCGAGGCTGGTAACCTTTTAGAAACACCACGGTGACAGATTCTGCCTGACAGGTTTGATATGAATTTTGCCCGCTGTATAAATATTGATGGGTTTAATGCTTAGCATTGCAGACTTAATCTTCTTAGCAGGTATATTTCCAGATCTAGAGCTGTGCTGAGTGCAAGGTCCCCCCACCCCAGCATGGCAATGATGTGGCGCAGTACTCAAGGTCTTATTTAGTCATTAGTCCTTGAAAGAAAAAAGTTAATTGACAAGTGTTCACAAATGTTGTGTACTTGAGCGTCTCAGGGGAATTTCCCAATTAATATACTCTCAACCAAGCAGATTCGGGATCATTAAGAACCTCTGACACATTAAAGAAGGCACTGGGAAGGCACACAAGCAAACGAGGACTCGTGTGATCACATTGCCCTCGTCGTGATGGGGGAAACAAGTCACCCTGCCGCTGCCACTACACTTCCATATTCCCTACAGATCCCCTGGAGATCTCCATGATCAGGACGAAAAGGAAGCAAAGAAGAGCAGGATTTCAATGTGAGTGTTTATTTTTAGAGTGTTTATTTTTAGACCCTGATCTTCTGACCAGCTCTTCCGAGGTCTGTGTCCATAGAGGTTCAGAGCCCATCTCTGTCTGTGTCCATGGAGGCTCAAAGCCCATCTCCACCAGACAGACACGTAGTTTATAACTCCTTTTCTTCAATGTCAAAGCTAACTGCACAAAGGACATACAATATTGAGAAAGACCCAATTTTACTGACACTATGAAAGATTAAGGAAGCAAGACAGGAAAAGAATATTAAAAAATCTGTACATCAGTTTGCTTTGTTTTCTGGCTTCTGGATGGCTCCTGTTTGTTTATTCCACCCGTACATCTCAGTTCACCTTTAGGTAACTTAGTTGATGAAAGTTTATTCTCACTTTTAAAATAAAGAATATTTTAACCTAATTGTTGAAGTTAATGAGCTGCCCTGCAAATTTTCTATTTTGAACCAGAGCCACTCTCAGTTGGTCCCGCCAAACCAAATTCTTTGACCTCATTTCCAAGAATAAATTCCCTCCTGAAAGCTGAATGCAGCCGCACCAATCCATATTGTCCAGCCTGCTGAAACTGGCTTCTTATAATGAAAATATGCAGAGCCTTCAGTGACGGTGATGCAAATTAAGTTACTGTGGTTTTGGGGGTTTTTTTGCCAAGCCTATTCTGAAATTCTGAGGTCAGTGCTTATATGGCTTGGTGACAAGGGAATTAGCTGCACAAAGATCAGGTGATATTAGAATGAAAAAAAAAGCTCACTGGGGAAAAATAGAAGCATTCAATAATGTATGAAGCATCGATATGCTATTGTTTAAAGTAAAAGAGCTGCAATGCTATTTTTTTACTTTTACACTGGCAAATGGAAGCAAGAAAAAAAAAAGGACTTTGTGTTGTCTATTAACAAACATTCTTTAAAAAAATATGATCAGATCTCTGTTGTCTAACTTTTAAAGATATATTATATAGAATGAGATAACTGGCTTTCATATTTTAACTGCCAGTTACCTGCAATCACGCAGATCATTTCCCCTTGCCTCTCCTTTCTGTTTAGACTGCAAACCCATGTGTCATGGAGTGTATCTCACTGTGACCTCTTGCCTGCACCATAAATCAATGGTAGTTTTGCTGCTGAGCTGCTGTGCTTAAATCAAGCCCTACGTGTATTAATAAATATAAAATCACATAGCAGCTCGGTGCTGTAATCCTGAGGGGACTCTGAGGAGGTTGTCATCAGAAGCGTTGTAGCCTGGTAGCAATTGCACTCCGGCATCCAGGATTTTTATTTCTGCTCAGCACTGGCTAGAGCAAGACTTCAGTTTGCTTCAACTAAAGTAGATTAGGCCTTTTTAATCTCTCCTGGCAATATTTTTACATGCTATTTTTCAGGGGAGGTCGTGATACAGGGAGAATACATGATCAGCCCTTCTACAAGGGCTTGATCTTGCAAACTCCTTACTCAGCGAAACCCTGGGGTACCCAGTGCAGAGCGAGGTCTGGCTGCACTAAACCAGGGATAAAAGGAGCATCTCAGGGAAGAGCTGTTTGCTGCCGTGTCCCTAAATCTCTCTGAGCAGAGGGGGAGGTTGCAGCAGTGCAAGCCCAGGCTGTCAAAGAGCAGAAATCACCCCTCTCCCAGCACAGCGCTTGCTTTAGACGCAATAACAAATATGATGCCCAAGTCTGGAAAGATGCTGGAGTGATGAGGATTTACAGGCAGAATTGGACACCTGGGAGAGGACTGGCAGCAGCACCTTAAATACTTGCTGCAGAAACCAAGTTTCTTGGCTAAGCCATTTACCTTTTTCTGAAGATGCAAAGGCACAAAACAAATTTTGTCAATATGAACATCTCATGAAACATGGATGAAACCCCCTGTAGCGGTGTTCCCATCCATGCATGCTGACACATGGCAGGACGAGGCTCAGGCTGTGCTCCAGCTACACCAAGCTCACCCGCTGCCAAGGAGCCCAGCAGAGTCACCCAAAAATACCACCCAGGGTAATTTATAATTTGCTTGTGCTCTGCCTTGTCTCTCAGAAGTACTTTTTTCTGCTGAAAGTATACAAATATATTTAGTAAAAGATATATCTTAAGACTAGAAACTTTGCAATTCTATCATTGCTATTTGCTTCAGAGAGAGCATGTATCTCTGAATCAGTGCAAAGAAGGGAATTTTCTTCTATTTGATTCAGAAAATGGTATTTGTACATTTCAAAGACAAATATTTAACAATATTCAAATGGGCTAAAAATGTCACTGGAAGTTCTTGTCTAGATTTATCATTTTAAACAACAAAAAAAAGAAGTCTTCCTTAATAAAACCAACAAAATAAGACGGCTTTGAAGGAAAACCAGACAGAACTGCTGTTCTAGACAGCAGCAAAGATACATTCACAATTTGAAAGAAAGAAAATACCCAACTTATTTGCAGTCTTTTCTTTAAGGGAGAAAGAGGTTTTTGTCTCCAGCTGTAGAAGAGAGAGCTATTTCCAGTCCATGAAAGAGAGAAACTCAGCACAGACCTGGTCAGCCATGCAATCAATTTCCTTTTTATTTTTTTTTTCCTGAAAGCAACAAGCCTCTGTGAAGCTGCATTTGTTCCATTTTTTTCTTAGGTGAATGATTTTGCATTAATAACAAGATTATCAGTAGAAGTTGTGCACATACTGATTTCTCAGAGTGTCCTATGTGTAACTGCGGGATTTCTTTCCCTTCAAAGACAAGAGGTCGATAATGAAAACAGTGGTGCATACGTGATGGTCACCTGCTCTGGTCAGTAGAAGACAGAGCTGAGACAAGAGAGAAAAGATATATTAGAGGATCCTGCACAGCTGTATGAGCCAGTAGACAACCTTAAGGATCCTGCTCAACTTGAATCAAGATAGCTGCCATTATTGCTTTAAATGGCAAGATTTGGTTAGGATACTGGGAAGTTTTGCTTCCATATGCTGTCCATGATCCTGTCTGGATTTAGCTGGTAGCAGCATCAGTGCTTGACAGAAGACCTCAGCAGCAGTCCTGAGGACTTACATTTCCTCCAACCAGAGCTACTCATCATGTACCAGCTGGAGAAGAGCTCTCCTGACATATGGGACTGGCATGATGCTACAGCTGAAGTACTGCAGGCACAGCAGAAGGTCCTGTCAAATCAATGTTTTACTTTCATCCAGAGTCTAAGGACATATTCTGGCCACTGATATCTCCATGGCTTCTCCTTATTCTTTTGGGTTCAGCAGCACTGGTTTACCACCCTGCGTTGCCTCCCCTTGGGAAACAGTTGGGAGGTGTTTCTGCAGAATGGGGCCCGTTAGCTGAACCTCTGCTGCAGGGCACAGCTCAGTCGATCCATTGAATTTTATGTGCACTCCCTCAAAAGCCTCTGGGAAGCCTCAGGAAACTTAAATAATGTGAGGGCACCAAATACCGAATCTATTCCCTTTATTTTTTGAGTTCAACTGCTTTGCTTTTAGCCTCATCACCCAGTGGGTTGAAGAAGAGGGAAGTGGTGTTGGCAAGGTTTGCCTTGCAGCAGGTTGACAGCATGCAAAAGGCACAGGGAAGCGCTCCAATGCGTGGGCATACTCCTCAGCAACATCCATTTTCTTCTTCTCACTTCTTAGGGGCCCGGAGTCCTCCTGGGTCTGGGCGTGCAGCGAGACTGCATAAGAATAATTTGTTTGTACAGGGACTTGCAAGGAGCGAGAGCACCGGCAGGGTAAACCGCAAGAGAGAGCCCGGAGAGGAGAGTATTTCGTGCATTGAGGTGGTCTGTGCTGTGGTTTTGCTTCTCTACCCTTGCTGGAGTGAAGCTACTGTAACTGTTTGTATCAGTGGAGAAGAAAACCATGGCAACAGAAACTTAGTTCGTACTTTAATTTATTGCCATCGAGATATTCGCCAAGTGCCAACTCCCTGGGAAAAATGCATTTTTCATCAGTACTACACAGAAATTAGCATCAGAAGAATTAATGCACTTAATAACTGTCAAGGAACACCGAGAAATGTGCCTGAGATATGAAGACAACTGTATTTACGAGTCCCTTCAACCTATAGCAAACATCAGCTAACTGGATGAATGTCACTGCAAGTTTGAATCATGATTTGGTGTCATTTTAAATTTAAGTGAAGCAAGGATTTTCTTTAGCTAACACTGGAAGTGACATAATGAATAAAGGGCACAAGCTCCTGTTTGTGTTGCGGATCTTTCAGCCTTAAACCTAGAAGAAGGTGAGGGCATTTCCCAAACAGGTCAAGTCATAAGCAAAGGTGGCTATTTTGTACC
Organism: Aptenodytes patagonicus; assembly: GCF_965638725.1. Lineage (NCBI taxonomy): Eukaryota > Metazoa > Chordata > Aves > Sphenisciformes > Spheniscidae > Aptenodytes > Aptenodytes patagonicus. The sequence continues at coordinate 1,482,750 of NC_134957.1, forward strand.
CAGAGGAGAAGGGTTGTGTAACAGAGATGGAACCAGTCGGATCCTTTAGCCAAACAGCCTTGGGACTCACCCCATCTCCTCCTCCTCAATTTTCTTCCTTCATCTAAGCAAGGAGCCACTGAAGCCCAGCTGGCATTGCCGTGCAAGCACCTCCCAGCCAGGAGAGCTCTCATGAAGCACGTGCAGCCAGCCAGCTGCTGTTTCACAGGTGGCAAAGCAGCAACACAGAAAACTTATGGGTGTCTATAGGAGATCCAGGGGTTAGTCTGCTGGGCTGAGTGCTCCCGAGCCCGCTCTGATGCTCCGTTCCCTGGCTTAACTCCAAGGTTATCCTCCTGCTACCCCACACTCCCAACAGCACAACTTCTCTGCATCACTTTGGTATCTCCCCCTCCCTCCATATCACAGCCTGCTAATTTGAAGTGACAGAAAACAAGCAACCAGCTGCCCAGAGCATCTCCAGGCTTTACATCCTTATCTTGAGAGAGTCCATATCTTAGTTTTGGCCCAGGGACAAAAAGAAGTAACTTTTTTCCCCAACACTAATGTTGAATCACAGCTAATGCATTAAATATACAACACACGGACTTCAAATACAATTAAAATGACTACAGGTAGCATCATATTTCTATGAATATTTTTGAAGCAATGTCAATCTCTGCTTTTGTTTTTTTTAATATACTGCATCACCAACAGTCAGCAACACCTACTGTCAGACACATACTGCAGAACTGAGTCCCGGGTTTGCTTTCAGGACCTACAGAGACTTTAGGAAATCTGGGTTGTGATGGGCCTTTTTTCCCATCTGAAGCAACAGTTTGTTCATACATTTCTAGAAGATGGTGTTTTCAGACGTCTCCTGACCTGGAGCCAGACTTCCTCCTCCAAATTATTAAACACCATTTGCTTAGACTGAAGGCTGTATCGCTGAAATTCATACTGTGTGTTAGTCTGCAAGCTGATAACAGACTGACCACTTTATTCAGCCTCATGGTTTTAGCAGGGAACATTATTTAGTACCACATACAAAATGGCATCTTTATTATGAGAAAAATAGCAACTAATTCAGTGTTCAGCTGATGGGAGGAATTACCTCCATCACTGTGTGATTCATCTTGATTCATCCCACGCCTGGAATCATGAAGGAATAATTTAAAGTCAACTCAACATATCGGTAAGCTCTAAACTAACTGCAGCCACTGGGCATCGCTATGGGCAGCTCGGGAAGTCCTGTGCTTTGTATACATTGCTGATGGACAGAAGCAAAATGTGAGGATATCTCAGTTGCAGAGTAGCAGTACTGCAAAGATGAAAGTATAGTTATAGAAATGGATTATGTTCCCTCACCCAGGGTTCACTGTGGAAAACCAGCTCTCAAGGGAGAAGGTAGAAAAAGAAGCAAGCTGGAGGAAAGGAACCAAAATTTTATTGTAGGCAAAGCAAGATCTGTGCAGGGAAAGAGTGACAAAAATTGAACTGTTACATGTGCTGATGGGACAAATAGGACAGGATGTGGCAGATCACCCTAAAATAGTGCAAAGCCTTCTGCATGCCTGCTTGCACATGAGACAAGCAGAGGACAGGTACTAAAAGAAAAAGCATGAAAGCCAGAAGCATATATGGGGAAAAGGGAGTTAGAAAAGCAGTGACACAAAGCAGATACTCCAAGACCCAGTAACGCTGAAAAATGTAAGATAGGGATAATGAGAACAACAGCCAGGAAAATAACTCAAAGACCAGAAGGATTCAGGTCCCCTGATGGGGTGGGGTAACAGGGGTGACCTTATAAACAAATCGCAGAGTATTTATCTGCCACAGAGCACCACTTCTTTCAGGATCCTGCTATGGTCTGGACAAAGGGCTGCATGAGACAATAAGACAGTGTATATTGTTCCCATGGTACATTTTTGGTGTGTCCAGAAACATGGGGTTTTCTAACACAGTTCTAGCACAGGCTAGAAGCGTGCTGTGGTGCCAAGGGGAACACATGCAGGGCAGCCCTATGGAATGGACCAGATTATTGATTCACTCAGTGAATACTCTGAAACACTGTAATTGCTGTCTGGGATGCATTATTGCAATATGAGGGTTTTAATGGAGAGTTAAGAGCAGTGCTGACCTTTAAATAGCCTACACATTCTAAGGCTGTACTAGATGATTTTACACCAATTATTTATTAGCATTATAAGTAAATGAGTTATTATCATTCATGAATTCTGTAACAGTTGATTTGTTTCTCTGCCCAGAGCCTTGAAGTGCTTATTTCACAATTTCTTAGAGATGTAACCATAGGAACTAAGTGGTTGCCAACATAAACCTTCATAATTAATGATGATAAGCTTTCACCCTATTGAGTGATACTGAAATGTATACAGAGTCGATGAAATACACCTCAAGGGCCGTGGAACCCTGAAGGCAGTGGTACATCGACTTACTATATGTAACACTTACATACTGCCTGAGTGAGTACATTGGCTCAGCTGTGCATTTTTGAAACTCTTCCACAAAGAAGTGTGCTGTGAAATGGAAGATGAAGGCAGCAGATTTTCTGCCCTGGAAAGCAGAGATCCCTCTGAGCTGTAATAGAGAGCAAAGACAGTGCCCTTGACTCTCTCCCTGAGCATCACAGAGGAATGGGAAATGGCAGTGGCGAGAGGTCACAACCCCCCCCAGGGGCAGTGGGAGCAGCAGGGCAGTGCCAGGTCCCGTGTCCTGGTTCGCTAGGATAGCTGCAGCACTGAAGGGTCATGCTCTGCCATGCAGTTTGGAGCAGCCCCCAGAGCTGGAGCCAACTCCCTTCCCATAGCAGAGTACTCACCTCACAGGAGGTGTTTAGCTGTAGATACCTCCTGCAGGGCCAAGCACAAAAAGGCAGTCAAATAGCTTCTGTGGGTATCCTTCCCGTCCCTGTCAACACTGGGATGAATATTTCCACTCTGTTCCCCTCCAAAGAGGTTTTTTCCTAAGCATCTAGTGCTGGAGGATAGACAGCTCCATTGCAGACGATCATCCTCAAGTGGGTGTTCAGTTTCCAAGCAATAACTTGGCTTTTCCTAAGAACCAATACAGGGACTCCACCCCTGGAGGTGATAATTTTATATACTTATAAACCAGGCCATGAAAGAATGCTTTCAATCTTGCTTGCCAGTGACCAGCAAGGCACAAGACCTTCTTACAGGGAAAATTTTTCAGTAACCCCACCAATTAGGCTGGCAAACTGATTTCTTGCAGAGGACGGCATAGTCACCAGAAGTGAGGCGGGGGGGGGGAAGTCAGAGGTCTCTTGCAGATTGAGCCTGGCACTGTGGGTCCAGAAAGCTCAGCTGTGGATTGCCAGATGGCCTGATCAGCCATGAGGACTGCCTGTTTTAACACGCATTTAGAAAACGCAGCCCAACTAAGGTGCACTGTCCACTTGCAAACTGGCTCTGCAGTTACTACAGCAGTTCACAATACTCTTTGGGGAAAAGGGGGAGAAACCTACAGGGTTGAGATGCCTGCGAGATTCCCAGTACACTTTGCTTATGAACAACTGCAGCAGCTCCCACCAAACACAGGCCGGGACAGTTCAGTGCAAACTGCACGGACCAGCCAAGATGGCAAGCGACAGCACAAGCTGAGAAGCAGTGTGTGTGCTCAGAGCCTGCATCCAGCCCTGCTCCCCAGCCAGCTGGGCTTGGAGTGCTGGAGTCTCTCTCGAGCTGCAGGCAAGAGGCACAGGAGCTTTTGGCAGTGGTGATAAAAGCTTCAGAGCATGTCTTGCAAGACATCTTCATTTAATGCTTCAAGAGAAATATCTACAAGGATCAAATGTCCCTTAAAAACCTGAAACAAGATTCAGATGACTTTCCCACAGCATGTTAGTGTGGAAATTGGGGGCATCCTTGCAAATGGCGTGGGGTTTCATGAGGTCGCTCTATCATAAGAAGATATAAGAGACATTTTTTAGATTCTTCCCAGAGGGATGCTGTAGAAGAAGATCATGAGTGTGCTTCAGTTTCAGATGTGGAAAGTGTTATCTGCTTACAAGGAACTGGAGAACACAAGAATGGTCACCTGGGGCCTGACCAAAAGTGATCGGAGCCCCTATGCTGCTGGGCAAGCTGCTTAGGGAGAGAGTGCAGGGCAGTGCAAGCAGCAAGTGAGGGGTTGCAGGTACATCTCCCACCTTGCAGCATACAGGGAGCAAGGGGGTTCCTGAGCCGATGGGATCAGCCTTGCAAAGGAACAGAAATGAGAGCTTGCCATTTAAATGGTTTCTGAAGGAAAAAATCTGAAAATGGACACAGCAATAGCTTCCTTTCATCTTTGGGGAGCGCTACTACAGAGAAGTGAAGCGCTTCAGGAGAGTATAGGCTGGGTACACTTCTGCACCTAGATATATACATATACATCAATTTCTATCTAAGCTGTCTATATACAGCACCTTGCATTAAAAAGCCCCCATTTTGCTCCTGTAGTGCAATAATCCTAACAATAAAGAAGCACATTTGACTTCATTAAGTAAGCAACACTGATCCTTTAAGCAGGTGATTGGTTATCTTGATCATCAGAAACACTCAGAATCTTCTATGTTTAAATGTATCTGTCTTCAATTTAGTATAGATACACAGTCACTGGCAGATAACATTGTCACACAAGATAATAGGCTCCTGCTGCTAGATAAACACTTAGAGGAAGATGCACATTTGAATTTTTATTCTGTTGGCTTTAATGAGATGCCACCAGCTCAAGTTTGGCCCCATATTTAGATGTCATTAAGAGAAGCTCTATACAATCATAACAACAATAAAAACATTCCCAATAATTTTTAGAATAATTTCTACTGGAAATAGGCTTTTCTTGCAAACATACATTTCTTTGCAGACTCCATGCAGCATTGCGTTGGCAGATAAGGAACCATACGCAGTGAGAATGGGACTGAGGGATCTTATGGAGTGACCCAGGACTTGGCCACCTCGTGGGGGCCAGGTGCCCCCCCACAAGCAGAGATGCAGACTGTGCACACGTGGTAGTGATATCCTCTGTCCAAAGCACTGGTGTCAGTGCATGACATGATGCTGGTACAGTTATATTTGGCACGGACATAGGGTACAAATCTGGCCACCTAGATACACAGGCAGAAGAGATTTGGGCCTGCTGAGAGCCCCCGTTTACAGCGGTTTGAGCTCCTTCATGCTCTGGCACACAGGACACCATCCATTGCTCCTCAACAGCGGCTGCTCCCTGCAGCTCCAAAAGGCCCAAACCAGCCATGTTTACTGTTTTTCCTCTCTTTCTCTGCTTCATATGCTGCTGAATTCCAGTGTGTCCAGCTCCACATCCCTTTCTTGGTGACCTCTGAGAATTTTAAGATCTCCAAAACTCATTTTCTCCTTCATATTCCAGCAGGAATAACTTGGAGGAATAATAATTTGGCCATACATATATATATATTTATATCCTATCATATTATACTCTAAACAACTGCCTCTGGGTACAAGAAACCACATTAAAATGTATGCAAACTAAGTTAACAAATGTCAGCTAGAGGTCCCAAATACAAACTACGCTTCTCAGCCCCCAGGCTAGAAATCTGAATAAACAGATGTTCTTTGCACTGTGTCCTGAAGGTTAAACTTAACCTTTGTTAGACAAACAAGGGACACTGATATTCTTTTCTAAATAAGAAGGGTTGATGGCATATATAATCAAGGCTTAGACCATTTGACATATTTTAGGTTAAGGATTTTAGCAGAGGAAGAGAAGTTATAATATTTCTAGGAGAGGAGAAGCAGACAGACTGTACACAATAAATCAATAAATCTAGAGGTCAGAGGCATCCACTGAGAGACACCATCTCCCTGTTTCCATAGCTACTTTCTTTGCAGCTCAGGGTCACACCAGCTGGAGGGATGATCTCAAAGTCCCTTTGGAGGAACAGTTGCCCTCCGACACCCTGTTACTGGCAGGTTTCCAGGTTGACTCAGAGCAAGACCCAAGTTTTACTCTTTCACGTACCAGTGAGTTAGGGCTTGAGATCTGGATGTGAGTAATTCCACCAGAGATAAGCCTTGTCAGAAGAGATCTTATCCATAATAAGCATTTCAAAAGCCAGACCCATGCCCGTGTTGCAAAGACCCCAGTTCAAGTTCTGGGCTTAGCCCACTGATTAAAATCCATCTCTAAAGTCTGGTAGTTTTAGACAACCTCTACTTAAGTACCTAATCTATTTTATGCATACCTCTCCAAAGTCAATGCGTGTTAGCAGGATCCTGCCTAACACAGATAACAACTTAGACACAAGGTAAGAATGATATAACATTTCCAAAGACTATTTTCCTTATTAGCTCAATTTGATGTTTACTTGGAAAGGTATGTCCAGCCAGGACTTTGCTACTTTTAGTTGCAGCATCTGTATCTCTCCTGAGCAGCACAGACTGGCTTGCACCACGAGAATGGGATTCACAGAAGGTCACATCATTTCTGTGAGCTGCACAGTCAGTGAGATGGTGCCTCTGTGGGCTCTGAAACCTCCACGCCTTTGAGAAAGGCGAAAACATCACAACCACAAACTCAGTTCCACCTAGCAAACACAAATTTATATAAAAATACGGTCATGTGCAGCTGCTACTCACATTTATATAGCTTGCATAGAAGTCATCATCCCTGAGCTCCTCTCTGTACTTCTCCACACACAAGGGAACTGTTAAAGTAACAGACATGGGAAAAAGAAGAGAAGCTCTAAGGGCCTGGTGGTGCCTTTAGTTGATGGAGGAAAGGTTTACAGTCTAATACTCACAAAGAGCCTTAAAGAAAAATTCTGGAATGACCTATAGAGAAAACTGTGCAACACTTTCACGTGAACATAAAAATTGAAGAGAAAGTTGGGGAGAATCCTAGCCACTGTGTTGTTTTTTCCCCTGGACACAGGAAAACTAAATACACTGAAAGACCATTTGCTTCCTCACATTTTGGTCAGCAGGGTTTCCACTTCTTCTTGGGCTTTTTTTGGGCTTTGCAATATGAAATCAAGGCACATGTTCCTCTTGCTTTTGTGGCTGAGTATCTGCATTGCTTCGTATTTCTTTAGGCTGTGCTGCCTTTTCCTGCCTGTGCTTCTGTTCTGCTCTAACCTATCCTGCGTGTCTTTATCTGTGGATTTTTTTTCATCATCCGAAAACTTCTAACCCATGTACATATCCATCTTTCTAGCTCAGCAATAAATAACGTGAATATGAGCAGTCCATGTTCCAGCTGTAAAGTGCCAGGTGTGGTAGGGGCTGCCTCCCACACTTGATTGCTTTAATTTACCCATTTTAATTCTCTTCACATAACTGAGTGAATTCTTTCTCTACCCAGGCCATGCTTGCTGACCTTGGAGATTATTTTTTAGGTGGTTCTTTACAGGATGCTTCAAGTTCTGCTGAATTAGTTCCAAATTTTCTCAAGGCCTACCAAAAGACATTCTTTTACTCTGCATTTGGCAAAGTGAGATAGGCTGTCCGCCTGTCTGAATGCTCTGCAGGTGAGATACGAGAACCCCCTGGAAAATAGAAACGAGTGGTCCAGCTTGGCACAGCCATGATGGAACAGCAGCCCCATCCTAATCTAAAGGAAGGTGTTTGGGACATTCTCCTAGGGGCAGGGGAACAGTGTCGATTTGAAGACTATATGGGCTTAGTTTCCATAAAGAACCAGAATAAAATATATACCCCACTGCTGCTCACCGTGAGGTACCCTGGGGCCAGAGGCTGGCCAAACCTACAAGAGCAAGGGTTACAGAGCCGGGAAAGCCATTAGGACAGTTACGTTCCTTGCTGCTTTGCTGAGTTACACATCACTAACTAATCTAGAATGACTCTCAGGGACCACTGTTATTCAACAGAGGGCAATCAACAGGATTTTTTAATGTTTTGCCATGTTGTTTCAAGAATAATGGATTCAGGTGCAGAGACAATGCCTTGTAAACTGTCTGCAATAAGATACTTTGTATTAGGAAAGTACAGAACTATGATTGTTGATCATCTTATTAAATTTCAGGCTAAGTTTGCTGTAATTTGATTTACTGATGTGTTCTGAGTGAATCACAAACATTTTGAAATAAGAGCCTAGTACGACAACTGTGCACAACGATACAGAAAATAAAGGCCTTTTCCATGCCAATTGGAAATAAATCCACAGTTATTTAAATAAAGACATGAATTATTTATGGCACTTCTGTAGCACAAAGATGCTGATGCAGACACTATGATAACAGAGAATATAGAAACAGAAACTATGTATGTGACTTAACTGCCAATAATTCTGTAACATGTCTAAAGAAATAGTACCTTGTTTACTACAGCAAGCTATTCCCCCCAACACACAGTGGACATGAGTTTTTCTATATTACATTCATGCAATCAACTAGACTACATTAATATCCTCATACTAAATATTTTCATCCTAAAACTGAATCTTTGTTAATGTTATTAACACAGAAAAAGTATCTGTGAATACATCCAGCCAGATAAGCCCATTTCTATTGTAAGCTTTACAACAGTTCTAATGCCTCCCGCTGAAAAGTCAGCATTTTGCAAGACCTAAAGAAAAAAAGTTGAAAACAATTAAAAACCACAACTTTCATAGCCATTTTCCATGGGAACAAAGTCTTCTAGAGTGAGGGCAATTATTCCTTTTAAAATACAGCTTCCACTGTTCTGTTGCGAGTTGCACTTAAATAGGGACTGAACTCATCATCTCATCATTTAAGTGTATGTAAATAGTCTAAATACAGGACATTAGATCTCGATAAAAAAAATCTCTGCAAAAATGTTCATTGATATTTTGTGCAAATTAGAGCTAACTCCATTTTGTAAATGACAGCATCAGAACTCTCTGCTCCTCACAAATGATCTGGAATGGTAGATATTTCTGCTAATTGGTGGCACTTTGGCTGCCTTGAGTGAAAGTTGAGGGAGCATGGTTGATGCAAGGTGTAGTTAAATATTGGTTAAAATCAGTAACCAGGCCTTGGTAGATTCAAAACAGAATCCATGGAAAAGGGTGTGAACCGCACTACCCTGCTTCAGAGACCCACTGCTAGGGTTGTATTATTTCAATTATAAGCTGCCCTGCAGCTGTTAATAAAAGAAATAAAATTATAACCTAGAGATGTTGCACTTGCTGCATCCATAGCGTTAATGATCGTCTCATCCCATCTCATCCCATCTGTAACAGGGCATAACTTAAATAATATCCTTCTAAAACACAACCGAACTCTCTACTTTTAAGAGAGGGAATGCATCCCCTGGTGCTCACGTGAAGGCAGAGCTGCTGCACAAGCGCACAGCAGCTAAACATAATTTCCAGAGGAGCTCTTAATTGACTGCACTTGTGGAAGACGCATCAAAATGTCCCAAAATGAGCACATTGTTGCTTTTTTAATTTGCTCACAGTTTGCCCCCAGGTAAACCTCTAGCCCACTAACAGTTTTTCTTGGCCAACATAACCAATATAGATTTAGTATCTTTCTTTGCTAAATAAGAGGAACATTTACAATAGCTGCTGGCTAGAAAATTAAACAAGTGAACTCTTCAATTTGTCTGTCCCTGCCTGTCTCACTCATTAATTTTTTATGGAAATCAAAGACTAATTCTGTCTCTCTGCTTGTAATCACATTCAAAACATGCTCATGACTCAGTAATCTGCTTATGAACATTGCCGTTCTCTGCAGTAACTCTGCAGACACCCACATTTGGGGCGGTCTGAATGTTCACACAGCTTGCAGTTGCCAACACAATTTTTTTTCCTTGCTGTTTTTGTCGTCTTAGACTCTCCCTTCCATTATGAAAGCTAACGGGATGAACAGGAAACCCATCAAGACAAAGTTAGAAGTCATGAGAAGCTATTCATCACACTGCAAAACCCTAGTAAGCAATTTCTGATGGCTTTATTCAAATAGTGAAATTGCTGCTGGTGCCTTATCAAAACAAGCCCAGCCTGAAAGGCCAGATGTGAAATCCCACACTTACTATGTCAATGCAAGGGAAGTCTGATCCAAATTTGATATTTTGGCTTGAGCAAATGCAGATAGCACAGTTCCTCTGCATACAGAATGTACTGTGGATGAGGTTTTATTTTAAAATTAAACTAGTTGCCAAGATGTTAACTTTCTGAGCTGTGTTCAGCATCATAATTACCTGCTTCAACCAGTAATCAGTTGCCTTCGTGCAGCAGGGCCATCTAGTTATTATTCCTCATTCTGCCCCAGTCAAAAAGCCTCTGGGGAGGAACTGAGAGCAGGTATCCATGTCACCTTCTCACCAGCTACTGGAATAAAAAGTGGCCAAGGTGAATTCACATTTAATGGTAATACCATAATTTGTGTGCTCCTCGATGAGAAGAGACAAAAGGCAGCAAAGAACAAAGGACAAGGAACCGCTCCATGGGAGCACAAGGTACACAGCTGAGCTCATCATTGTTTTCCTTTTAGCTGCATTTTGACGGCTTAGCAACCCAGCAAATTTTACCTAGGAGAGAAAGGTGAAGCAAAGTGGTAATACTTCTCTATTAAGCAAATGCACTTTTCTTTATAGCCAGATTTTGGATCACAAAAATAAAAGAGAGGAGCACAGAGCTTCTTGTCTATTTTTGTGTATAATCAGTATAAATGCTTTTCCACATTCAAAACATGCACCAAAATCAACTATCTTGCAGCATGCAAATTTTTTTCTGACTCTGTGGACAGCACAAAGACTTAGGAGAGTTTGTAGCAAAATGATTTGAACATTTCTACTTAAAACCTTGCTCTGTACACAACAAACGTACATGTATGTTTTGCACAGACTTCTGGTAATGTATTCTGATGTTCTCACATGCTTCCTGCAATCACAGTCCCCAGAGCATAATATTTTGGAAGAAGCTAATTTGTCATATCATCTAAAGAAAACAAGCACAGGCTTCCCAGCTCCATTCACACAACAACGCATAAAAACAGAAAGGATTTCTTTATTCCTAAAGAATGAGCCATAAGTTGCCTAAAAATAAGCTTTGAGAAGCACATAAAAATAAACACCACAAATATGAATGAGAAAGAATTCTAAATGAGACATTTGTTAGATCCAAGAAGGCAAAGGAATAATGCAGCAACGTGTGCCTTCTCTTCAAAACTAATTCTATTTGATTTGACATGTTCGTTTTTGTGTGTTTACAGCTAGGCAGGGTTTTGCTGAAGAGATGTGGTCATGGGGATGCGCAAGTGGGTCAGAATGACATGTTTCTGCAAGCTGAATCACATCATTTTTTAACAATTACCTCCTGGAGAAAGTGTAACGACAAAAACACGCCGCTGCCAGCTAAGCAAAACCTCTCCTGAAAGTTCTTGTGCAGAACGTACTGTACTTCTGCTTATTTACCCCGATTCTTTGTTTTGTTTTGCCAACTACAGTGTTTCCATATTCATCTAGAGCATGCTCATTTTAGGCTTTAAAACTGGGTCAACACACCCAGAAAATTCACACCAAACCACAGTTCTTGAGCACAGATAGGCAGAGTTGTCAAAATATTCTCATCACTGAGTACATTTGTGCTTAGAGCAAAACCAACAGCCTGGAAAACACAAGTGCCCTGCAAGTTATCAATTAGCCCTTACATCAGGATAAACTTGTGTCAAGAGGAAATTACTTCCATTTTACGTGAAGAAATTCAGCTCTGCTCTGACTTACAGAAAAGGACAGCTTAGGAAAGACTCCACTTGCCTAAAGAAAGGGTATATTCTTGCTGTGCTGTTTGATAAGATCCTATAGGGGAGCTCCGATATCCTCAGTGGTGTACAATTTAATCTGAGCTTCTTCTGAGATTTCAAAGATTTCCCATTCCTCTTCAAGATGAAACAAAAATGCTTTCAGGAGATGTTTTCACAAAACCCACAAAGTCTCCCCAGAGCAACCCAAAGCTTCATGGCTGGGGCAGCAATTTGGATGCTGGACTTTCCACACTAGTCCCTGGCCTAAGTCAGATGTAGTGGGGTGATAAAGCAGTTCTCCCAGACCTTGCGCAATGGCCTGTCCAAGGCTATTTGCAATTTAGGGGAAAATACTGTTTTTCAGGGAATGGGTGTTTTCCGAAGAAAATATGCCTCCAGACATCATATTGCATAAGGTGCTTGCAGCATCTTTAGATGAACCAGGAATTGCACCTCATCCCAGCATGCCTGCCAGGCTGTGTGGCAGCTGGGTACAATGTCAGGGCTGCAGGTTCACGGGGATTTCTGAAAGTATAGAGGGGTTTCTGCTCACACTGCCTGTGCTGTACTGGATCTTGCAGTTTGAGCAGGAAAACTTAATTTGCCATGCATTCTTAATCTCAGTAACCCTGCTTACGGATCTGGCAGCATGACCAGTGACCCAGTATTTTTGGAATTGTGAATGACACGTAGGAGACCAAAGAGCAGCTATAAGGGAAACCTCAGCATTGGGTGTAGTATGAACTCTGGTCTTTCTGGGGTCATCCACATGAGAGCACCCAACACAAACTGTTCCAGTCCACCCCAAAGTCCACCACTTTCAGCAAGGGCCACTGCTCCAGAGCGTGCTTTTCACCAGGGACACATGCCAAGCTAACAAAAGCTCTGCAATTCCGGTGCAACTTATAGATTAACTGTTTTTTAGTGAAACCGATTCTCCACAACAACCTGGATGTCAGAGAAATCCACCTTCCTACAAATACTCTGAAGAGCCCCCATTTCCCCAGCTGGTCTCTTCTTGCTTACAGCCTTCTAGGCCCATGAGCCTTTTGCTTCAGAATAACAAGATGAATCAAAAATACTGAGATATAACATAACTAAAGCTTCAGGAAGAATGCAACATTTTTAAATTTTTTTTAAGTTTCTTTCATTTGCAATGGCTCAAATTGGACTTTCTGTCTTTTTTAAGCTTCTCTTACTGCCTCTAATTAAAGAATTCATTTTATTTGACTAACATATGCAGAGACATATTCCATAAAACTGTACCTGAACCACATTTTTTCATTAACTATAACAAAATTGACATCTGTTGTTTTTTTCTGAGCTTTGGAACAGATCTAAGATAAGAAAATATTTAGAGCACTGTTATCCCAGGTTATGCTTACCAACCATGCTTCTCAGCTCCATATCAAACACAGAGCCAGATGGTAACAAGCAGGTGAGCTTTTCCCTTCCTGTAGATATTCATGCAGGCCTATATGGGTAGTAATAAAGTCTGCTAAGAGCACATGAATCTAATAGTGGGTGGTCCAGATGCAAAGACTAAACCTTTGAACTGAAGGGTAGGTAGCAACATATTAAAGACTATTTCGTTACCTCCAGTTATGGGAGGTGTATTACTAACTACTGCAAGTTATGCTTAGATGGAGAAAAGCATCTTGCTCATGATTCATAACATGGCACCACAAGGTAAAAGGCAGAAATGTCGGCTCCATAGAATTTAACAGAAAAATTCCTATAGACTTGGGTGAAGCCAGGGCTTCCTCCCAAAACATTGGCCACATCTCTGCCTTCCTGCGCTGACATTTTCCTGCCCTAGTATCATGTTTTCCTCTTCTTTTACATGACATCCTCCTAACTTAATCCTTCCTCCATTTATGATGTCTTTTATGATGTCTCTTTTCAAGGCACCACCTTGCCCCAGTACATCTTTAGCTGCTTCTCTTTCTTTTCTCTTTTCTTTTTGCATCTTTTTCGAGCCACTGGAAAAAAGATTAACCTTTACAGCACAGTGTCTTCCTAGCTGAATGAGGCAAAAGAAATCAAAATGCACCTCTCTTTTCCCAACCAAGGACCTTTGGAGAGTTTCGATCCTGTGAGGAGACTGAACTCACAGACCTGAAATTTGCTAAGATGTATTTACCCGCACTAGTCCTAATTTAATGTTCTTGGTTGTACGTGGCTCCCAGTCCCAGTCCTACCTGTCTAGTCTCCGAATAGCACTGCAACACGTTTCTAGTTGAATATCACAGGGGCACCTCCGTCAGACTCCAACAGGATTTAACGAACAGGAAAATATCCTTTTTGAAACACATGATGGCTTTCAGGCTACTGAATGGGGTAAATGTAAATCGCATGCTCAAGATCAGTTGATTTTAAAAAAAAAAGTGTAATGGATAAACTAATTTCTAACAAGACATATATTCCCCCTCCAGTTTCAGTACTGCCAATATAGTGCTACATCTATTAGTATGGCACACAGGATGGACGGGTCAGAAGAGTTCAGTCTTAAATTTGTAGGAAAAATGATGCTGTATTTTCCAGTTCTTGTCTGTGTTAAACTCTCCATCTTGAGATATGCAACACTTACCAGCTTACACGTTTGGCATTTCCCGCAGTCCTTGCTTTGACTGAATGCTCATTCTCCTGCTTTGGACTATTTCAGAGCCTCTTAACAAGGGAAAATAAAACTGGCCAGGAAAATAAATTACTTTTTGAAAAAGATCACAGTAGTGCAGACATGTTTCTGAGTAACTGGATTGAGAAAGGGGACAGCAATTACAAACCATATGTTGAAAAGTACCTGGACAAAGTGACTTTGCATTACAAATTGGGCTTTGTGTTTATTCAAAGGCATCAATTTGTCTTGTGTTAATGGTTAACAGTTAATGGTTAATTCAAGTAGTAGTTAATAATATTCAATAACAGTTAATAGTTAATTCAATAAAAAATTAAAATAAATAATAAATATTATTTATATAACTATCATTTGAAATTATTATTTAATACAAAAATAATGAAAATCAATAATAGTTACTAGTTCATTCAAGTCACCTATTTAATGTTTCAGGGACCCGTGTAAAGAGAACTTGTTTTCAAGAATAAAACGTCAATGAGCTATTGCAACAACATGGTATTCCCAGGGAAGAATTTGCACCGGAGCTAGAAAACTGCTCACCAGAAATTCATTACAAAGATTCAAAAACCCTTCTAACCCACAGGCTGTATCATGCTATCAATTGATATGCAGCCCTTTCCGTTAATATCAGTGAGGATTACTGCTTTAAAATGCTCCTGAATTGTTCACTGCTAGAAATAACAAACCTTCTGCTGGTGACGCTGCGAAGCTCTCCCAGACCAGTGGCATGACATAAAACCGAGCCCTGCGGTCTCTGCACAGGAATGTGTGCACTGGGGACGAGGGCTGCCAAACACCTCCCGTTAGCCACCTCTAACCTATGTTGATAGCTAGGGTTTGCGATACCAAGGTCTATATTTTAGAGGAATGTTGCCCAGGTAATGCAATCCTGACACCCGTATTACAGCATTGTGCTGTGTCTTTGTCAGAGCTTTGTAATGCATAGAAACAAGGCTTACTTACAAAATATCCCCCGCTGACAAGGGGCATGCCCCATTGGAAGCGGCTGGGGCTGCACAGCTCTATTGCAGAAAGTTTCTGCGCTGCCTGGGAGAGGGTGGGTTTTTTTAGCTACCCAAAAGGGTGAGTTTAAAAAGTGAAAAGTAAATTCCTAACTTTACACTGTTACCCAACAAAACAAGACTGCAGCCCTCTCTGGTGCACTGACCAACACAGCACTAATCTGGTTTTTAAGGAAACATTCAGCAGTCGTCTCCTCTTGTCATTAAAGAAGGAAATGAGATGGGCCATGCATGGCCTTTACAGCTGTTAGCGATGAGCCTGGCAGGATAATTTGGACCAAGTTCTCCCTCCCCGAACCCCAGAGCAGGCTGGTGTATCTGTGCTCCAGCAAACCCCACCAGCCTGCCCTGGCACGGGGGCAGAGACGTCTTGGGTGATGGGTTTCCCTTCCTCACCTCCTCTGCAAATTCTCGCTGGGTAAAAACCACCTCCACAGACTCCCTCCCTGCCCCAAGTGCTCAAGTTGGAGTCCTGTCTCTTGTACACAGCTCTGCAACAAAAAACCAAGTGAGAGAGAAACTGCCTCTTGCCGAAGAAAAATTTGCAAGAAGGAAGAGATTAATGTGGAACAGCTGCGCTATGGATTTTATGAATAATTTGCTGAAAATAAACTTTAATGGCAAATTAAGAACAGAGATTAGCTCTGCAGTTCTGTGTTCTCAGTGGGTAACTTGCTTGCACAGAAGTACATGACAAAACTTGGCACCACGAGCAGCTCAACTGGCAGCGTCTCCCCGGGAACAAGGCAGTGATGACCCGCCAGGGCTGCTGCCTGCCGGGGTGCAGGCGGGCGGCTGGCAGGGAGCTGCTTTCCCACAATCTGCTCAGCTCTTGCTGAGGCTTTTGCTTTTGGGAGCTCTAAATGTAATGAGCTCCTTGAGGAATAAAAAGGAGATGATGGCCAAGTGGATCAGCTCAGCTGCTCCTCTCCCCTCTGCATCACTCCCAAGAGGTGATACAGTTTTTGGGCAGGGGTTGAACTCTATCGCCCATGGCAGGGAAGCCACTGACTGCCTGTTTCAGCCTTCACTCTCCTGCATGGATCTATTTTCCCTTGTTGCATTCAGGAGGGCATCACCAGGTCAGACCCCCAGTTGAACCAACTTTCATGTGTCTCCACCAATTTTGATTCCCACCCCAGGTGCCGCAGGGAGCCGATACCTAGCGGGTACCCCACTGGCCTATTTGAATGCGTTCCCTGAGCTCGCCAAGAACTCATGTTCTTCAGTTTGCATCTCCTAAATACTCAGCAGCACAAAACCCCCACTCTCCCTCCTGCTTTCCACTCCTACCCCAGGTATTTAACCCTTCCCCAGCAGCAGGGCACCAGGGAGGTGGGTTTAGTGGTGTGACAGCCCCTTCCAGTAAGCAGCAGGATGCAAGGTAAGGCACACTCTGCCCGGCTCCATGGCATCTCTGCTACCTCCAGCAATGCCCATTTCTAGGATCGTGCCTGGCTCAGTCTGCCCAGCAAACACCTTCCTGTTGCAGCCCCCAATTCCGGATACAGCACTGTCGGTGCAGAGCGTGTCAGCTCCCCTCCTGCTACCCTGTGCCTAGGGCCAGAGCACACAGGAGGTGCCTCCCCCCGGGAGCGCTGGGGCTCGGGTCCCTGACTGACAGGCAGGTGGAGGCTCTCCCTGTGGGAGGGATGTTTCTCTGCTGCACGCCTGTGATCTGTGAATTAAACCCCTTGGCTCCATCATCAGTTTCTCCCATAACAGCTGGGCACTGACAGGGAGAGGGATGAAAACACCAAGCCATTCCTCCTCCTCTGAAAGGATAAAGGCCAATAAAAAATGGATATTGGCAGGCTGGCATGAATTACCACGTGGGCTGACGTTCTGAAATGTCCCAGCTTTGCCAGCATGCCTGACTGCTTTGTGGACATTGAATAACATGACCCCAAACACAGCAGAAACCGCTTGTGTCTGCAGAAATGATGGCAATTCATTTTGTGGTTCATTCAGCCATCTCTGATCACTGCTTTTGCTTCAGTTGAGAAAAGGCATTAATCTGATTAATTTTTTCTCTCTGTAATTCAGATCAGACAATCTCCATTTACTAAACATGATTGATAAATGAATTAATTGCACAACAGTCATTCCTGACACTAGTTCAGAACACACAAACTGTAAATAAGTCACTAGGAACCTCTATGTATGGAAGATAAATTATGGATCATTCAGGATATTTTCGAGCTCAGTACCAAGGGAGGATTGAAAGACTGTTTAACCTTGTCCAGTCCAATTCTTCCTCATCTTATACCCTCAGCAGCCATAAGAGATCACTGGAGTTGCACGGCCAAGCACGAAGGCCTGTTTGGATGGATGCATTGCATCTGGCAGAAAAATTTTCCCCCGTATTGCTTCATGCTTTTCTGAATTGTGTTCTTATTCCATAAGCACAAGAAGTCTTTTTTTTTTCCTTTTTGAAACAATAAGATTCAGCCAGCGAGTAAAACAAAAGTGTTTTCTCTTCAGTACTAAATTTTTGTCGCTTTTTATGTTTGCTTGCTTGTTGAATGAGAAAATTTGAAGAATTACATAGTATATGACAGAAGACATCATCACTGGCAAGAGGCAGTGGTGGAAGGTTCCCAGCGTAGCCAGCAGCAGACCCAGGCTCACAAGGAAATGACACTTGCTCCTTTACTAACCCACGCAGACACACGGGGCAGGTTGCAGTTGCGATACACCCTGATTAATGGAAAATTGTTCCTTAAAGCTGATGAATCACTCATCAGGAAACACGAAGCACATCCAGTTCCTTCCGGAACAGGAGGACGTTTACTAGCTGCTCAATAAGCTTTATTACAGTATCTCCTACAAGCTTTATGCATGCAATCAAAGCGTCTACATCAAGTTCTGCACATTTTAAACACCTCCAATAAAGCAATGTAATGACCTTCACAAAAAAAGTTAATAAAGGCCAAGAATAATCAAGTTTTACATTAGTGAGGCACAAATATTAACCATATGCAAATTGCACTGGTAAATCTGAAAGGAGCAGGCGGCATCCAGCGCTTTGCATAGTCACTGGAGATACTGGGACCAGAGACAGCATCAGGAAAGACTCTGGTTCCCAGTCCTGCAAGACAAGACATGGGGTAGACACGCATCTCGAGTGGGGAAACTAAATGCAAACGTGTTCATAGACCCCTCTTTAGAAATGAAAGGAGCAAAGCGGTAATTCAAATGTCATTTGATTTTTTATGACTTCAACAGCCAAACAAATGCCCTTTCCCAGGATTGGTTAAAACTACTGTAATGGCATACAATTAGGAAAGACATTTAATAAATCAATGCCATCCCCTGCATGCCTCGGGCTGACTGACACCTCCGTGTAGGTCCTTGGAAGCTGTCCTGCTGAGAGATGGAGCTGTGAGCGGTCAGGGGACACAGAAAGGACTGTCACAGCAAGGAGAGCATAGCAGGTACAGCAGCTCTCTGCAGTGCTGCCTCTGGCTTATTGCATGCTCCTGCTGAAACAACCCTTCTCGCCCCAAGCCCACGCAATCGATCACTGGTGGAAAAGCCTAGCAAAGTGCTCCCTTTTTTTTAATCCGGAGTGATTGTATAAAGATGTACAGGTAATCTCACAGCTCCTGCACAAAAAAAGGTTTGATATATCACTGTATTTTCTGGCTGTCTGCCACTACCCAGCAAAGGACCTGTACTCTCACGTCTTCATGCATTTAATACATTGTGCATCTAACAGCAACATTTTGGTTGGTTTACTTTGCACTGCACTACAAGCTCATCAACAGAGTAACAAGATCTACTTCTTTTGTAAGTATCGACAAAGAAAACTGAAAAAAATAGTCATTGCATTATTATCCCCTTCTTCATCCCCGCTCCTTCTCCCGTGCTCCAAGGATGCAGACATCCAACAGAGGAGGTGTTTGAGACAGAGACCGTTTACCTTCAGCACATTGCCGTGACCAGGGCTGTGAGGCCCTTGCCTCTCAGACCAGTGCTGAGACCACAAGAGGGATAAGTTTCAATAGCAGAAGCATCATCACGTCAGACCACGGATCAGATTTAACCTGCTTTATCTGTATATTCACAGCCATGCCACAGGGAGCATGCTACCAACCTCACAGACCCACCAAGAATCATCCCAGGGCCAAGCTGTTCTGTCCACATTAGAAGACGACATTTCACATGCATTTCCACTCCTTCTGCATGTTGTCATGTGCAATCCGGCAGGAGCCCATAGGGCTTAAATAATTGGAGCAAAGCAAGGAAGGTTGTCTCTCCTTCCTCTACAGAGAAAAGGCAACCACCCAACTCACTCCATCCCAGCCACCCCATGGTGAGGATGCCCAAGGCAGTTTCTATCTCCATGCCTTTGACGGTATCAGCTGATCTATACAGTTTGATGCTGACAGCTTGCACTCAGGTCGGGGGCCGCAGAAGCAACCCAGCAGCAAGCCTGGATTTTAGATAAATAATTTCCCAGCGTGCCTCTAATTCTAGCCCTTGCCCCACTTAAAGCTGAGTGAGGGGTGACACTTTGAAGTCACAGACTGGAGAGCAGTGCTTCCAGAGGCCACACCGCCTGCAATCGCAGCACAGCTGTAATTGATTTTTTTAGGGGTCTTCCATGCTGCTAGTCTGGTCCTATAATTACATTTCAAAACAAAGTTGCCTGTCAAGATGAAGTCTACTTTCCTGATGATGCTGATTTTCTCTTCCTTTCATATTGCAAAATAATACAAATAGGATGAAAGAACCTTTTTTTTTTCCCAGATCTTTTTTTTTCATCTAGGCTGCATAATATTAACCTCCAAACTAGGTCAGCTCGGAGAGGGAGCATTTCATTTAATCTGTTACAGTGATTAACAAAGCTGTTATATTGTTAAAGATTAAATGTGAAGGGTTTACCAAAATATCAACCACGTAGTGTAAATGGCTCCTAGATGGTGCTAAGAAAAAGCAGGCAGGATGCAGAGGAAGACTAAAGAAAAGAGCCTGACAGAAGCCCATCAGTCTGAAGCTCTGACATTTTGAGCATCTTATCATTCCCTGGGATTTGAAATGACGTTATCCCATCCATTAAGAAATTCAACACATTCCACAGCACACATAGTCCTAACGCACAACATCGTTGACAGGTCAAGGGTGAGGAAAGCCCTCTACACTCCAAGATACAGCGGGTCTCATATCTTCTGTTGTTAACTTACACCTTTTTAAAATTAGTCAGGAAATGTAGCATCCAGCCCTTTAACAGAAATAAAATTGGAAACAAACCCTTCTTCTCCCTCCCTCTCTTCCTGGCATTTGTGCTACCTGAAGATACAACCCTCAGGGTGAGCGGTTTTGGGGGTGCTCGTGAACAAGTCCTGGCATCTTTATTTTGGCTATAGAGCAATAAGCCTCAAGCATAAGACCACTGGTTGGAGACATTTAAGCAGGCTTGGGGTCCTGGCCAGGGCAGAAGGCTGCCCATCAGAGGAGCCCTGCCCACCACTGTAATTTTGCTTTGGCATTGCTTCATTTTGGTTTGGCAGTCCTTGCTCTGTGGGCTTTTGTACTTTTTTTTCTTACTTAGAAAGAAACACTCCCTGTCCCATCTGCGGTCCTGAAGGGTCAGATACAGTCACAGATGGACGGTGCCTCTGCCTGCAGCCCTGCTCCCCACCCGGACCCCGTGGCCCCGGGGAGCCTGCCCGTAAGGGAGCACTGCCTGGACCAGAGCACACACCCGGTGTCTGCATCCTTGATTGAGTTGTGGTAATGGAGAAGCATTTTATTACCCTTTTATTATCTTTGTTAAGAGTCTTAGCAAGGGAAATGAGCGTTACTATGAAAAGCTTCACTATTGTGCCCAGATCAGGAAAACACTCATTGCAGCAGACTCCGGTAGGTGTCTGTCCATGCCGCAGCCTCTGGTCAGGTGCAGTATTTGCTGCCTTGTCTCACTTGCTCTTCTGGCTCTCCTCACTGCCTCAGCATGTCTGAAATGCTGGAACAAGTGTGCTGAGAAAAGCCTGGAGCTCAGTCTAGCTTCCTGCAAAACACACACCTCCATTGACTTCAATGGGAAAAGGAGCTGACCTTTAAATCTCGTGTTGCATTAGGCTTGGAATAACTCAGACCTCTTTCTGTACAATGATTTTCAAGTATATTAATCATATACAACAATTCATGGAGGTTTTGTGTTACTTCACTACCTTCTTATTTCCCCAAACCCCTGGCAAATAATCTCCTCCATATCTGATGGTGTCTGGAGTACGGATGCTCTTCAGGTGCCGTCCTCATTTCTTGCCAGGGAGTGGGGGATGTTTTACACCTTGCAGTCAGGGATTTTGCTACCTTTGTAGATATGTTCTGCAAAATCCTCAGCTCCTTTTAGGACTAAAATTAAGCCTCCTTCATTGTGTGTTTAATTAACTTTTATTTGCTTGACATTTCATTTTTATTATTTTTAAGCAGTCTGAGGTTCTTGGCATTAAAAGCACATGTAAACTAATCCAACTGATAGACTATCTTCACAAAGGACTTTTTTCTATCATGCCACTAGGAATATTTTTCTGGGGAAAGAAAGTGGCTCCAAAAATTCACCTTGATTACTTCGGTACAACTGACACCATGCAAGGCAATAATAGGGGGGGAGAAAGTACCTGCTGAGAACATGTGGACACTAAATCAGACACGTTACGCTTCTGGTTGAGCTCCTCCAGGTACCATTAAGGGAGTGGTGTGATTGCAGAATATTTATTTTATTGGAAAGAAAGCATTTATTTCCTGAGTGTTTTAAAACCTGATTTTAGCCTGGTTCCCTAAGGGATCAAAGAAGAAAAAAATCTCTGAACTCCTCCACCTGGTTACTTCCATGCTCCTCCTCCCGCCCTTCCCATTTTGGGCACATTTGGGAAAGGACCTGGTGTCTCCGAGATGTGAAGCCTCTTCTGCCTGGGTGGACAACAGTGGCAGGATGCAGGAACAGGAGCCTGTCCTCACTGTGCACACTGCACAAAGGGAGCGGGGAGCCGCCGGGCTCCGCCAGTATTCACCCATCGCACCCAGGGCTCACTCGAGAGGAAACCTTTCACTGCAACAACATCCTCTCCAGTGGTCCCATCAGCTTCTAGCCTGAGCACAAATGACCCAAATAAAACACACAAACAAACAAAATTCATCAACATGAAGAGCAAGCCTGAGGGGAGCACAAAATCCACTGTTTTGATAATAATTTTATACATATATATATAATCATACACACACACACACATATCTGAGAAGTAGAGGAAGAGTTTAGGAGAAATGTTGCATATCATAAAAAAATTGAATCAATTAATATACTGGGCATTATCAAGACACCAGCTTGCTGAAGTGCCCTCAAGAAAAAAAATACTACTTTTGCATTTACAGATCATCTCAACCCACAATGTTCCCCCTATCCATTTCAAAGAACTCATAATCCAGCAAAGAGAGGAAACTTGGCACTTACTGCATATGAAATATTTTTGCAATGGCACAGTTGGTATATTGATTACATTACTTCTTTTTAAATATTTTAACACAGTCTTTGGCTAATGGAGTATTTAATTAAAGAGAAATAAACATTAGTTTTCAGTTTATGGGTAAAGAATGCCCATACCAGCATGGGCTGCAGGATATGATCCTCACTGTCTTTGCAGATTTATCACTTCTACCAGACACGGAGGATATAAATAACATCAGCCTTAGACTGGTGGCACCCACTCAGTCTTCAACACTTCATAATATTCTGCTGAAAAATCAGTGTTCTCTGAAATCCTAGTCCTGAATAGCAGGCAACTTCTTCTCAACAGAAATTAAAAATAGTTGGGAGATGAGCAGTGGGGGTACAGTTGTCATTATTTAACCATATAGACAACATAGTTATTTGGATGATAATATAGCCAATATGCTGTTTCCTGAGAATAGAAAATAATGTTTAATAAGCATGAGGTTTACAAACACCCATTTTATTCCTGTTTTTTTAATTAATTTTTGCTTCCATTTCCCCTATAATCTGATGGATCCAAAGTGAAAAATTGAATTTGCAAATTCCACCCTCTTACTGAAAAATGATATTCCAGTCTGCATGGATGTGGAAAAGAAATATTCAAATGTGTCGCTGCAGACAAATGGGCCTTTTGGAGCCTTTGTTGCCAACACCTCCACTGAAATCAAACTAATAGGGGCCAGGCAAACTTTTCTGCAGCCTGACAATAACTTCAGACCTCACCAAACCCAGAGGAGAGACCTCAGAGATCAGGGATGCCTCCTCCCCAGAATAACACTTAGGGTGGAAGATAGAGCTGAGCTCTTAAGAGAAGAAAAGAGAGACTTCAAAAAGCAACTTTGGGCAAGAGAGAAAACTGAGGATGATCAGCCACAAAGGGATTATCTTGGCCACTAATGGTATTAGAATGCAAACACATACTTGCATATGGTTTTCACAATGTGACCAGGCTGACACAGGGAAGGGACGTCCATGGTCTTGAGGTGGCTCAGATATCCCCACGTGGACCATAGGAAGGAGTCTGAGCCCTTCGGAGCTTCAGCCCTTCTCTGGTGGCTCAGATCCAGGCACCTGCAGCTCCCTGCCCCTCGCCATCAAGCTGAACCCACAAGTCAGTGTCCCTGCACCAGTGCTGAGGTGATCAGGTTGGGAAAGCTCAGAATTGGAGAAAACTGGGGAAAGTGAAGAGTTAGAATCATAGAATAGAATCATAGAATAGAATCATAGAATAGCTTGGGTTGGAAGGGACCTCTAAAGGTCATCTAGTCCAACCCCCCTGCTGTGGGCAGGGACATCTTCAACTAGATCAGGTTGCTCAGAGCCCCGTCCAACCTGACCTGGAATGTTTCCAGGGATGGGGCATCCACCACCTCTCTGGGCAACCTGGGCCAGTGTTTCACCACCCTCAGCGGAAAAAATTTCTTCCTCATATCTAGTCTAAATCTACCCCCCTTTAGTTTAAAGCCATTCCCCCTTGTCCTGACGCAACAGGCCCTGCTAAAAAGTTTGCCACCATCTTTCTTATAAGCCCCCTTTAAGTACTGATAGGCTGCAATAAGGTCTCCCCGAAGCCTTCTCTTCTCTAGGCTGAACAACCCCAACTCTCTCAGCCTTTCTTCATAGGAGAGGTGTTCCACCCCTTGATCATTTTTGTGGCCCTTTTCTGGACCCGCTCCAACAGGTCCGTGTCTTTCTTATGCTGAGGGCTCCAGAGCTGGACGCAGTACTGCAGGTGGGGTCTCCCCAGAGCGGAGCAGAGGGGCAGAATCCCCTCCCTCGACCTGCTGGCCACGCTGCTTTGGATGCAGCCCAGGATACGATTGGCCTTCTGGGCTGCGAGTGCACATTGCCGGCTCATGTCCAGCTTTTCATCCCCCAGTACCCCCAAGTCCTTCTGGGCAGGGCTGCTCTCAATCCCTTCATCCCCCAGCCTGTCTTGATACCGGGGGTTGCCCCGACCCAGGTGCAGGACCTTGCACTTGGCCTTGTTAAACCTTATAGTTACATAGGGTCAAGCCAGAAATCTCCACCTAAAAGACATAGCTGTTTGCTCTGAGGTTGTTCACCAAAAGATGGGAGCAGGAACCTCTCCCAAGGCACCCTTAAGCTTTGGGCATGCTATTTAATGGTGTCACCATAACATTTTGAGGGCTGTCACCTGTCCCATGATTCACACGGTGACATTTCTATTTCTGCACTTTGAGACGTGGTTTTTCACCCAGCTGCCAGCAGCACGGCCCAGGTGTCTGCAAATAACCTGGAGCTCTGTGCCTGCAATTCAAATTATTCTTCTTCTTGTGCAGCACCTTGCAATTGTCAACATTGATTTTCAAATTTGCAGTGCAGCGTTAACCAGGAGCTGCTCTTCCTAAGGGATTTCTGCTGGCTGTTCTTCTTTTCCTTCTCTTTATTTTTCTTGCCTTAGACAGACCTTTGGGAGAGAGCTCCTCAGCACAGAAATACTTTGGGTGCCAAATCCTCATCACAGTGGGGTGTAGCCAGGAGGCTCGCATCCCTCTGCCAGAAAAACTCTTTGCTTTTCAGTAGCTCTCAACCCCAGCATCCCTCTGGCAGCCAAAGGCAGGAAAGAGCAACCTTATTCCCATCCCAAAGCACTTATTTTCCCCCCTCCTCTGCAGGCTTCAACTCCACAAGACGCATCCCAGCTCACAGGTGTTACTCTGGTCCAGGTCTCTCCCCACAGTGTCTTCACACAGCTGGCCTCCAATTTGCCACTCTGGCTCCAAACATAGTTTTTAAAATCAAAAGGAAAGCCAAGGCACGGAGAGCAACCCAGCTCTCGATCTGAGAGAGCCATGCCTGCCCGGTCCTCGGCAGCATACCGAGGGACACGGCTCCCCCCATGCCTGCTGGCTCGCCGCCCGCCTTTAGAGCAGATTAGGTATCCAGAAACAGAAGAGACTTTTTATTTGCTACTTCTATGGAGAGCTCTTGAGTTGCTCTCTGAGCAGCACTCATTTAAGAGCTGGCATGGCAGCCTTCGATTTCTTTTTAAGCAATCAGCGGTGGAGGCAATTTTAGAAAAGGAATGCAATTCTTGTAAGAACAATTTCTGCCTGGGCAAATGCTGCTGTCAGCAGTGGTACAAAGAAAACCAGGAAAAGAAAATTCTGCCTCCCGGGAGGGGTGGGAACAGCAAAGGCTGCACCAGCGTGCTGTGCCCCATGGCTTGTGGTCTCCCCAGGACCGCAGCCATGCTCACAGGACAAGTGAGCTACCCTGAGACATGGAGGTGGCATCTCATCCAATAAACCCCACTGAATGTCCCACGGGTCCTTCCCCTCTCAGAAAGCAAGCAGATTGTTTGCCTTTCTTTTCTGCCTTTCTTTCATTGCCATTTCTTTCCTGGTTTTCTTTCCCCAGCAAGGAAACAAAACCTTCACAGCACTGTATCAGGTCAGAGGGTTTTACCGCTTGCACCATGGACCATTTTCAATCATGCTGATTGCTCAGATACCCTGGGGAACGGCTGGGTTGCAGAGCCCCCTGGGCTCCCTCTGAAGCACTTCTCTCAGGAATGAGAATCACACGGGGTAATAAGGTACCGTTTCTGCTCTAGTAACACTTTCTTTCATGCTGAGACAAACATGCTGTTCCCTGTTTCACACCCCTCTCATTCATTTGCCATGTGCTGCTGGCTGAGAGTCCAGCAGAGCAGCTTGCTGGTGGAAAAGGTCTGGATGCAGCAAATAAACAGGATTTTAGATGATTAAATTCTTAGGGGATTAAGGGGGAATATATACATATAGTTATCCATTTTACTCATTCTTTCACATTATTTTTAATGAGTACCTATACATATGTTGAAAGACAAGGAAAAGTAGAGAAAAAAAATGAAAACTGCAGGAAGAGCTGGGTGTGGTATTCATGACACAAGAAGGGACCGTGCCACGCGGCACTGAGGAGAGAAGCAATACTAACAGTAGCATGAAGCCAGCAAGCTCCCCCACGGGCGTCCTGCGACCCCCCCAGACAAACAGCCACAACAGCCACTACCTGCAGAGCTGGAGCTGGCACTGCAGCTTTCTGAGAGATTTTAATGAAGCTACTGCAGCTATTTTCTTGTAGAAACAATGCAAAGATATTTTTAATCAGCACATCCACTTGGGAAGGAACAGGGCAGGAAGAAAAATTGCCCCTGCAGAATAGACATTAATGCCTCAAGGGCATGGCCCCGGGGACTTGCCAGAACTTCTTGCACTTGCCAGAGACTCACTGACTAAGTAACCTAGTGCCATTTTTCTTTACTTTCCTTATTTTCTGCTTTCATGACAGAAATCCCTAAAGGACAGAATGTGACGGGAAAATGAAGGGGAGTTTGGCTCTGGTAGAACACTTATGTGCAGCAGCCCCATCCTATTCCTTCCTCGGGTTCATTCCTATCCCTTCATCACTTGACAACTTCTAGCTATTATTAATTTCAGCAGGTAAAAGAGGACAGATCCTCTCTCCCCCTGTCCAAAAGCCTGACTTCTAAAACTCTGCATAATGAGCTGAGAAAATAAACCTCAACACGTCACATACAACTCTGATCTGGGCTATGTTGGAAGAGAGTTCTGCCGATGGCAGTGTTTCTCCTAATAAAGTTTTATAATAATGCATTTGCAAAATATATCAGGCTCCAGGAAAGCACTAAAACTGCTTGAATCACTGCGTTTCAAACATCCACATTTTCAAGGCTAATAGCTCTAAGAAATGGAGCATGCTGCACCATAGAGCAGACAAAAATGCCCAACTCAAGAAGCCAAACAATGAAAACCAGTTTGCAATTTCCCTTTCCAAAGGGATTTGGAGATCGCACTCAGCAGAAAAGCCAGGGAAAAAAAAGTAATTTTAAGACCCTTTCTTTCCCCTTGAAATGGCTCTGGGGATCTGATGGCACCTGGATCCATCCAGCAACAACAGTGGTCACTTGGTGGTTTGTGAACCCAATGGAGACACAAGCCTTGCCCAGTCTGCAGTGACCACCAGGTTCTGGACCCTGTTTTGGCATGTTTTGGTTGTCCAGATCTGCCCCCCATCCCCAGGCCCCCACGTTTAGCAGATATACTCCTAAAACCACATTGGAGAATTGGAGTTTGCATAGCATTTCCTCTCCCAGATGTCTCTGGGAACAAGGAGTGCTTTGGCAGGGAGTTTGAGAGGGTCTTTGCCTCTGCTTAGTGCCCTCATTAAGCTTATCAGTGAGTCCAGGAAAGATCTGGTGTTTGCTTCAATCCTTCCCTTAGCACTCCAGGGGCCAAGGGAATTGGTATCTCATGCCAGGTTTGCACCAGGCTCTGCCAAGCTCTACTAGTGGTGGAATTTTTAAAAAATACACTTGCTTCTATCTGCCACATTCTCTGCTGGGAAGATATATAGCAGAAATGCATACTGCCAGCATGAATTGCATTTGCCAATTGAGCTTATTTTGCTCAGTAAAACAGCTTTGAAACTGTGTTTGTGTTTTGCTACAGTGGCCAAATTTCTCAGCACAGACAAAGCTGAATTCCCAGCTCCCAGCTCTGCTGGGGCACAGGAGGGGGTCTGGCTCTGCCGACCCTGGGGCAGCCTGGGAGGCTGTCCCGCTCCTGCCTCTTTCATGGCTCCTCCATTCCCCGGCTTCCCTGCTTATGCCGATGGGGAGAACTGACCTCACATGAGTCGATTCGAGAGATGATTTTTCACACTGCATATTTCATCTTGCAGTTTGTATCAGCTAAAAGCTGCCCTTCTTGCAGTTTTGAGAACTAAAATATTACCCAGCAAAAACCAAGCATGACTCTGTTAATACAACCTAAAACACATTATCTTTTTAAGGAAGGCTTCGAAGTGAAGATGTATTCTAGTTATAGCAGCAAGGACAGTTTTAATCAATGTTGAACAGTTCAATTTCTACCCTAACTCTTGATTAATGAACATGAAATACCACCTACCTTATAACTACTCCCAAACACCTATGTTAAACAGCCTTTTGATTCTCTCCAGCTTTTTGAGTGTGCATGGAGCTTCAGCTGAATCCAGTTTGTACCATCAGCAACTGGAGTTATTCTGCATTTGTCACTGTTGGCACTACATTTCTCTTAACCGTAATGAGGTGACACTGAATTATAGAACTCTTTATACTGTTTTAATACTGTGATCATTCGGGTGTTATGAATCTGTAGGAATGTTAAGGCAGTTAAGCTATACATCTGCCCAGATGAAAAGGCAATAGTGTTTCCAAGGAATTTTTGACCAGGTAAATTTAATCACAATTTAAGCCAGAAATGGCTCTCCTGCACCTCCCCTGCAGGCAGTCAGGGAGGTGTCTTCCGAGGGACTTGCTAAAACTTCTCAAATAAATCTCAGCTATCAGTGGGAGCAAGGCAAGCGTATGGAAAAAGAGCTTTTGTCCAGAGACACTCAGGTCTAGTGAAGCTCTGCACTCAGAGGGTGGCTAAAGACACCTTCCCTGACAAATTCAGAATCCAGTGGCTTGCTGAAGGTGTAGGGTGAAGCCTTGCTAAACCCCATAGATGGATGCCCCTGACCCCAACTGCAACTGCATCCTTTCACCCTTTGGGCTTGTAGCAGCCTCAGGGTGCTCATCCCTGCTCTGGTCTTCAACCTGTGACCCACCTTTCCCTGGCACACATGAAGGGTCAGGCACTTGGCTTGGACCACACAGCCAAAACATCCTATCTATCAAAACAAATGCAAGATTTCTCCAGTACAATTACAGTCCAGGCTAACCGCTGTGTGCCCACAAAGGGGCTCCTGGCCAATTCCTGTCCTCTCCTGTGCTGTCCTGCAGAGGCAGTAACATGCAGTATACCAGGTCCACATGAGCCAAAAAAATCAAGAGCACTGTATTTTGACAGTCGAGAGATGTAGACATGTTCCAGGGTAGAGACAGAATGAGACAGCGGACAGGCACGAACATCTGCATGAACCTCTGGCCACAAGGCACAGCACATGCTGCACATTGAACACGCACGCAGATAAATGGGGCCATTTTTAACCTTTGTGCCAAGAAGGAAAGCTATGCTGTCTTCTTACCTAGAGGAGAATGCAA
This sequence comes from Aptenodytes patagonicus, assembly GCF_965638725.1. Taxonomy (NCBI): domain Eukaryota; kingdom Metazoa; phylum Chordata; class Aves; order Sphenisciformes; family Spheniscidae; genus Aptenodytes; species Aptenodytes patagonicus. The sequence goes on from NC_134957.1 coordinate 1,512,672, forward strand.
ATATTCATGATAAAGCATGAATGAAGAAACTACTAAATATTTTAATCAACTCAGTCATCATATGAAACAGAAGTAATTTTCCCCTCTCAGGGCTGCGTGGATGGGTGCACACTTGCTGCCTGATGTAGCAGCGAGCATCTATTTAGGCTGCTTTAGCTTAATAGCTAAAATTCAGCTCTTTGACTTCCTGTGCTTAGGAAAGAAATTGATATACATTTTTTAAACCTTGAAATAGAAAGAAGCTAGTAATAACCACAAGGAGGGCAAAAAAGAAGAGCATTCAGTGGAAAACATAGCGTAAGGTAATCCAGAATAGCTTTAAGAGTGTTTCCCTCATATTGCACATTTCTTTCACTTATTTAAAATCTCTCTTTGAAGATCCCCACAGTCCTTCCTAAATCTTTGTGTTGTCTACATGATGGTTGTGCTATTCCCTATCCAGATCATTAAAAGAGGTGTTGAGCAGCGTGGTACCTAGGGCAGGATCTCAAGGTCCTGGCTGCCAACCTTTGCCACGAAGAAAACCAGCTATTTCATCTCAACCTTTGCTTGCCATTTCCTTCTGAATTTTTGATGTGTGTCTTTCACCCTGTGGGCTCTTCGTTTCTCCAGCACTCCCTTGCTAGCAGGGCTAAACACCAACCTCTGCCACAGTCCTTGTCCAACAGCAACTCAGGGAATGCTGGTCTCTACCACCCCAGATATTTTGCTCTATAAATAAAAACATTGGAGCTGTTTCCCTAGCTTTTTTACTATTCTCATCTAGCTTTCTTTAACCTGTGCATGTATTTTCTAATATTTACCACGTGCATATGAACAAACAGTGTCAGCTCCTCTTTAAAAGCTTTCATCTTTCTGTTAATCTAACTTGAGGTTTTTTTGTTCTCATCTGCCTTCCTACTCCCCTTCCATTGCCAAATAAAGAAAAAGAGCGAGCAAGAACCTGCCACCCATTAAATGATCTTGACAGCAGAGAGCCTAAAAACAAACAGTCAATCCAAACACAAACTACAGGATACTTCATTTTCATTATCTTTCAGGCAAACCTCATTTGACTCTTAATGGTAAATCTTAACTAATACATGAAACTAGTTAAGCAATAGATGAGAGAGGGAAAGCAGAGATAACAGGGAAAAAAATGTATTTTCAGATGGGATACAACAAAGACATAAAGCATCCCCTAACTTTGGGCTGCTTTCAGAGGTGCTGTGTACAGTGAAGCCATCTCAGCCCGGTTACTGCCCTGCTGCCCCCCCTAGCTCTGGTGACACCCCATATCAGCCTGTAACGCTGCAGAAATAGTTGGTATCACTTTTCCCCAGTGCAAGGCACTGACTTGCACATTTAAGTGGCTGTTCCCCAGTGGAAAGGCCAACATGGAAAACAAGCTGCTCATTTAAGGAGAGGGTTTCCCTCTCATCTTAAAGACACACATCAGACTTCATGTTTTACTTGCCAGGATGATAAAAAATTCCACTGCAGAATCACAGCTGCCAACAGCTTGAAATGAGCTTAGACAGCCATGGGCAATTAGCAATCTTACAGTCATTACCAGGTTCATGATTTGTCATATGACCTTTTTTTTTAATTCTCTCTTTATTAGTGAATTCAAGTACAGATAAAAAATGCAATGGAAACTAAAAAAAAAAACCCAAAACACTGCAGGCTGCATTTAGAATAACCAGAAACTGGATTTTTAGACCTCCATTTAGACAAATGCTGTACACAAATATTTGTCTACACAAAGTGGACACAAACTTCAATCATCTTTGCTGAGGATAGGAAGAATGAGGATGTCACGGGATATATCTCAATTACATTCACCCAGAGCTCATGTATGTCTTACCATTATTACTAACTTAAATTTGCAGTATTATAATATGTGGGGATGGGAATCTCCTGAGTTTGACTTTAGTGAGTAAACATTGTACCACCTGGTATGAGAAGGCATGTAAACAGAAGATATGCTGCAGCTGAAAGGAGGAAAAGGAATGTGCTGCAGCTGGAAGGAGAAAACAAGATAAAAGGCCATGAAGGCATTTTGTAAGAGAGGATGGAGAGGAAGCAGGAGGAAGAGTGGACCAGTCTGCTGGAGCATAGATGTGTGTGAACACAGGGCTATAACCTCTCTGCAACCTGCAGGTAGCGTGTGTACACTTCTGCTTGCCATGAAAGATGCTGACAAAGAGCAATAAAGGTCTTTGGCTACTGCCTGCCAGAGTCTGTGCCGCATTAAATCCCTACAATAATATAGATTGTAATAATAACTTAGACTGGAACGTACTTCTGGAGTTTTCTAGTCCATCCCCTGCTCAAAGCAGGGCCAAATGCAGAGTTGGAGAAGGTTTCTCGGGGTTGCACGCTCAGACAGAACATTTCCATTGGAAACCTTGTTTTGGGCTGTATTCAGACAACCATTTACAAGTTTCAGATCTGGCAGATGTATTACCAGTCCAAGCAGATTTTCCACCTCACTACTA